>NC_140968.1:46823085-46848085 GCF_056783735.1 Eptatretus burgeri
GACGACAATGGTAAATGAGAGAAAGTGACAATGCGTACAGATGAGGATTGAAGGAATTGGTCAGTTGGGTGAAGCTCATGACATCAACCAACCAATAGAGTCAGACTGGAGTGGTACCTTGCATAGAGGATAGAGATCACTACACACCTGTCACTGTGTGTGTGAATCCATGGGAGTAGAATGGAAGCTGAACATTGCATTTTTGAAATTGTTCATACTTTCTATCCAATACGGGTTTTAACGATTCGAAAACGGGTCCACGGCTTTAAAGAAAGGGGACCTGTCAAACCCGCAAAATAAGGTTATTTGCCATGCAAGCCTCTCCCTCTTTCACCCCTCTCCCACCCACCCCTTTCACCTCTCTCCCACCCACCCCTTTCACCTCTCTCCCACCCACCCCTTTCACCTCTCTCCCACCCAACCCTTCCCCCTCTCTCCCACCCACCCCCTCTTTCTGACCCTGACTCATCTCGCTCTCTTTCTGACCCCTCCACTCTCTGCCCCCCCTCCCATTTTCCTCTTCCCTCCCTCTCTCTCCAGCCCTCTATCTCTTTCTCCCAACACTCCCCCTAGTCCCCCACCATTTCCACTCTGTTGAGGAGTCTCCAGCATGCACAAATCAGATTCGGAATAAGCCAACCAGTGGGATGAAAAGGTGACTGCATTGAGGAGCATGCATGCAGGCAGAACTTTGCCAGGAAGATAATATGGATTGTAAATGCTCCTGCCCCAGGTCTTCGTGTGTGTGTGTGTGTGTGTGTGTGTGTGTGTGTGTGTGTGTGTGTGTGTGTGTGTGTGTGTGTGTGTGTGTGTGTGTGTGTGTGTGTGTGTGTGTGATTTTTTTTTGTGGAGTTCTACTGGAGCATTCTGATGTGGAATGTGAGACACCAAAATGATCGTCATGATCTCCTGAGTTGATTAGGCTCATTAACTACAAATAACCCAAAATAATTTCCATGTTTTAAATGCACGCCATGTTAAGATATGGAGAACAGCTTAATATGTCCTTCCACGGCATATAATAGCATTCGAATTGCAAAATAAAATAACAAACATAATGATAACATTGTAACAAACCATATATTGATTAATACAAATAATATTAACAACAATAACAATAGTAGTATCATTTGGCAAGAATAATAACGAACCTATAATCTCAGCTCTGGCCCAAGCACACCTGGACTTGGTGAAAGGCAAACCAATGCTCAAGGAGTACAGCAAGCAGGTATGCAACAAGGATGAAAATGAAAATTTGGTCCAATGGACTAACGGGCCCAATGGTAGTTCAACACGTTTCTAGAGGGTAATTTTAAAGGGTTCTAGAGGGTAATTCTAATGGGTCTCTTTCGTTTCGAGGCTTTGCCAATTTCATATTAAAAATGCCAAACTGAACCGCTTCCTTCGGACATGGGTGCGATTTTTATTTTGTGAGTGATTGAGGCAGTGGTCTGGTCAATATACCGGAAAAATAAAGGTATGAACAATTTGTATAGTAAATGAAGGTTTTTGTGTGTAATTAGCCAGAGTTGTCAAGGCTGGGTAAAAAAGGTAGTGAGAGAAGAGAGTATATAATGTATTATAATGCATGTATGTATTATATATCATGAGATTATGCGGACAACAAAACGAATTTCCATACCGGATCGGTCGAGGACCAGGTCACCAACGACTGCCACCAGTACCGGTGGTCAGCAGGGTACCGGTGGAAATTGTGCTACTGCTGGGCGAAGGAGGAGAAGGAGACGGGGAAGGCGAGTCCGGAGGCAGTGGGAGAGGGGGAAGGGTAGAAGTGTGGAGGTGAGAGTTGGAACTCTGAATGATGGGATGATGACTGGCAAAGGGCGAGAGTTGACTGATGTGATGGAGAGAAGAAAGGTGGACATACTGTGTGTACAAGAGACCAAGTGGATGGGGAGTAAGGTGAGGAGCATTGGAGGTGGTTTCAAACTGTTCTACCATGGTGTGGATGGGAAGAGAAATGGTGTCGGGGTAATCCTGAAGGAAGATTATGTCAAGAGGGTATTGGAGGTGAGGAGAGTGTCTGACCGAGTGATGAGTGTGAAGTTGGAAATTGAAGGGATGATGATGAATGTCATCAGTGCGTATGCCCCACATATGGGGTGTGAGATGGAGTATAAAGAAGATTTCTGGAGTGAGTTAGATGAAGTGGTGGAGAGTGTATCCAAGGATGAAAGAATGGTGATTGGAGCAGATTTCAATGGGCATGTTGGGGAAGGGAATAAAGAGGATGAGGAGGTGATGGGGAGGTACGGTCTCAACAAGAGAAATGTGGAAGGGCAAATGGTGGTAGAGTTTGCAAAAAGAATGGAAATGGCAGTGGTAAATACATATTTCAAGAAGAAGGAGGAACACAGGGTGACATACAAGAGTGGAGGAAAGGGCACACCGGTGGATTACATCTTAAGTAGGAGATGCAACCTGAAAGAGATTAGAGACTGGAATGTGGTGGCAGGGGAGAGTGTAGCTCGACAGCATCGATTGGTGGTCTGTAAGATGATTTTGGAGGTGAGGTTGAGGAAGAGAGTGAGGGATGAACGAAGGACCAGATGGTGGAAGCTGAAGGAGGAAGACTGTTGCGTGGAATTTAGGGATAAGGCGAGACAGGTATTGGATGGTGGGAAAGATGGGTGGGATGATTGGGCAACTACAGCAGAAGTGGTGAGGGAGATAGCTCGGCAGGTACTTGGTGTGACATCTGGACAGAGGAAGGAAGATAAGCAGACTTGGTGGTGGAACGAGGAAGTACAGGAAAGTAGAGGAAGAAGGGGTTGGCGAATAAGAAGTGGGATAATCAGAGAGATGAAGAAAGTAGGCAGGAGTACAAGGAGTGGCGGCGAAAGGCAAAGAGAGTTGGCAAAGGCTAAGAAAAAGGCATATGACGAGCTGTATGAGAAGTTGGATGCAAAAGAAGGGGAAAAGGATTTGTACCGATTGGCAAGACAGAGGGACCGAGCTGGGAAGGATGTGCTGCAGGTTAGGGTGATAAAGGACGCAAATGGGAATGTGCTGACGAGCGAGGAGAGTGTGTTGAGAAGGAGGATGGAGTACTTTGAGGAGCTGAAAAATGAAGAAAATGAGAGAGAGAAGGTTGGAAGAGGTGGAGATTGTGAATCAGGAAATGGGGTGGATCGGTAAGGATGAAGTGAGGACTGCTATGAAGAGGATGAAAAGTGGAAAGGCAGTTGGCCCAGATGACATACCAGTGGAGGCATGGAAGTGCTTAGGAGAGATGGCAGTGGGGTTGTTAACCAGATTGTTTAATAAAGTCTTGGAAAGTGAGAGGATGCCGGAGGAGTGGAGATTAAGGGTACTGGTTCGGATTTTCAAGAACAAGGGTGATGTGCAGAGCCTTGGAAATTCCAGAGGGATAAAGTTGTTAAGCTACACCATGAAGTTGTGGGAAAGAGTAGTGGAAGCTCGGTTGAGAGGAGAGGTGACGATTTGTGAACAGCAATATGGGTTTATGCCAGGAAAGAGCACCACTGATGCGATGTTTGCTTTGAGAATGTTGATGGAGAAGTATAGGGAAGGCCAGAAGGAGTTACATTGTGTGTTTGTGGATTTAGAGAAAGCTTATGATAGGGTGCCAAGAGAGGAGTTGTGGTATTGTATGAGGAAGTCGGGAGTGGTGGAGAAGTATGTGAGGATTGTGCAGGATATGTATGAGGACAGTGTGACAGCGGTGAGGTGTGCGGTAGGAATGATGGACCGGTTTAAGGTAAAAGTGGGATTGCACCAAGGATCAACTCTGAGCCCTTTCCTGTTTGCAATGGTGATGGACAGGTTGACGGACGAGATCAGACTTGAGTCTCCATGGACTATGATGTTCGAGGATGACATCATGATCTGTAGGGAGAGTAGGGAGCAGGCTGAGGCGAGCCTTGAGAGGTGGAGGTACGCACTGGAGAGAAGGGGAATGATAGTCTGAAGGAGTAAGACGGAGTACGTGTGCGTAAATGACAGGGAGGGTGGTGTATGGTGCGGTTGCAAGGAGTTGAGGTGGGGAAGGTGGATGGGTTTAAATACTTGGGATCAACTGTCCAAAGTAACGGAGAGTGTGGGAGAGAAGTGAAAAAGAGAGTGCAGGCAGGATGGAGTGGGTGAAGAAGAGTTGCAGGAGTGATTTGTGACAGAAGGGTAGCTGCAAGAGTTAAGGGGAAAGTATATAAGACGGTAGTGAGACCAGCTATGTTGTATGGTTTGGAGGTGGTGGCGCTGACAAAAAGACAGGAAGCGGAGCTGGAGGTGGCAGAGTTAAAGATGCTGCGATTCTCATTGGGAGTGATGAGGATGGACAGGATAAGGAATGAGTATATTAGAGGGACGGCGCAGGTAGGACGGTTTGGAGACAAAGTGAGAGAGGTGAGATTGAGATGGTTTGGACATGTGCCCAGGAGGGAAGCGGAGTATCTCGGGAGAAGGATGTTGAAGATGGAGCCGCCAGGCAGGAGGAGAAGAGGAAGGCCAAAGAAGAGGTTCATGGATACGGTGAAGGCAGACATGCGGGTGAGTGGAGTGTCAATGGAAGATGTGGAGGAAAGAGCGAAATGGAGACGGTTGATCTGCTGTGGCGACCCCTAACGGGAGCAGCCGAAAGAAGAAGAAGAAGAAGAAGATATATCTACATATATATATATATATATATATATATATATATATATATATATATATATATATATATACAGTATATACAGAAGCCTAGTGTTGGCGCAGTGGTTAGGGCAGCGGCTTGGGATCCAAAAGGTCCTGAGTTCAAGCCCCGTTGGGCCACTGAATTAATACACCAGAGGGTTGACTCAGCCTGTCATCCTTCTGAGGTCGGTGAAATGAGCACCAGTGTACTGGGCCGGTGTATACCCCGGTTAAAATAGGTGTACCATATCTCTGTGTCGTGAGGCGACCAGGGTTGCGTCAGGAAGGGCATCCGGCATAAAACATGTGCCAAATCACGATGCGGATCATACGGATGATCCGCTGTGGTGACCCCGAATGGGAGCAGCCGAAAGAAGAAGATATATACATATATATATATATATATATATATATATGTATGTATATATATATAATATTACATGTATATACGTATTTATATATTACATGTATATCTATATTAATATTTCAGCATGCCCCTTTCTTTGTTCCACCATCAGATTTTTGTTACTGCATGAAATGAAACAAGATTTGGCACATATACTAATGATATTATTGTCTTCCTTAAGAGGCCCCTCAAAATTCGTTTTGATGCATTTTCACAAACTCCAATGGATTCCATTCAAATTCGATACTATTATGGCTTTTCGTCCAACTTAGGTCATTGGTTATAAATTTTTTTCCATAACACTTCCGATATTCGAAAAAAATCGATAAATCGATATCCCTTATGGGATTTTCCATTCAAATCCACTCAAGTTTAGGGCCTACGGGGGACGCAAATTTCCACTTTGCCCCGGACACTGTTTACCTCCGCTAGGCCAAGCTGTTAGGGTTAGGGTTTGGGTTAGTGTTAGGGTTAGCTACCCTAACACTAACCCTAACCCTAACAGCTAAACCTAACCCTAACAGCTAACTCTAACCCTAACCCTAACCCCTAACTGCTAACCCCTAACCGCTAACAGCTATTCAGGAAATTTGCAAGAAAGCCCGGGCAACACCGGGCATTACTACCAGTATATACATATATATTATATATACATATATATTAAATATATATATATATATATATATATATATATATATATATTATATACATAGAGTATATATACACACATGATCTGTGCATTATCCGCACTCCATTAACTTAATCTATGAATGCGTTTATCACTTCATATGAACCCCCCGTAGCATTCATTTGACATGCACTTCCATTTAGCAATCATATTTACTGTCTGGGCGAGCCAGGGTGCCAGCACACAATGATCTACTCTTCTCCCGACCCCTTCTTCCAACAACCCCCACCCTCTGCCAACAGATACCAGGAGATATTTCAAGAGAAGCAGCACCTCCTGCAGGAATGCACCAGGATGGCATCTCTGTCACTTTTGACTCAATGTGTTTCAATAAAGCAGGACTAAATATCACTATTACAAAGTGGTGTGGTTGCAGTGGAAGTTAATGCAAAATAAGATTGTGAGAGGTTAGTTGTGATGCAGTCTTGGTGTTGAATATGTCATTTCTGTATAGATGGGACAATGCATGCTGACACAAAGGATATTGTTGGGCACTATATATATATATATATATATATATATATATATATATATATATATATATATATATATATATATATATATATATATATATATATATATATATGTATCTTCTTCTTCTTCTTTCGGCTGCTCCCGTTAGGGGTCGCCACAGCGGATCATCCGTATGATCCGCATAGTGATTTGGCACATGTTTTATGCTGGATGCCCTTCCTGACGCAACCCTGGTCGCCTCTTACGACACAGGGATATGGTTCACCTATTTTAACCGGGGTATACACCGGCCCAGCACACTGGTACTCACTTCACCGACCTCGGAAGGATGACAGGCTGAGTCAACCCCCCTGATTTATTAATTCAGTGGCCTAACGGGGCTTGAACTCAGGACCTTTTGGATCCCAAGCCACTGCCCTAACCACTGCGCCAACACCAGGTATGTATATATATATATATATATATATATATATATATATATATATATATATATATATATATATATATATATATATATATATATATATATATATATATATATATATATATGTATATATATATATATATATATATATATATATATATATATATATATATATATATATATATATATATATATATCACAGTGACTTCAGAAAGTATTAACACCCCTTGACTTTCTCACATTTTGTTGTGTAGCAGCCTCAATTAAAAATGGATTAAAGTAAAAAAATTTGTCACCGATCAACACAAAATAACCCATAATAACAAAGTGAAAAGTTGTTTTGAGAAATTTTCACAAATTCATTGAAAATTGAATTCAGAAATATCTAATTTACATAATTCAGCCCCCTTAGTCAATACTTTGTGGAAGTACCTTTGGCAGCGATTACAGTTTCGAGTCTTCTTCGGTATGTTTGTATTAGCTTTGCTCATCTGGATTTGGGGATTTTCTCCCTTTCTGCCTTGCAGATTTGTTCAAGCTCTGTCAAGTTGGATGGGGAGCATCGGTAAACTGCAATCTTCAAGTCTTTCGACAGATTCTCAATGGGATTTAAGTCTGGACTTTGGCTGGACCACTTAACGACTTTCATGTTCTCGTTCTGACTCCATTCCAGTGTTGCTTTGGCCGTATGCTTGGGGTCATTGTCCTATTGGAATGTGAATCTTCACAACAGTCTCTGGTCTTTTGCACACTGAAGCAGGTTCTCAATAATTTGTCTTCATTCATTGTTCCTTCTATCCTTCCAAGTCTCCCAGTCCCTGCAACTGAAAAGCTTCCCTATAATATGATGCTGCCACCACTATACTTCACGGTGGGGATGGTGTTGGATGGGTGATGAGCTCTGCTCGGTTTCTGCCAGACGTAGCACTTTGTATTCAGTCCAAATAGTTCAACTTTCATCTCATCAGACCACAGAATATTTTTGCCTCATGCTCTCAAAGTCTTTCACGTGCTTTTTGCAAACTCCAAGTCTGCTGTCATGTGCCTTTTTCTGAGAAGTGGCTTCTGTTTGGCCACTTTTCCATAAAGCCTCGATTTATGAAGTGCTGCAGAGATTAATGTCCTTCTGGCAGGTTCTCCCATCTCAGCCAAGGAACTCTGTGAAATCAAGTTGAAGAGACATCTCAAGGATGATCAAAGGAAATTGTATGTACCAGAGCTCAATTTGGAGTGTCATAGAAAAGGGGTTGAATACTTATTGATGCAAGACATTTCAGCTTTTCTTTAGTTTAAAATAATTTCTAAAAAAAATATTCCACTTTGACATAATTTTATATTATATATGGATCAGTGACAAGAAATCTCAATTTAATCCATTTTCAATTCAGGTTGCAACACAACAAAATGTGAAAAAGCAAGAGGTGTGAATATTTTCTGAAGGCACTGTGTATATATATATATATATATATATATATATATATATATATATATATATATATATATATATATATATATATATATATATATATATATATATATTGTTATGGATGTGGGGGTAGATAGAGGAATCTCATAGCGAAGTTAGGATTAAATGGAGTTGTTTGGTCCATGGATGTGCAGGAGATATCTCAATGTAAATTTAATAGGGAAACTGTGAGCTTAAGTGTTACTTATCACCAAACGGGGGGGGGGCGGAGGGGTGGGGAGGGTGCAGTGTTAATTAGATATGGATTAAGGATAATTTACCAAAGTATGTGATTGCCCCCTGTGACCTATTCCTATGTTTTTGCATTTACAAGCCAGCCATGAAGGAGTTGCGTTTTTATAACAACCCCAACCATAACCACAAGCAAGCGAAACATGCCGAGCAGGCAGAGGCCTCACATTCCCGGTTTTCATGCCAGGAAGCTACACCCAGAGGTGGAAGAAGGGTGAGGTTCACAATAGTAGTTGTGAGAGGAACATGGCTGGGACAGATGATCTTGCTTTGCTCTCCCCTCGGCATGACGAAATGGCTGCATGATTCTCATGTCGTGCTGTGAATTTGCTCGCGTTTTGGAGCAAGACCCTGGCTATTGACTCTTGGCTGATCATGAGAGACTGACCTCAAAGCCTCGTCCATATCACTGAAGGGAGCGGCGCCATTTTACAGAGTGCCGTGGATCGGCTCGCGCGAGCAATAAAAGGCACACAGTGGTTGGTGAGCCGTGGTGTTTAATATCACCTCAAAAATTGCCTCATGTACATTTCCTGTTGCGAGATAGTGGCTCGGTGCCATTTTGGGTACGTCTACCCATGCAGGCCGAAACTCCTCGATCCTAAAGTTCAATAAAAACCATCTCTGGACCAAGCTAAGTGCCAGAATAAAGGGAGGATTTGCTTTTCTGTTACTCCCCCCCCCCTTTGTCTGTAGTTAAGTCCGTGTGTAGAAGTGCCTCAACTTTCGACTTTAATTTACTTCACATTATTATCATTAAATTTTGAATTACCCTTGTAAATATTTAAATTGTCATTAAATCCCAGCGTTTATTTTAAGTTGCTGTGTCCATGTATTTGTCGTGGGGTTTGAGTATAAACCCCTCCTGCTGTGCATCTATCTGTTCCGTCACTCTGCTCGTACCACGCCTTTCCCCTCCCACACGCGCAATCACCTCTGAGGATCACATGACCGCTTCCGAAGGAAAACCGCTCGGTGAACCGGGCTGGTCGGTGTTAACCGCCTGTCCATCGCAATTGGGCTTGGGGGATTAACTTAACCAAACCCACATTCGTGAATATATATAAATATATATATATATATATATATATATATATATATATATATATATATATATATATATATATATATATATATACACATAAACCTATACAGACATATGTAGGATGTATATTGTTGTCAGGTCACGTCAGACTCGGTCTGTGATTTGCCACAGGTACCATATAAACCTGTACTAAACTTTTCCTTGGTCGGGTTGTCGACGACTAAACTGTCTCCCCCACTAAGTTTCTTGGTGAGCAGGGTGTATGATATGGACACCCAGCAGGATTAAGAACAAAACCTGTCAAATGGTGGAGGAGCTCCTTGTGAGCCAACGGCCATCCAGATCTAGTGCCAAACTGTGTCAGTGGACGTCCTCCTGCAGTTGGGTTACTTCTTATTTGGAGGTTGGTTGCAGGATTTGCATTCCAGCCACAGTAAAACCCTTCATTCCGCAAAACATTCCAGAAGCATCAAAAAATCTGAAAACAAACTCCATGGGAGTACCTCCTGTGCAGCTTCCCGACGCAGGGCAGCTCACTGGATGATGGGATTGGGACAAAGCCTTCATGACCCCCTAACTTTGATGATAGGAGGGAAACCACCGGGTAACATTCCCGGGTCATATTGCGGGAGAGTGTGTCGGAGTGGTGCTGAGGTGTCGTCCACCAGACGGCGGTCTCCTTGGGTTAACCTGATGCAGTCCCTTTGGGTGGGTGCCTGGAATGTCCTATCCCTAAGAGAAGATGATCGCCTGTCTCTGTTATCATCTGAGCTCAAGCATTTGGACATCGGTATTGCAGCACTCTCTGAGGTTCGGAGACCGGATTGTGGTGAGATTAAGGCGGATGGTTCCACCTACTATTGGCCTGGTCACTCTGATGGTTACCATGCCCAAGAAGTTGCTGTAGCTGTGTCCAATAAGCTGACTCCAATGATAATTGAGGTAAATCCGGTAAATGAGTATATTATTAGATAAAGGATTTGTCACTGCTTGGATGTCATTCCCCTGGTCTCTGTATACGCTCAGACTGAGGCGAGTAATCTCACCGTGAAAGATGCATTCTATGCTGTGCTCGATTCTGTGGTTAATCAGTGCCCCAGGCAATATACACTTCTCGTCTTGGGGGATTTCAATGCATCGACTGGAACAAGTAGGGATGGTGATGAGACGTGTGTTGGTCCTCCATGTGTCGAGAACTGTAAATCAAAATCGCACTAAGTTCTTTGACTTTGCAAGAAGTCATGGACTGAGTGTGGCTGGTTCATGGTTTCAGCGCCCACAAGCTCATTGCTGGACTTGGTATTCCAATGCTGGCGGTGTGGCGGAGATTGACCATGTGCTTGTTGATGGTCGCTGGAGGATGATCCAGAACTGCAGGGTCTACTGGAATGCTCAGTTCCTCAATACTGACCACTGGATTGTTGTAGCAACTCTTAAGTTGCACCTTAAATCCAGGGGAATGCTACCATACCAGCCTGGACAAGATGTTGGCAAGGTCTAGTATGAGAGGGTAACTGAGGAGTTTGCGAACAGTCTGAGTCGAGATTTGGGGGGGTCTGGGTACTTTGGGGGATCCTGAAGAGTTGTGGAGTGCCTTCAAGCCCACCGTCTTTGATGTTGCTGGTAGATGTCTTGGAACTCACCGGAGGGTGAAGAAGAATTTTGTCTCTCAAAGGCACTTGATACCATTGCCCAGAGTTTCAGGGCCAGGCTGAAAAAAACTGTACGTGCACTAAGGGTGGACAAGAAGGCCGATGTGCGAGGAATCTGTGAGGGGGTAGAGCATCACCTGTGTTCAAGTGATTCTCGTCCTGCTTACAGGGGAATTTGCACATTGCGTTCATCCAAGCCCATCCCTCAGTGTACTGCAGTTAGAACAGCGGTTTGTGGGGTCTTGACAGAGGAGTCCGAAGTGAAGGCCCGCTGGGCCGGTTACTTTGAGCGGTTGTACCAGGCTGATCCACCAGCTGTCTCGTTGGATGCCGGGTGTGTTACAATCCTGATTGCTGACCCTCCAATCAACTGTGGCCCACCTTCGTTTGTGGAAACACAGGCTGTGGTGAACTGGTTGAAATGACGTAAAGCTCCAGGGATCTGTGACATCCATGCTGAACTTCTCAAGGCTGGTGGAAAAGCTGCACTCGTGTCGTTGCATGCAGTTCTGTGCTCTGCCTGGAACACAGGCATCATCCCAACTGACTGGAAGAGGGGCCTTGTTGTCCCTCTCTGGAAAGGGAAGGGTGATCGCCAAGATTGCAACAATTACCGAGGGGTGACGCTGCTCTCAGTACCAAGTAAAGTCTTTTCTCAGATAATTCTCGAGAGGGTTCACCATCATCTGCTTGAGCACCAGCGTCCAAAGCAGTCAGGCTTTACACCAAAGAAGTCGGCGATTGTCCGAATCCTTGCTCTTCGGGTTCTCACTGGACGCAGACAAGAGTTTTGGCAGGGGCTGCCTGCAGCTTATGTTGATCTCCATAGAGCATTTGAGTCAGTGAATCGGGTACCCTCTGGTGGATTCTTCTTCTTCATGGAGTGCCACCAAAACTGATCGATCTGATATCTAAACAATACTCTGTCACTGAGAGTGCTGTGAGATTGGTGATACCATCTCTGACCTACTTCCAGTTGTTACTAGAGTTCATCAGGGGTGTGTACTGGCCCCCACCCTTTTCAGCACTTGTATGGACTGGATTATGGGGTGGATGTCAGAGAGTTCAAGCTGCGGTGCATCGTTTGGTAATGTAAATATCTCTGATCTTGATTTCACAGATGATGCAGGCATCTTTGCGGAGACTCCAGATATCCTTTTGGGGGTCCTCGAAGTGCTGAATGAGGATTCAGGGTGCTGGAATTTCAGGTTTCCTGGGTCAAATCTAATATCCAGGCTTTCAATGACATCTTGGATGCTTCTGTCCTGTCTGTACCTGTTTCTGGTGAGGATGTTGAGGTTGCGGAGCGATTCACTTACATTGTCAGTGATATTCATGTCTCTGCTGGCTGTGAGCCAGAGGTCAACAGATGACTCGATCGGGCCTGGGGAGTCATGGATTCACTGGATCATGGGGTGTGGCGCTGCCAGTACCTGTGTGGGAGGATGAAGTTCTGAGTCTTCATGTCCTTGGTGCTTCCAGTCTTGCTCTATGGATGTAAGACTTGGACTCTAACCAGGGATCTGAGACGGAGACTTAATTCCTTTGGTTCCAGGTCTCTTCGGAGCATCCTTGGCTATCACTGTTCGGACTTTGTGTCCAATGAGCGTTTGCTGAGAGAGACTGAAATGCCATTTGTTACCTGCATAGTCCGTGAGCATCATCTGCAGCTGTTTGGACATGTGGCTCATTTTCCTAATGCTTATCCTGCTCACCAGATTCTCTCAGTGAGGGAACCTCGTGATTGGAGGAGGCCAATGGACCGACCGCATGCCTCGTGGTTGCAGCAGGTTGATCAGCATCTCAACGAGATGGGGATGGGCCAGGAATCTACCTGGTGGATGGCCAGACAGAAGCTCCCAGAGTACTGGCGGGAAGTGGACGCAGCAACGGGCTGCTCTAGCGCATGCTCCCTTACATGACCTGACCTGATTGAGAAAGCAACGGAGCTCTGGAATACCACTTTGATATTACAGTACTCAAAAGGAAAGATCAAAACAAAAGGAGTGAATATATGACATGCAGTGTTAATTACAGGGAGATATAATCATTTGACCAAGACAACTTTATAGCTTGATCCATGAATTGTGATCCCTTAATCAAATGGAGGTGGATACTTTGAGACCTGGGAGGGCTCTGTTTCACCTTCTGAAACCCATATATGGAGCCAACAACCAACAACACACACACACTGACACACAGACCGATTGTGATAGCCTCTCCCTCTCAGACGACATTGAACAAACAGACGTAATAGCCTCTCCCTTTGGGGCGAGGCTAAAGATGTGAGAACAAGCCAGGTAAATGAATTGCCAGCACACGCACCCATACAAGTTAAAGTGCAAACCTCATTAAGAAAACTTCAACTGCTTGTACAACTAAATACTAGCCATGAGTGAAATCGAAAGTCATCACGAGACTGTAAGTGAACTGGAATAGTGAACGATACAAGTGAAACTGGAATTTCTCGATCACAAGTGCGCATTGTCTGTTGTTGAAGTTATTGTCAGTGTTGTGCTGTGCGCTTCCTGATTCGTACACTGTCTGTATATGATATGCTCCAGTCGGACAGGCCTCAATCGAAACCAAACATTCCCCCGGCTCGTTCGCAATGGAGCAACAGGATAGATTACTTGCTCATCATGGTGGGGTTTGCTGTCGGCATTGGCAACATCTGGCGATTTCCTTTCCTGTGCCAGACATACGGAGGAGGCAGGTGAACTGGACAAATCAGTTATCTAACTGAGTAGATTTAAACCCCTTCTCCGCTCCTCGATGTCATCGTACATTGGATCTCTCATGGCACCACACACCGACATATTAATATAACCAACAAGTAGTCACACAATGTGAAGTGTCAAATTATGCATCAAACTGGGCTTGTTGGATTGTCTGGCCAGTGAGTAAGATTTCTCGAATTGTAAACTTCCCACCCTTCAGAGCACATTGTACACTTATAAGCTCACACATAGTAATTTCTAAAATTTTTGCTCCCAAATTGTACTTGTTTCACCCGATCCTGTTTACTTAATTGAATGATGTGGTGGTGATAGAGTGTAATATACAGTACGTAAACCAGATTAAATGATGGAATCATCTCAAATGCAACTCTCGTATTCAAACTATAGAGCCAGTCCTACAGAATTCATGCAAAACCCTTTACCCTCCCGAAGTTGTACATGCTTGTGTTGTGTGGATAATTGAACGAGGCAGCAGGCCATTCGTTATGTGTGTCAAATGATTTATGTGCAAGTTCGTACATGCTGTGTGTGCAGGTGCCTTTCTAATTCCATACTTCATTGCACTCGTGTTTGAGGGAATGCCTTTAATGTACGTGGAGTTATCCATTGGTCAGCGCCTGCGAAGTGGTAGCATTGGGGTCTGGAGCACCATTCACCCTTGTTTAATTGGAATTGGTAAGCTGAACTTGTGTTGTTGCATCATTTCACCATTAAACCCACAGATATGAGACCAAATTTATCACTTTAAAGGTTTTATGATGTTGTGGAATGTTCATTTATTTAGAAGTTATTAATTTTGGATTGTTTATGTTTTATAATCTTCGCTGTTGAGTCGTTGAGATTTCATGGAGGAAGTAATTTTCCTTCACTGCAGTGAACCACCTTAATAATAATTGTTTATGGTGGTGAAGTGAAGTTAGTCATTAAGTTTGTGTTACCATGCCAATTACCACCACATTGAATTGTAAACAACAGTTGTGTGTAATTCTGTATTGTTGCCAGAAAGCCGTCTTAGTATCACATGCTTCTTGCAAACATCTTTTAAAACTTAAAATCATGCCTCGATTGGCCCACATTACTCTTTACCCTGACATCAAGTTTTAGCTACAAATGATACTCATCAATCACCTGCAAGGATTAATCTTCAAACAATGTATACAATATTGTAAACAGGGGTATTATATAAAATATATGTATGAAATCTTTGAAATCAAGTGTCTCAGGACCCCTTAAAACTAAGCGTAAGCAAATTCTTTCTTGGAAATGTCATTTTGTTGTGATGTAAAATATTTTATTTTTCTGTATGTTAAGGGATATCTGCAATGTTTACTGCATTTACCATTGGACTTTTCTACAACGTGATCATCACCTGGGTTCTTTGGTACTTCTTAAACTCGTTTCAGCAACCACTACCCTGGCAATACTGTCCTCTTACTGAAGACCACACAGGTACATTGTGCACAACTCTCATTTTCACACTAATATATATATATATATATATATATATATATATATATATATATATATATATATATATATATATATATATATATATATATATATATATATGAATATATACATACATATGATTGGGGCGGTTGGGATTACACATTTTAAAGAAGAATAAGGCGTTTCCACCCAAAAGTAAACATTCGATCGACTCCACTAATTTGAGAAAAAAAGCGAGAACACACTCACTTTTTGCTCAAATGAGCTGATTCGATCGAGTCTTTACTTTGGTTGGAAGCGCCTTCTTCTTCAAATATATATATATATATATATATATATATATATATATATATATATATATATATATATATATATATATATATATATATATATATATATCTGTGCAGTGTCTGTCCTGTCCTGTGTTGTCACTGAACTACTCCCTCAAACTTTTGTGAAATAGCACCAAACTTCCAGGCTGCTCCTACCTCTCCCATGTGGATGTCCTTGGGGGTTTTTTTTCTTTTTCTTTTTGGAAGCTTCAATCTTCAACTTCAATGGTTTATAAAAATGTAATATGAATATTACAAGTATATTTGCAAAATAAATGTTTGAATTCTGGTTGGTGTATATTAAGACAACACGGCAACTCGCATACTTATCTTCAGTAAAAATAAACCTTTCTCGATAGCAACGTGTGGTGAGGTATTGTGAATTGCACAGTGGGAGCCATTTTGAATTATATGTGTCAAGGTGTTTTTAATTACATGGTGACGAGGTGTTTTTAATTACATGGTGACGAGGTGTTTTTAATTACATGGTGGTGAGGTGTTTTTAATTATATGGTGGTGAGGTGGTTTTAATTACATGGTGACGAGGTGTTTTTAATTACATGGTGGTGAGGTGTTTTTAATTACATGGTGACGAGGAGTTTTTAACTACATGGTGGTGAGGTGTTTTTAATTATATGGTGACGAGGTGTTTTTAATTACATGGTGGTGAGGTGTTTTTAATTATATGGTGGTGAGGTGGTTTTAATTACATGGTGACGAGGTGTTTTTAATTACATGGTGGTGAGGTGTTTTTAATTACATGGTGACGAGGTGTTTTTAATTACATGGTGGTGAGGTGTTTTTAATTATATGGTGACGAGGTGTTTTTAATTACATGGTGGTGAGGTGTTTTTAATTATATGGTGGTGAGGTGTTTTTAATTATATGGTGACGAGGTGTTTTTAATTACATGGTGGTGAGGTGTTTTTAATTACATGGTGATGAGGTGTTTTTAATTACATGGTGGCGAGGTGTTTTTAATTACATGATGGCGAGGTGTTTTTAATTACATGGTGGCGAGGTGTTTTTAATTACATGGTGGCGAGGTGTTTTTAATCACATGGTGGCGAGGTGTTTTTAATTACATGGTGGTGAGGTGTTTTTAATTACATGGTGGTGAGGTGTTTTTAATTATATGGTGGTGAGGTGTTTTTAATTACATGATGGCGAGGTGTTTTTAATTACATGGTGGTGAGGTGTTTTTAATTACATGGTGGCGAGGTGTTTTTAATCACATGGTGGCGAGGTGTTTTTAATTACATGGTGGCGAGGTGTTTTTAATTACATGGTGGTGAGGTGTTTTTAATTACATGGTGGTGAGATGTTTTTAATTACATTGTGGTGAGGTGTTTTTATGTACATGGTTGCGAGGTGTTTTTAATTACATGGTGGTGAGATGTTTTTAATTACATGGTTGCAAGGTGTTTTTAATTACATGGTGGTGAGGTGTTTTTAATTACATGGAGGTGAGGTGTTTTTAATTACATGGTTGCAAGGTGTTTTTAATTACATGGTGGCGAGGTGTTTTTAATTACATGGTGGCGAGGTGTTTTTAATCACATGGTGGCGAGGTGTTTTTAATTACATGGTGGCGAGGTGTTTTTAATTACATGGTGGTGAGATGTTTTTAATTACATTGTGGTGAGGTGTTTTTATGTACATGGTGGCGAGGTGTTTTTAATTACATGGTGGTGAGATGTTTTTAATTACATGGTGGTGAGGTGTTTTTAATTACATGGGGGTGAGATGTTTTTAATTACATGGTGGTGAGGTGTTTTTAATTACGTGGTGGGTAGGTGTATTTAATTACATGGCGGTGAGGTATTATTAATAATGTGGCAGTTTTGTGGCGGTGAGTTATTTTTAATCACGCGGCAGTGACGTGTTTTTGATAATGTGGCAGTGTTTGTCCCACTGTAGTGACATGTGGTGAGGCGAGCGCAGCGAAATGATCCCCATCAATATATAGATATTGCATATGTACACATATATATATATGTGTACATATATATATATATATATATATATATATATATATATATATATATATATATATATATATATATATATATATATATATACACACACACACACACACACACACACACACACACACACACACACACACACACACACACACACACACACACACGATGAGAGTTTTAGTACGATATAGATATATCCCTGCATATATATATATATATATATATATATATATATATATATATATATATATATATATATATATATATACAGTATATGTATATAGATGTACGTATGTATTTTCCTGAAATACAGCCAAAATGGTACACGATAGCACAAAACATTTAGGGCCACCTTACTCACCATTCGCCTGCAGTGTGCAGTATCAAGTTACGTTCAAATCGGGCAATGAAAAAAAAATTATTAAAAATTCAATTCCAGATTCAGTCAAGTTTTGGTACGACGATCCATAAAGCACAAGAACAAACTACAGAGAATCTCGTGATATACCTTGAGAAACCGGTTGTCAGAAACTTGAGAAATGACTCCTGAGGTAAATGCTCAAATTTTCTTCAACTTAAAGTTTTCTTAAAGACAAAACTTAAAGACAAAACGTGTTTTCATTTTTTTCATCAACCACTGTCACAACGGGAACCCAACGGGTTCACGGGTCATCTCGTATATATGTGTATATATCTCGGTCATCTGGGCGCCACATCACTCATTCCAAAAAGCAAAGGAAAGAAAGCCACCCTCACAGGCAAGGAGGCAGACAGGTCCGTGGACCAAAAGTGCGTGGAACCCGGAGGAGCGGCCAGGTCCATGAGACCGAGAAGGTCTTAACCGCATCCTCGTGACGCGATGGCGGGCAAGCTGCAATGTCCGCGCCGCTGCGCCCCAAATCCGTGCCTCTGGCATGGTTGCTGAGCCCTCTCCGGAATGCTCCGTGCAAGCAGTTTGGTTGGCACCACGTTTAGGGTGGGGGAGGAACGGGGCCCCCCGGCACTATCTCAGCGCGGATGGGGGGAGGGGAATTGCTGATGCTCAGGGAGAGGGGAATGGCTGGCTGGCTTGGACCCCGCGACGAGACGAGCGACCCCCACACTGCAACCTTGATGCTGACCGCCGTATTCACTCGATTCGAACTCGAACTCTTCACTCGCCCCGACCAGCCGCCTGCAACTGAACCGCGCGAGTTGCCTTGTGCTCGCGTCTTTATAGGCCGCAGGTGGAGCCTATATGCAAATTTCAGGATCCAAAACACGATTGGAGGCGGGGCCACGCCACCCTCTGTTCAGCCATTGGTGTGGCAAAAAGGGGCGTGAGCCTTTTTTGATCCGAATTCCTCTCGTAAAGAATCCACGTTCATCGCGCTTGGAGGCGGGGCCATACCGCCCGACGCTCGCCCATTGGACAGAGAAAAAGGGGGCGTGAAGCCTTCCTGATCTGAATATCTGCGTGAGAGGAACGCATACGTACTCGCGGCTCGACGCGTTCGGCATCAATCGCCGAACGGGCCCTGGACAGCACGACGTTTGGTGTTGACTGGTGGTGTGGTCGATGGTTGTTGAAGGAGATAGGCGAAGGTGGTGGGGGGTTTGCTGTGGTGGTGTGGTGGTTTGGTGGTTGGCGGGCGTCGTTTGGGAATGGCGGTGAAGTGATGTTTGCGGGATGGAGTTGTGAAGGTAAAGGTAGTGGCTGTTTGCGTTGTTGGCGGCTTAATGGTCAAAAATAACAATAGAGAAAGAAAAATGGCTAACTCAAAGCGTCGCAGCCCAGATGAATCACACATATTCCCTCTATGCAACGGGTTTGGGCTAACTACACATTAACTTCCTGATATATCTCACTTGAGGACTCTTTATGGTGTAATGCGAATTTCCACAACCGTGACAATATATATATGTATATATATATATATATATATATATATATATATATATATATATATATATATATATATATATATATATATATATATATATATATATATATATATATATATATATATATATATATATATATATATCATTGAAAGTGTGTCTGTTTGTGTGTTTCTCTGTGACCGATGCACGCGAAAAGTACTGGACTGATCCTCACCAAATTTCGCATGCTGACAGAACATGTACCCAGGAGTGTCGCGATGTAAAATAATTGTACTTCCGACTTCCGGTTTCCGAATTTTGACGTCATCACCTGATTTCGTCACATTAATTTTTCAAGTTCAGCCGATTGACATAGAGCCAAAGCCATATACAATATATCTAACACATGATTTTAAGTTTTCGTTTGTCTGTTTGTTTGTTTGTTTGTTTGTCTGCACACGCGAATCTCCTGAAAGGTGAAAGATAGGAGCTAACCACTGGAACAAAAATGTCGAGATGGGCCCCGGGAAGGTTATAGGCTATGTGGCAAGGCCCCTCGGCCGGGGGGGGGGCGGGAAGGGGTGTGTTCCCCCTCACCAATCCCCTTAGCCTATGACTGCCATGGCCCAATAGGGAACTGATACTGTGCTCACGTCAGACATATGTATAGAAGATTAAATTCATTCAAAAAGAACCTGGGCAGCGCCGGGTGCATTCAACTCGTGTATGTATATATATACATATATATATATATATATATATATATATATATATATATATATATATATATATATATATATATATATATATATATTCGGGTGTTCCAAAAAATGAAAGTTTGATTTTTGCTGCTCCCTGATTTTGCCTTTGTTCCAATACCCCCACAAGAACTTATAGGTCAAAAATGAACAAAATTCCATGATATTTAGGGGTTCTGCAAGTTGGCACAATTCTGTCCATTATGGAGAGGGCATTTTGCACTGCAATGTCAAAAAGCTCATCTCAGTCTCCTTGGAAAAGCTCTTGTTTCATCCTATATGACTGCTGTGGTTTTTGACGATTCTTTTTCAGCTCTTGATAAATATGGTAAAGCTTCATCACCCTTTCCTTACATTTGTCCAGTCGCTGGATGGGAATCCGGGCCTTTTCCCAAAATGCCGAAACAGTCTCAATGGTCCGCTTTGCACTTTCCTTAATAGTACTTCCATTTGCACATGCACCGTGTGGTGGTTTAAGAAATTGCACAAAACTGCTCCGTTAGTTGGTAAGCCAGCACAGTGAATATCTGCTGTAGGTTTGCCAACCAATCATACTGACAAAGAACTCCTTGTGGTGCTTGCAGTTGCCATGATACAATCTGAAAAGGGAAGGGATGTAAATTCCAATGAAAATATCAAACAACCATATTAATTGTGAAGTGCACTGTATTGTGCACATTCGACGGCAAGTTGTTAGTTACAGTTTGGCAAATTTCAACAATATTGTGCCAACTTGAGGAACCCCTAAACGTCCTCCAATCTGCTTCATATTTGGTGTGTATGTTTCTACTGTCAAATAGAACAAAGGCACACCCAGGGAGCATGAATATTCATACTTTTATTTTTTACCCCCTATTATGAAGCATCCTAATATATATATATATATATATATATATATATACATAGATATATATATATATATACCCCGGTTAGAATAGGTATAACATATCTCTGTGTGTCGTAAGAGGCGACCAGGGTTGCGTCAGGAAGGGCATCCGGCGTAAAAACCCATGCCAAATCATTATGCGGACAACAAAACGAATTTCCATACTGGATCGGTCGAGGCCCGGGTTACCAACGACCACCACCAGTACCGGTGGTCAGCAGGGTACCAGTGGAAATTGTGCTACTGCTGGGCGAAGGAGGAGAAGGAGAAGGGGAAGGCGAGTCTGGAGGCAGTGGGAGAGGGGGAAGGGTAGAAGTGTGCAGGTGAGAGTTGGAACTCTGAATGTTGGGACGATGACTGGCAAAGGGCGAGAGTTGGCTGATATGATTGAGAGAAGAAAGGTGGACATACTGTGTGTACAAGAGACCAAGTGGATGGGGGGTGGTTTCAAACTGTTCTACCATGGTGTGGATGGGAGGAGAAATGGTGTCGGGGTAATCCTGAAGGAAGATTATGTCAAGAGGGTATTGGAGGTGAGGAGAGTGTCTGACCGAGTGATGAGTGTGAAGTTGGAAATTGAAGGGGTGATGATGAATGTCATCAGTGCATATGCCCCACATATGGGGTGTGCGATGGAGTATAAAGAAGATTTCTGGAGTGAGTTAGATGAAGTGGTGGAGAGTGTATCCAAGGATGAAAGAGTGCTGATTGGAGCAGATTTCAATGGGCATGTTGGGGAAGGGAATAAAGAGGATGAGGAGGTGATGGGTAGGTACGGTCTCAACAAGAGAAATGTGGAAGGGCAAATGGTGGTAGAGTTTGCAAAAAGAATGGAAATGGCAGTGGTAAATACGTATTTCAAGAAGAAGGAGGAACACAGGGTGACATACAAGAGTGGAGGAAAGTGCACACAGGTGGATTACATCTTAAGCAGGAAATGCAACCTGAAAGAGATTAGTGACTGTAAGGTGGTGGCAGAGGAGAGTGTCGCTCGACAGCATCGATTGGTGGTCTGCAGGATGACTTTCGAGGTGAGGTGGAGGAAGAGAGTGAGGGCTGAAACAAGGACCAAATGGTGGAAGCTGAAGGAGGAAGACTGTTGCGTGAAATTTAGGGAGGAGGTGAGACAGGCGTTGGATGGTGGTAAAGATGGGTGGGATGATTGGGCAACGACAGCAGAAGTTGTGAGGGAGATAGCTAGGAAGGTACTTGGTGTGACATCTGGACAGAGAAAGGAAGATAAAGAGACTTGGTGGTGGAATGAGGAAGTACAGGAAAGTATAAGGAAGAAGGGGTTGGCGAAAAAGAAGTGGGATAGTCAGAGAGATGAAGAAAGTAGGCAGGAGTACAAGGAGTGGCGGCGAAAGGCAAAAATAGAGGTGGCAAAGGCCAGGAAAAGGCATATGACGAGTTGTATGAGAAGTTGGATACAAAAGAAGGGGAAAAGGATTTATACCGATTGGCAAGACAGAGGGACCGAGCTGGGAAGGATGTGCTCCAGGTTAGGGTGATAAAGGACGCAAATGGGAATGTGCTGACGAGCGAGGAGAGCGTGTTGAGAAGGTGGATGGAGTACTTTGAGGAGCTGATGAATGAAGAAAATGAGAGAGAGAGAGAGAAGGTTGGAAGAGGTGGAGAGAGTGAATCTGGAAGTGGGGTGGATCAGTAAGGATGAAGTGAGGACTGCTATGAAGAAGATGAAAAGTGGAAAGGCGGTTGGCCCAGATGGTATACCAGTGGAGGCATGGAAGTGCTTAGGAGAGATGGCAGTGGGGTTGTTAACCAGATTGTTGAATAAAGTCTTGGAAGGTGAGAGGATGCCGGAGGAGTGGACATTAAGTGTACTGGTTCCGATTTTCAAGAATAAGGGTGATGTGCAGAGCTGTGGAAATTACAGAGGGATAAAGTTGTTAAGCCACACCATGAAGTTGTGGGAAAGAGTAGTGGAAGCTAGGTTGAGAAGAGAGGTGATGATCTGTGAGCAGCAATATGGGTTTTTGCCAGGAAAGAGCACCACTGATGTGATGTTTGCTTTGAGAATGTTGATGGAGAAGTATAGGGAAGGCCAGAAGGAGTTACATTGTGTGTTTGTGGATTTAGAGAAAGCTTACGATAGGGTGCCAAGAGAGGAGTTGTGGCATTCTATGAGGAAGTCGGGAGTGGTGGAGAAGTATGTGAGGATCGTGCAGGATTTGTACGAGGACAGTGTGACAGCGGTGAGGTGTGTGGTAGGAATGACGGACCGGTTTAAGGTAAAAGTGGGATTGCACCAAGGATCGACTCTGAACCCTTTCCTGTTTGCAATGGTGATGGACAGGTTGACGGACGAGTTCAGACTGGAGTCCCCATGGACTACGATGTTCGCGGATGACATCATGATCTGGAGGGAGAGTAGGGAGCAGGCTGAGGCGAGCCTCGAGAGGTGGAGGTACGCACTGGAGAGAAGGGGAATGATACTCAGTCGGAGTAAGATGGAGTACATGTGCGTAAATGAGAGGGAGGGTGGTGGTATGGTGCGGTTGCAAGGAGTTGAGATGGGGAAGGTGGATGGGTTTAAATACTTGGGATCAACTGTCCAAAGTAACGGAGAGTGTGGGAGAGAAGTGAAAAAGAGAGTGCAGGCAGGATGGAGTGGGTGGAGAAGAGTTGCAGGAGTGATTTGTGACAGAAGGGTAGCTGCAAGAGTTAAGGGGAAAGTATATAAGACGGTAGTGAGACCAGCTATGTTGTATGGTTTGGAGGAGGTGGCACTAACAAAAAGACAGGAAGCAGAGCTGGAGGTAGCAGAATTAAAGATGCTGCGATTCTCGTTGGGAGTGACGAGGATGGACAGGATAAGGAATGAGTATATTAGAGGGACAGCGCAGGTAGGACGGTTTGGAGACAAAGTGAGAGAGGCGAGATTGAGATGGTTTGGACATGTGCTCAGGAGGGAAGCGGAGTATATCGGGAGAAGGATGTTGAAGATGGAGCCGCCAGGTAGGAGCAGAAGAGGAAATCCAAAGAAGAGGTTCATGGATACGGTGAGGGCGGACATGCGGGTGGTTGGAGTGTCAATGGAAGATGTGGAGGATAGAGCGAAATGGAGACGGTTGATCCGCTGTGGCGACCCCTTTCGGGTGCGAGCCGAAAGAAGAAGAAGAAATATACATATATGCGAATTCGCGCCCGCCGGCGTGCGAACGGCCACGTGACTCGAATCGCGGCACGTTGGCCACCGGCACGCGGCACGACAATTCTGTCGTGACCCTCTCGGACTAAGGCCGGGAGCTAGTCACGGGTGGGTCTTTCGGCCTCACCACGATCGTGCCAATCGGCCACCCGCGTGGGATAGGGTTGTTCGCCAAACTCGACCTACCTAAGTACCCACGCGGATGGTAGACCGGGCGATCGTACCTCGCCGCAGGTCGACTCCGGACACGGGCCGCTTAAGCAATCCGTTCCATGCTATCGGGATAACCGAGCGGTGTTATCGTCGGCCTCGACGGTTCCAATTAATTATCGGGCATATTAAGCCCACGACGAACCAGTTACGTGAAGCAAGATGGAGATTCAATTAAAGAAAAGACGAAGCGAAACGGGAAAACAGTTCAACATAATTAAATGCACATTTATTCCGCGGCACACGGAGAGCACACATATTCAGCCAAACAGAATGCACATATATCAAATGCAACAAAAGAAACAATGACGCCGAGATACTGCCGACTAAGACCGACATACGGCAACACTTAAACAGTTTTACTTCACCAGACTGGCGCTAACACACATTTACTCAAAAGCAAAGGAAACAAGCCACCCTCATAGGCAAGGGGGCAGACGGGCCCGTAGGCCAATGTGTGCGTGCGACCTGAAGGAGCGGTCAGGCCCGCGAGACCGGGGGGGTCCTACCCGCGTCCTCGTGATGAGCCGCAAATGTGGCTG
>NC_140968.1:46853085-46883085 GCF_056783735.1 Eptatretus burgeri
ACAGAGGAAGGAAGATAAGGAGACTTGGTGGTGGAATGAGGAAGTACAGGAAAGTATAAGGAAGAAGGGGTTGGCGAAAAAGAAGTGGGATAGTCAGAGAGATGAAGAAAGTCGGCAGGAGTACAAGGAGTGGCATTGAAAAGCAAAGAGAGAGGTGGCTAAGGCCAAGGAAAAGGCATATGACGAGCTGTATGAGAAGTTGGATACAAAAGAAGGGGAAAAGGATTTATACCGATTGGCAAGACAGAGGGACCGAGCTGGGAAGGATGTGCTGCAGGTTAGGGTGATAAAGGACGCAAATGGGAATGTGCTGACAAGCGAGGAGAGTGTGTTGAGAAGGTGGATGGAGTACTTTGAGGAGCTGATGAATGAAGAAAATGAGAGAGAGAAGGTTGGAAGAGGTGGAGATAGTGAATCTGGAAGTGGGGTGGATCAGTAAGGATGAAGTGAGGACTGCTATGAAGAAGATGAAAAGTGGAAAGGCGGTTGGCCCAGATGGTATACCAGTGGAGGGATGGAAGTGCTTAGGAGAGATGGCAGTGGGGTTGTTAACCAGATTGTTTAATAAAGTCTTGGAAAGTGAGAGGATGCCGGAGGAGTGGAGATTAAGTGTACTGGTTCCGATTTTCAAGAATAAGGGTGATGTGCAGAGCTGTGGAAATTTCAGAGGGATAAAGTTGTTAAGCCACACCATGAAGTTGTGGGAAAGAGTAGTGGAAGCTCGGTTGAGAGGAGAGGTGAAGATCTGTGAGCAGCAATATGGGTTTATGCCAGGAAAGAGCACCACTGATGCGATGTTTGCTTTGAGAATGTTGATGGAGAAGTATAGGGAAGGCCAGAAAGAGTTACATTGTGTGTTTGTGGATTTAGAGAAAGCCTATGATAGGGTGCCAAGAGAGGAGTTGTTGTATTGTATGAGGAAGTCGGGAGTGTTGGAGAAGTATGTGAGGATCGTGCAGGATATGTATGAGGACAGTGTGACAGCGGTGAGGTGTGCGGTAGGAATGACGGACCGGTTTAAGGTTAAAGTGGGATTGCACCAAGGATCGACTCTGAGCCCTTTCCTGTTTGCAATGGTGATGGACAGGTTGACGGACGAGATCAGACTGGAGTCTCCATGGACCATGATGTTCGCGGATGACATCATGATCTGTAGGGAGAGTAGGGAGCAGGCTGAATCGAGCCTTGAGAGGTGGAGGTACGCACTGGAGAGAAGGGGAATGTTCGTCAATAGGAGTAAGACGGAGTACATGTGCGTAAATGAGAGGGAGGGTGGTGGTATGGTGCGGTTGCAAGGAGTTGAGGTGGGGAAGGTGGATTGGTTTAAATACTTGGGATCAACTGTCCAAAGTAGCGGAGAGTGTGGGAGAGAAGTGAAAAAGAGAGTGCAGGCAGGATGGAGTGGGTGGAGAAGAGTTGCAGGAGTGATTTGTGACAGAAGGGTAGCTGGAAGAGTGAAGGGGAAAGTATACAAGACGGTAGTGAGACCAGCTATGTTGTATCGTTTGGAGGCGGTGGCGCTAACAAAAAGACAGGAAGCAGAGCTGGAGGTGGCAGAGTTAAAGATGCTGCGATTCTCGTTGGGAGTGACGAGGATGGATAGGATAAGAAATGAGTGTATTAGAGGGACAGCGCAGGTAGGACGGTTTGGAGACAAAGTGAGAGAGGCGAGATTGAGATGGTTTGGACATGTGCACAGGAGGGAAACGGAGTATATCGGGAGAAGGATGTTGAAGATGGAGCCGCCAGGCAGGAGGAGAAGAGGAAGGCCAAAGAAGAGGTTCATGGATACGGTGAGGGCGGACATGCGGGTGGTTGGAGTGTCAATGGAAGATGTGGAGGATAGAGCGAAATGGAGACAGTTGATCCGCTGTGGCGACCCCTAACGGGAGCAAGCCGAAAGAGGAAGAAGAAGATATATATATATATATATATATATATATATATATATATATATATATATATATATATATATATATATATATATATATATATATATATATATATATATATATATATATACATATATTCACATATCAATCTGATTCCGAATGCCCTTTGCTTGATTCCATCACCGCTATCTTGGCTCCGATTGGCTGGAGCAGATTTGCCCGAGATCACGTACCATTCGTGTTATTACCTCCAACCATTGTTGGAGAAATCGCTGTAATCTTTCTGTGTTGAAATAGATTAAGAGAATGTACAAATTCCTTTTGTCGACACAATGTGGCGTCCATGGAATGGATGAAGGTTGCTTCTAACACACATAAATGCATTATAGTTTGACCACGGCTTAAAATCTTAAAACATATCTGCATTGTACTGGTCTGCACAATCTGGATTGGCCTCCAGGTGCCGTACAATGGCAGAACAAGAAGAAGAAGAAGAAGAAGAAGAAGAAGAAGAAGAAGAAGAAGAACTAGAAGAAGAAGAAGAAGAACTAGAAGAAGAAGAAGAACCAGAAGAAGAAGAAGAAGAACTAGAAGAAGAAGAAGAAGAACTAGAAGAAGAAGAAAAACCAGAAGAAGAAGAAGAAGAACTAGAAGAAGAAGAAGAACTAGAAGAAGAAGAAGAAGAACTAGAAGAAGAAGAAGAAGAAGAAGAAGAAGAAGAAGAAGAATAAGAAGAAGAACTAGAAGAAGAACTAGAAGAAGAACTAGAAGAAGAAGAAGAAGAAGAAGAAGAAGTGTGGTGAATTAACGTGAATCGAGGGACATGACGCGGGATCACATGTTGTGCGTCTCGCGTATAAGGGGAGGTCTCTGCGGCACGGGTGGATTGTCCCCGGGGCATTGCTATTGACATCGGCTGTCCACTTGATGCTCGTTAACTGAAGGTGCTCATTGACTGGTGAGAATGGAGATTATATCGAACTCCGTGCTTACGCGGATTAGTCTGCAATGGTTAACTGCACATGTATACGTTACTGCTTATGTACTCCTAGCTGAACCTGTATTTCCTGGTGTGTCCACAGAAGCGGCTCCAATCAAATGGAATAAAGCCTAAACTCTGAAGGTTCTTCCCTCGCTCTTATTTCAATTTATTCCATTTGATTTTCTCGGCTCTCTCAACCAAAGATGGACAAGATCTACAAACCAGAGAGGTTCGACGCAGACCCAAACACGACTGACGCAGAAATGAAATGGTCACATTGGTTCTGCTCCTTCTCACACTATCTGACCATCATCGCGGAGGGAGCTGACAAATTTGCCGCTCTCGTGAATCATGTCTCGCCCGGCGTGTACAGGCTCTTCTCGGGGTGCGACACTTACGAAGCAGCGATTGACGTACTGCAGGCGCTCTACGTGAAGCCCAAAAACGAGGTATACATACGACATCTTCTCAACACACGCAAGCAAGCAGCCGGGGAGACAATCGATCAGTTCCTGCAAGCTCTGAATCAGCTGGGAAAAGACTGCAGCTTCCGGGCGGTAAGCGCCGAGGAACACCGAAAGGAAGCCACACGGGAGGCATTCATCCAAGGACTCAGATCAGCCCACATACGGCAACGCTTACTAGAGAAAGCGCAACCCACTCTTGACAAGGTAGTCGATCAGGCTCGAGCGATGGATACGGCTCAGCAGCAATCTGAGTCATTTGGGACACCGATGCTGCTCATGAACGCTGCTACGATGGGAACCCAAGGAACCCCACTGGCACAGACACAGCCAGACATGAGGGATGGAGAAACACCCGAGGAGCCGGATACCCAGACCTCGTCAAACTCCTCAGCAACTGCTCCGGTCGGTAAATGCTTCTTTTGTGGGTACAAAAGGCATCCTCGTCAAAAATGTCCAGCCAGAGATGCCACATGCATGAATTGCGACAAGAAAGGGCATTATGCCAGGGTATGTAAATCTACTCTAAGAAGGAATAAACCCACTTCTGCGGCTCTCTACTCGCAAAATAAATTGACTGCAGCCTCCCCGGGGAATCTATCCAAGGCTATCATCAACGTGCGAATTAACGGGCATATGGCTGAGGCACTGATTGATACCGGTAGCTCTGAAAGTTTCGTCAACAGCTCGCTAGTGAAGGGCAGGAAATGGGTAATCCACCCGACTGACAATACGGTATGCATGGCCGCCACCTCACTACAATCCCGCGTACGAGGGTACTGCAATGTTGAATTGGACGTAAAAGGGTACACGCATCGGGATGTAAGGGTACTGGTGCTTCGTGATTTGTGCGCAGACGTAATTCTGGGTCATAATGTCCTCAAGCAGCACACGAGCGTCGAAATACCCTTTGGAGGAAGCAAGCCTCGTCTAATTTTAAATGCGCTGACCACCGCGGAGGTGACGTCCCCCCAGCTGTTCGCTAACTTGTCGCCGGTCTGCAAACCGATAGCGATCAAATCGCGGCGATATACCACTGCTGACATGAATTTCATCACTTCAGAAACCAAGCGATTACTGGAGGAGGGAATTATAGAACCGAGCGATTCGCCATGGCGCGCACAGGTGTTAGTGACCAGCAGTCAGAACCATAAGAGACGGATGGTTGTCGATTATTCCCAAACGGTCAATCGCTTCACCCAACTCGACGCCTACCCCCTGCCGCGCATAGATGAGATGGTCGAACGCGTGGCCAATTATAAGGTATTCAGTACCATCGACTTGCGAAGCGCCTATCATCAAATTCCCATCCGAGAGGAAGACAAACCGTACACTGCATTCCAGGCAGGGCGGCGCCTCTACCAGTTCAGGAGGATACCATTCGGTGTCACGAATGGAGTAGCTTGCTTCCAACGGGTTATGGACGACATCATCTCAGATGAAAACCTCGAAGACACTTTTGTTTACGTGGATAATGTCACAGTGTGCGGTAGGGATCAGAGGGAACATGATAGGAATCTGGACAGATTCTTGAGCATTGCTGGAAAATATAATCTGACTCTCAACTACGAGAAATGCGTATTCTCGGCAAGGTCAATTGACCTTCTCGGCTACACGATAGCCAACGGCACAATTAAGCCTGATCCTGAGCGATTGCGCCCGCTCCGTGAGCTTCCACCACCTCAGGACTTGCAGACAATGCGCCGGGTGATCGGGATGTTCGCTTACTATGCAAGATGGATTTCGCAATACTCCGAGAAAATATATCCCCTAGTGCATTGCAAAAACTTTCCACCAGATGCCGCTGTCGTGAAAGCTTTCCACGATCTCAAGGATGATATCAGTAAGTCCGTGGTTTTATCGATCGACAGCTCGGTGCCCTTCGTGGTGGAGACCGACGCTTCAAATCACGCCATAGCTGCAACACTTAATCAGTCTGGGCGGCCGGTCGCTTTCTTCTCGAGAACTCTCTCTAGAAGCGAGCAGAGACACTCGGCAATAGAGAAGGAGGCGTACGCCATCGTCGAAGCGCTGCGTAAATGGAGACATTATTTACTGGGAAACCACTTCACGCTCGTTACGGACCAACGATCCGTGGCTTTCATGTTTGATGGGAAAAATAACGGGAAAATTAAGAATGAAAAAATTATGAGATGGCGGATAGACCTAGCCTGCTACAGGTACGACATTGTTTACCGGCCCGGGAAGGAAAACCCTGCTGCAGATACCTTCTCCCGGGTCTACAGTTCGGCAACAATCAGTCAGGCTTTGCAAGACCTCCATGTGTCTCTGTGCCACCCAGGGGTAACCAGGATGGCACATTTCGTACGCAGACAAAATCTTCCCTATTCTGTTGAAGATATTAAACAAATGAATGCTTCATGCCCTGTTTGTGCTGAACTAAAACCCAGATTCTTTGGCGCGGCATCTGGCAGACTGATCAAGGCTACTTCCCCCTTCGAGAGACTAAACATCGACTTCAAAGGGCCCCTGCCCACCGAGACAGACAACAGATACATATTCACCGTTGTTGATGAATATTCAAGGTTCCCTTTCGCGTTTCCGTGCTCGGATATGACCTCGGGCACTGTCGTAAAATGTCTCTCTGACGTCTTCGCTATGTTTGGGAGACCTTCGTACATACATTCAGACAGAGGGCCGTGTTTCATGTCGGCCGGGCTAAAACAATTCCTATTAGAGCACGGCATAGCAACTAGTCGAACGACGGGTTACAACCCACAGGGAAACGGGCAGGTGGAAAGGTATAATGGAGTTATTTGGAAAGCCATAACTCTGGCGCTGAAATCGAGAGGACTGGGCCCCGAGCGATGGGAGGTTGCTCTTCCTGACGCAATGAATTCCATACGCTCTTTGCTCTGCACGTCCACAAATGCCACTCCTCACGAACGTATGTTTACTCACCAACGACGTTATGTTGACAGTCAAACGGTGCCCAACTGGCTGACCCACCCCGGTACAGTGTTCATGAAACGCCCGGTACGACAAAGCAAGTATGAACCGCTGGTGGAGGGGATCGAACTCATTGACACTAATCCAGAGTATGCTCATGTCAGGCTCCCGGATGGCAGGGAGACCACTGTGTCGGTTCGCCATCTGGCTCCCGCCGGTACTCCTCCCGCCGGTACACCACCTCCTGGCTCTCCTCCTTCTGACATGTCCCGCCCAGGAACTCCGCCAGGCCACGGGCTACCGTGTTCCCCCCGAGAGCGATCGAGGAGTCATCCCCGGCACAAGTCGAGGCTCACCAAGAGGATCGGGAGTCTCCCTCAAGTGAAACTGCCGTTTACTCCCGGAGAGGTCGACGAATAAGGCCCCCTCGACGACTCAATCTGTAAAGGGGATTATCGGCATTCTCGCTGCTCATGCTCCTATATGCCCATTATATCATATATCGATGCTCATTTCCATGCTCCTACAACTCAAAATAATCACTGCTTGGCATGTATGCTTCTGTAGATCAATTAGTCCGCGTTGCTTGAAATGTATGCTCCTATAGTGCTAAAGCAATCATGGTGTGTAAGATGGGCCCCTAGTTACATTTTAAAGGTGAGGAGAATGTGGTGAATTAACGTGAATCGAGGGACATGACGCGGGATCACATGTTGTGCGTCTCGCGTATAAGGGGAGGTCTCTGCGGCACGAGTGGATTGTCCCCGGGGCATTGCTATTGACATCGGCTGTCCACTTGATGCTCGTTAACTGAAGGTGCTCATTGACTGGTGAGAATGGAGATTATATCGAACTCCGTGCTTACGCGGATTAGTCTGCAATGGTTAACTGCACATGTATACGTTTCTGCTTATGTACTCCTAGCTGAACCTGTATTTCCTGGTGTGTCCACAGAAGCGGCTCCAATCAAATGGAATAAAGCCTAAACTCTGAAGGTTCATCTCTCGCTCTTATTTCAAGAAGAACTAGAAGAAGAAGAAGAAGAACTAGAAGAAGAAGAAGAAGAAGAAGAAGAAGAACTAGAAGAAGAAGAAGACCTAGAAGAACTAGAAGAAGAAGAAGAAGAAGAAGAAGAAGATGTAGTGGCCAAAGGTCTTTGAACGTTCTTGCATGCTCATACTGGTTGCGTCCTCGTTCCCAAGTTCTTTCCTCGGATCACCAGGGGGACATGCCGTTTGATGTGATCAGCCAATCTTTGGGTTGTCCGTCCCACATACCGAGCTTCACATCGGCACTTAAACACATTTATAACTTTGCGAACTTGTGAGGTTTGAAGCACATCCTTGTTGACTGACGTAAGCAGACAGCGATAGGTAAAAATTACTCCAGGTTGCACAGCCAGATACGTGTGAGAAACAGTATGTTTAATTTGTTCTTCGAACCTTCGTGATGAATGTCCTTTCCATGGCATCCTGATCTATACTGGACACTGCTCAGGACTGATCTTCTGTTCCTTTGTTCTGTTGAGAAACTTGTGTACGAATCTCCTAATTATCCACTCTGGATAACCATTTTCACCAAGTATCTTCATGATTTTGTCGATTTCAACAGGAAGCTTACCAGGTGAGCAAATCCTCTGAGCTCTGTTAACAAGGGTGTTAATCAAGGCAATTTTGTATCTCCTTCAGCTGAAGGAGTCCCAGTGGGTGTAATGTCCTGTGAAGGTAGGCATCCGGTAGATGGATGTAATGAAACCACATGTGGTTCTTTCAACCGACACATCCAAGAATGATAAGATATTTGCAGATTCCAGCTCCATGGTGAACTGCAGCGCTGGGTGGAGCATATTGAGCCTTGTCAAGAATGTATCACATGCCATCTGAGACTCAAACAGGGCAAAAATGTATATATATATATATATATATATATATATATATATATATATATATATATATGTATATATATATATATATATGCAGAAAGATACACTACCGGTCAAGAGTTTTAGAACACCCCCATTTTTCCAGTTTTTACTGAAACTTAAGCAGTTTAATGTTTCAATGTACTCTGAAATTAAAGCATCGAACAAATAAACAATTGCAGATAAAAAAGATATCATGGAATAGTTTTGTTGAACAAAATTTAACCTCAATGTTTGACTCATCAAAGTAGCCACCTTTTGCAGATATAACAGCCGAACATACTCGTGGCATTCTTTCTACAATGGAAATCAAATATTGTTCGAAAAGTTCTTCCCAACACTGTTGCAGGTTTCCACAAATGTGTTGCACTTGTCGGTTGCTTTGCTTTCACCCTTCTGTCCAGTTCATCCCAAACCAGCTCAATGGGGTTTAAGTCTGCAGACTGTGCTGGCCATTCCATGATTTGAAGCATACCGTCTTGTTCTTTTCTTCTGAGGTAGTTCTGACATAGCCTGGAGATATGTTTTGGGTCGTTTTGGGTTATCCTGCTGTAGGATAAACCCCTGCCCAACTAGGCGTATTGCATGGCGCTGCAAAATGCTGTGGTAGCCCTTATGGTTCAGGGTACCAGTCACTCTGTGCAAGTCGCTGACTCTGGATCCAGCAAAAGAGCCCCAGATCATCACGCTTCCTCCTCCATGTTTGACAGATGGTGTCACACACTGTGGAACCATCCTTTCGCCGACTCGACAGCGTACAAAAACCCTGTGTGATGAACCGAAGATTTCAAATTTTGATTCAACAGTCCACAGGGTTTATTCTAAGGAAAATTTACAACTGCACAAACTCTGATGCGAGGCAGGGGTGGGAAAAATGGAGGCTGCGAAGCAGCCGAGCACGACGGCATTTGAAAGTGACATTGACAAGCACATGATGGAGGTACTGGTGCCCTTCTTGAAGCTACAAGATGCTGACATCAAGGCTGTTCATCAGCTGATATGTCCAGATTTGGACCTTGAGGAACTCGGTATGGAATACCAAGATCTTGTGTCTTCTGGACAAGGAAGAGACTTAACTCTCAACAAGCTGGTCAAGTATCTGGTGTCTGAAGAACTGTTTCCAAATCTGGTGAAGGCATTAAGCAGAGTTGTGGCTGCCAAGCCTAATTCAGCAGATGTTGAGCGTCTTATAAGTCGCAGCAATGTTCTGAAAACATGTGAAAGATCAAGAATGTCAGTGGAGACGGAAAATCTGTATTTGTACATACATTACAACATGCCACCATTAGAAGCATTTGATCCAAGGGAGGTGGTTATGATTTGGCTGTCATCAAACCCAGGTCGAAAAACCAGTTAAAACCAGTACACATTTTCAACTGGTCTCTATTGGTTCTAATTGGTCTTTAACTGGTCTCTATTGGTTTCAACTGGTACCAGTTAAATTCAGTCAGAATTCCAATTTCCCAGTTGAAAAAACCAGTCGCTCATATTTGTACCAGTTAAAGTCTTACTGGTTCCAGTTGATACCAGTTGCAATGTACTGGTCCCAGTTGATACCAGTTGCAATGTACTGGTCTCCCAGTTGATACCAGTTACAATGTACTGGTCCCAGTTGATACCAGTTAGTTAAATACATGTATTTCAACTGGTAATATATCACTCTATTCCAATTTCCATATTAAAACCAGTAAGAAACCAACTGGCTTTACTGGTACCAGTTGGCTACTGGTTTTCAACTGGTACCAGTTGACCAGTAAGCTACTGGTCTTTACTGCTTTTTTGACCTGGGAAGGCACGCAGAAACAAAAGCCATGACAAAGCAAAGTTTCAAGTCCACTTCAAGGGAGTTTTCACAGTAGCAGAACAAAAAGTAGAGGATGACGAGCTTGACGAGGTGGAGGTACCACCTAAGAAGAAGGTCAAGAAATTCTAACTTCTTACACCTTTGCTTACTTGGACAGGTTCAAATGTTCATTTTCGTTAAGTTCTACAGATTTTGTTTAATCTTATTCATGCCAAAGACAGCTAGCGAGTTGGACTTACCTGAAACTTGGTTCTAATGTTAGTCATAGTCAACCTCAGGCTCAGGTTTATGATTTTGTTATTTGTGTGACTATGAGCAATCACTTGTGGTTTCACATCTACTGTAAATACGTTTGATAATCCTCACTGTTTCAGATATAATTTGTAATGTGAAATGTGATAGAATTTGTCATATATTATTATTTATGTAATTTGTATCATTGCATTATATTGTAAGTTTAATTAAAAAAATAAGTTTTGGTCAGCTATCAGACTATCAGTGATGTCTATTGTGGTTCCTTCCTAGTTTATGACACCCTAGCCACGCAAATTCAAACAACGAACAAGTTGACAACTGCACAAATCTGGATTTACAACTGCACATTTTGAATTTACAACTGCACAAAAGGGGTACAACTGCACGTTAGAATAAACCCTGATGGTCCATAAGACCTTCCAGTTTTCAGTAGTCCACTCGTGGAGCTTCATGGCCCAGGCAAGCCTCTTTTTATTATTTTGCCATCTTAGCAATGGCTTTCTTACTGCCACTTGACCTGTCAAACCTGCAGCTCGAAGTCTTCTCTTCACAGTTGAAACTGAGACTTCCTTACTTCGACCAGTGTTAAGCTGTCCTGTGAGCCACCGATCACGCAAGCTGTTGACTCAGAAACTTGTCTTCTGATCGTGTTGTGGCTTTGGGTCTGCCAGACCTCTTCCTGTCAGAGTTTCTTCCAGTTTCCAAGTGCCTTTTGATGGTGTAGGAAACTGTGCTCACTAACACCTTAATTTGCTTTGCAATTTCTCTTAAGGAAAGACCTACACTTTTAAGAGTTATAATGGTCTGTCTGTTTTCCTTTGTTCATTGTCTTTTTCTTGTCATTATGATAGCAATATACTACTTCCTGCAGTGTAATAATGTCCAAATAATGCTTCAGAGGTTGTAGCAACACAGTCTGTTTCAACACTGCTTTTATACAGACAGAGGGTTTGTAACTAATCAACAAAAGTTGGGACACCTGTAGGAATTGTTTGCATCATCTTTCAAGGCTTAATTTACTTCCATTGCTGCAGAACAGCTGCAGTTGCTAACCCATTACTTGTTCCCTGAAAAGGGCCTTTTTTAGCAACTCTGAAATTTACATTATTTTTAAGTTTTTGGGAACCTAAATTTCTTTTTTTTTTTAACCTCTGGCAGTTTATCGCTTTGCTTTGTACCATTTCAGGTTATTCACTGGACTTGAACTGCTTAAATTTCAGTAAAAACTGGAAAATTGGGTGTGTTCTAAAACTTTTTACCGGTAGTGTAGATATATATATATATATATATATATATATATATATATATATATATATATATATATATATATATATATATATATATATATATGTATGCCTCACCACACCATCTCCCAAGCTGTGTGTGACAAAGTAAAATGCTTGTGACACACAGCTTGGGAGAGGGTCAAAAGTCCAACTCATAGCCCTGGCAACTGGCCCAGTGTGTTGTAAATGTATGACACCATCATGCAGTTTCAAAAAAAAAAATACCCCAAAAGGTCTAATTGCTGTAATTTTCCAGGAAAAATCAAGCTTTTTCATCAAGCTGATGTTCAATGATTAGCTCACATTTTAATCAACAAATATTAAGATATTTCACTGGCACAAAATACTTTTGAACAGAAGTTCGAAAAATTTGACAGTAAGGTAAACGTTATGTCTCACTTGGTTAATATAAATAGCCTTTGAAAGTTCTCACAACATTATGAAAGTTCGGCATCAAGGGGTCTGGTACAACGAGTTAGGGTGGTCGTAAGGCAGTGGTCTTTCACTCAGAGAGTGGTGAATACATTGGGTAGTCTCCCTGTAAAGGAAGTGACAGTAGTCGGTGGATCGAGTCGTCGGAAGAGTCGGTGGATCGTTGTAAAATCGAGTTGCATAGATGTCTGGAAGTTGTTGAGATGGGGGAGTACGACGACGTTGGCATGACTGCACAGGCTTTATGGGCCTAATGGCATCCTCCTGCATTGAAGTTCCTTGCATTTCTTTGTAAACAATAATGAATGTTATTTTTTTGGAAGATAACATCATCACAGTGAAGTGTTATGTATCATAACCAGTCATATCCCTTGTCTCGGTGAAACGATTTGCATCAGTGCATCACAAGCTGTAGTTTTCCAGTGAAATGTAAACTTTCGACATCAACCTGATGAAAGATTAGGTCTCATTTTATTAATAAAGCAATATGAAGAAATTTCACTGTCTTCACAACTTTATCGTGTCCTCACAACAACCATCTCACACAAGGATATAGATATCCCCCAACCCCCATCCACAAATCCAAGCATGGGCTTGCTTGCTGTTTTCAACTGAATCCATAGCTCATGATGGTGGGATGCCAAGTTCAAATCCCATATACATATGATGCCAATTTGTCCATTGTCTACTAATGTGCTTGTGAATTTATAAAATTGCACTCGTATCCTCGTCTCTGCACGTTATTTGTATACAAGGTCTCCCATGAACCTCGCCGTAGGATCTCAGATCAATGAAAGAAACTTTTTTTTAGTAATGGATGAAATCAACAGGACGTTGATTGAAGTCTCCTTACTACCATGGGAAGCAAGGAGAAACTGATGTTTTGGGAATTAACCTTTCATCAGAACAAAAGAGGGTCATACTTAGAGGACTTAGATGAAAGGTTAATACCCAAAACGCCAGCTTTTCCTTGCTCCCCACGGTGGTTAGGAGACCTCATTTGACATCCTGTTGATTTCATCCATTGTTCTTCCTGTCCACAGATGCAGATCGATACTAGCCTTCACCAGCAAGCATAGTCCTTCATTCCTCATTATTAGCACCCTTCCTCCATTTCTCAACATGGACCCTCTCCTCCACACCTCCCATCCCACCTCAGATAGTCTGTGGGATTGTCGATGTGGTTTGACATTAACATGTGGTGTTCATCCCTTTTCACTCAATGAATGCAGTGTCATGGTGATCTACTAGCTTACATTTCAGATCTTTTTTTCCAGAGATGGTTCAGGAGTGTGCAGAAAGCTCCCCCATGGCCTATTTTTGGTATCGGGAAACTCTCAATGTTACCACAAGTCTGGAGGAGGGAGGTGGTCTGCAGTGGTGGCTTGTTTTGTGCCAGTGCCTCGCTTGGATCATTGTATACATCTGCACGAGCCGTGGCATTGAAACCAGCGGGAAGGTTTTTACCACTACCATCACCATCACAGTCATTGCCATAACCACAAAGACAGAACCTTGGGATTTTCACAAGAACTTTCCCACAGATCTGTGTGTTCCTTCGTTTGACGGATAAATATTTCTTATCTAAACTTGCATAGCATTGTAGACCATAATATTTCGATGTCCATGGTTCACAAAAAAACTGATTTATATGCATGTGCACCAAAAAGTTAATGTTGTGCAACAATATAAGGATAAATAATTTACAGCAACAATTATTGAAGAAAATACTTATTTGGATTTTTTGGGGGAACACTGTTTAATCGAGCAAATCGCAAGTGAAAACATAACTCTAGTTTTGCTCAAATGATGCCACAGAAGTTTTTCCATTCAATGTTTGACAACTGACAAGGAATACATCGGTGGGTCCACCCAATCCCCCTGTCATCCCTGCACCCACCTGTCATCCCTGCACCCCCTGTCATCCCTGCACCCCCTGTCATCCCTGCACCCCCCTGTCATCCCTGCACCCACCTGTCATCCCTGCACCCACCTGTCATCCCTGCACCCACCTGTCATCCCTGCACCCACCTGTCATCCCTGCACCCACTTGTCATCCCTGCACCTACCTGTCATCCCTGCACCCACCTGTTATCCCTGACACAATGCAACTCTTCATACTCTTGTCTGCCTGTGCATTGCTGCAGTGTCTGTAACACTGCAGATTAGAAACACAAAATTAATTAACACTATCTGAATTGAGACATTGGTGCACTTCATAGGGTGGAACTGTTGTCGAATTGTCGTTGTGTGTAAAAAAAAGAAATCACAAACGTCTTTTAGAGATACCGATTGACAACTATTATTTCAACAAAACGGTCATCCTTAGTTTTCCATAACATGTTCTCACTTGGGCATGGTTTTATATTTTGTTAATGCTTAGTATGCCAGTCTGCTAAGATTGAATGACAGCCAAGTTTATGTCCAGACTAATTTTGTTGTGTGCACCCATCATGTTTATTTCACGTTCACTATTCATTGTCCAGGTTTGTAATGAAAGGATGCATAGAATGACCGTTTCTTGCATCAATCGTCTATTTCCAATAGATATTCAAAAATGATTGTCTTAACATGACCTTAACACTCCTGCTTTTAATCATCAATTCTCATGTCATTGTACCAATCACTTTTTGGAGATGTATGTGGACATCACTCGTGATAGATGTGTTTACAATCCCCTGCCCCCTTCCTCCTCAAAACCACGTCAATGTATGTACAGGACATGGCTGTATAAGAGTTGTCTTTGCAAACAATTCACGATATTCAGATATAAAACAGGAAGCATTTCTTTCGGGGTAGCTCTCATATTTCATGATATGTAACAAACAAATTTCCTTACATGTTGTACGCAGTACGTTTTCAATACAACTTCTGACAATGTCTTGGATTTACTCGGTAGAGGATTTGAAGAGCTTTGCTGTGACTTGTGTTGAGGTTAATTTTCTGTGATTTGTGTATTAATGAAATCACTCTTTCCAACAGGCTGCATATGTCACAGCAACATTTCCATACGTGGTGCTTTTGTGCTTCCTGATCGGTGCTATGACATTGGAAGGAGCAACAAATGGTCTTGTATACCTCTTCACACCTGATGTGAGTTTCCTGCGCTGGTGTGTGTGTGTGTGTGTGTGTGTGTGTGTGTGTGTGTGTGTGTGTGTGTGTGTGTGTGTGTGTGTGTGTGTGTGTGTGTGTGTGTGTGTGTGTGTGTGTGTGTGAGTGTGAGAGAGAGAGAGAGACCTCAATGATGGTGCCGTGGCTTTATCCCGACACTAAAAATTCCATGCTGAGGCACGTGGCTGGAAATGATCTGTAAATCGGACGTAAAATGGTTGCTGTGTGCCGGAGTTGGAGAATATTTTGTCACTCACTTCCCAAAAAATTTTCTTTGTAAAATTTTTTTTTCATAAAATAAGAAAAGTTTTTATTGCGGCTAGTAAAATTTTCTCATGATTTTCTTGTTTCAAGATAACTTTTCTAATTTTAAGAAAATATTTTCTTACGAAGAAAATTATTTTTAGTGGCGTAGTTTTGCTTCATTCCTGCTACACAAACTTCCTTGTCGTCGCTTACCTGTAATACAACACAGAACGTTATTTACTTGTAGGGGTAACATGACGCATGAACCCCTCCTTGACTAGATAGCTAATTATATTGTTCTTTTGCAGGTGGAAATATTGAAGAATCCCAAAGTGTGGATGGATGCAGCAACTCAGATCTTCTTCTCATTGGGTTTGGGTGTTGGCAGCCTCATTGCATTCTCAAGCTACAATCCCATCAAGTATTATATGGGCATTTCCTCTCGCCCACTCCTCATTAAACTCCTTTCAGAGCCCCCACTCCCTCTGCTCCTTCATCTTCCCATTCTTTTGCATCCTTCTCTAATCTTTACCTCCACCACCAAAGGTCGACGGAGGTTATGTTTTCATCCCCTTTCTGTTTGTTTTCATCTGTGAGCAGGATATCTTTAAAAAGTTGAGGATGGATTTGGACGAAATCTGGTGGAGAGGTTGGGTGTGGGATAGGGATGAATTGATTAGATTTTGGTGAAGATCCAGATCCGGACACTTGAATTTTTAAAAGTGATGCTTCACAATTGGGAGAGAGGCCAACAAACGATATATAGCACGATATCTCAAAATGTTGTGGACGGATTCGGACAAACGATGGTGAACAGGTTGGATGTGTGACAAGGGAGAATTGAATTGATTTTTGGGACGGTCCGGATCTGGATACTATTATTTTGAAAGGAATTCTTCCCCATTGAGAGATAAGGTAGTGTTTGCATTTGTCTTCCCCAAATACAATATCTATATATTAATACTGAAGGACCAATTTTGTGCTCCTCCTCGCGGTCACGTCACGTTTTTCTCGGTACTGTGACCTGGACTGAAAGAAACTTCGTACCTGTAAGAGTGCATCGCACATAGTGGCAATAGTCAAACTTCAACTCTGAAGCAGAATAAACACTTTTCGTTTTACATTCGTTTACATGGCGACGTGTGATGTCACCGCTGAGAGGCGTAAGTACGTCATGACATTACCGTTCATTCGCTGACGTCATTACGTCTGTCGTCGACAGACCGTCACTGCTGAGAGGTGTAATTCCACTCCTCGAAAATAGCGTCTGCAATGTAAAACCCTCTTCTGCACATGCTGGCTACTCCAGAATGTGAATTTGACACAAAAAATGTAACAAGAAACATTGTATCTTGTATATATAAATGAATACTGAAGGACCAATTTTGTGCTCCTCCTCGCGGTCGCGTCACGTTTTTCTCGGTACTGTGACCTGGAATGAAAGAAACTTCGTACCTGTAAGAGTGCATCGCACATAGTGGCAATAGTCAACTTTCAACTCTGAAGCAAAATAAACACTTTTCGTTGAGACGGGGGGGGGGAGGAGTGAAGAGGCGGGGGGCAAGGTAAGCAAATGCGTGCGTGTGTGTGTGAAGAGGTGGGTGCGGGGCCGGGGTAATTAAATTTTTGGGCAAGGGTAAGCAAATTGAAGGCGGGAGGGAATGGGGCAGGGGCGGGGGCAAGCACGCCCTGTTCAGTCCATGTCCCTCGAGTGTGGGTGAGCTGGTGAGGCTGGTTGAATGAACGGAATCCGTCTGTGACGGGGTTTCGGCTTGTAACCATAACTACTGATGTAACTCTGACTACATCTTTCCTTTCTCAGGAACCTTTTGGAATGCCATCGTTCTATTACTATTGACATACTATGGTCTATTCAATACACTAATGCCTTCTAATAACTACAATTGACATGGACCACCTTCTTTCGGACCACTCTTTTTACCAGCGTCAAGTCTCAAAAGATCTAAAACACATGTAGATTGTGTTATAATTGCACAGAGGATGGTATGCAATCCAGAATAACAGGAGGTTGTTAAAAAGGTATACTTGTGGGTGACAGGGTGTAAGTAGAGTGGATGGGATGTCGGGATCAATGGAACTGCTTATCACAACAGCAACACAACAACCGGTGCAGGAAGCCAGGCTCAGTGAGGTGATGAATTTTATGCGATGATTTCAACTGCCATTCAGCTGAGTGTTTGGGTGTAAGTCCACATACCTCCAGTCAGTGGAATGGCAGAAAAGGCCTTCTGTGAGGGTGTCGGGCCTTCACACAATTAATCAACGATTCAACCCCAGAGTTATCGAAATGGATTGATTTATCTCTTGGTCTTGGTAAATGGCAAACTTCCCTTCCCTGGTTAAGAATTATTCTTCTGTCGAGGGTCTTCTGACCATGTGATTGTAAAAAAAAAGTCAATTTCACCAGCTGTCTTCAAAGGCCTTCTGTGGTATGAAGAAGTTGAGTGATTTAATACCGTTGCCTAAAGCCTGGCCTGCAATTTTCTTCCTCATTTACAGAGTAGTTAATCCCTTCTTTTCTTCTTTAAACGAACTGTTCCAGCAATTCCTTCCACAAAGACATGCTTTCTTTGCTTCCACTCGCCGATGCAAAGGCAAGCAATTCACACCACACCTGAACCCTCATTTTCATAGCAGCATCTTGACAGCTCACTCAGCTCACAATAACTCCCCAAAGATTACTTGACACACAAACAGACTTCTCCCTGGCATATATATCTATATCTCTCCATATCTCTCTCTCTCTCTCTCTCTCTCTCTCTCTCTCTCTCTCTCTCTCTCTCTCTCTCTCTCTCTCTCTCTCTCTTTTGCTCTCTCTCTCTCTCTCTCTCTCTCTCTCTCTCTTTCGCTCTCTCTCTCTCTCTCTCTCTTTCGCTCTCTCTCTCTCTCTCTCTCTTTTGCTCTCTCTCTCTCTCTCTCTCTCTTTCGCTCTCTCTCTCTTTCGCTCTCTCTCTCTCTCTCTCTCTTTCGCTCTCTCTCTCTCTTTCTCTCTCTCTTTCTCTCTCTCTCTTTCTCTCTCTCTTTCTCTTTCTCTTTCTCTCTCTCTCTCTCTTTCTCTCTCTCTCTTTCTCTCTCTCTCTTTCTTTCTCTCTCTTTCTCTCTCTCTTTCTCTCTCTCTCTTTCTCTCTCTCTTTCTCTCTCTCTTTCTCTCTCTCTTTCTCTCTCTCTTTCTCTCTTTCTTTCTTTCTCTCTCTTTTTTTTTTCTTCTCTTTCTTCTCTCTCAAACATTTCTCCAGCAGCAAGCCCTGCAAAGTTAAAATCAAATGCCAGACACAAAGACTTGCAGTCTCACTGCCTGTTGGTTGATGAAGTGAGGAACTGTTCAGCAATGTTGAGTTATTAGCACACCCGGAGTCGAGTCTCATGGCATGAGCTTGATCCATTCGTTTTGATTGATTTTTTTTTATCAATGTCTGACAAAGATGTCTCCTTGTCCCAAAGCTTTTCTGCAGCGTCAATCTGTCACGATGTCCCATCTCATTTACTTTGAATCCCCATTCATAGGGAGATGTTAATTACCGGGTTTAATGAAATTTCCATTAACTCCAATATCCCAAGGCTTGACTTCTATTTCCCGGTGAAGGTTCAGCCTCTCGAGACGAGTCACGAGTTTGGAAAATTGCGACTCAAGTATGATTCGAGTCAAAGTCTCTGACTCGAAGACTGCAGGCCTGCTTCTCAGCAAAGTGGTGTTGAGGATTTACAACAGAGTCAAAAGGGTGCGAATGTCGAGACAACGATCACAATTGATCCAGTCACATAACCCCAAGGAAGCCAGCAGCTTCAAATCAAGTGCGGAATAAAATATCATCGACGCCATCATAACACTTGCTTACCACCAAGAGAATTATGTGAAGGATACCTTGGGGGTGTTGGTGGCAGATCTTTGCAAGTAGGGATGGATGTCAGACCTGAGAGAGAGAGAGAGAGAGAGAGAGAGAGAGAGAGAGAGAGAGAGAGAGAGAGAGAGAGAGAGAGAGAGAGAGAGAGAGAGAGAGAGAGAGAGAGAGAGAGAGAGAGAGAGAGAGAGAGAGAGAGAGAGAGAGAGAGAGAGAGAGAGAGAGAGAGAGAGAGAGAGAGAGAGAGAGAGAGAGAGAGAGAGAGAGAGAGAGAGAGAGAGAGAGAGAGAGAGAGAGAGAGAGAGAGAGAGAGAGAGAGAGAGAGAGAGAGAGAGATTTTGCTTAATGTTTAAAAAGGAACCCAAACGCTCAGACCACCACAATGCTAATATATCCCTCAATACCCTACAAAATAGATATGATGTGTCTTTTTCCAGTTTCCGATTTTTAAAGTAGGTAATTTTACGATTAAAAGTCGAAATCCTCTTCTTCTTCTTCTTCTTCAAATTAGCCATGACGTCACATCAGGAAGTTGACCATCACATCTGTGCTCTCTCCTGGTTTCATCGTGGTAAGATTCAATTAAAATGGCGAATAATTCTCGATTATCCACAAATCTAACGAGTCGATGCGTCCTTGGTGCTTGTATAGCAACACAAACCGAGATGGTTTCGTGCTACACCAATGGCCGAAGGGCACTAAGTTTGCCATAAATTAGACAAGTTTTATCCTAAATAATTGAGTGTGGATCGGGCCTACAGAATGCTCGCTTTTGTGCTCAGAACATGTTACAGAGAACTGTTATGAAACAACAGAGATGGATAGATCTTGTGGTTATCCACCACGATTAAGAGAGGATGCCATCCCCATAATTAAGTGGAAGTAACAGCCATCACTGGCAACTGTCGCACCACCTCTATGGATGTGCACACGACGCAGACGATATGAGCGGTGAATCAAACACCTGTTGCCATTGCATGGCAGTTACCGCAAGAGCACCTGAAAATAATTATCTATTAACAACACAACTTTCTACAAATCAAATGAACCACCATATTTTTATAGTGGTGAGAAAGTATGTATGCGTCATCGTCTAATCCTCCGAAAGGATTTGTCCTGGGACGCTAAAACTTTCAGGGTCCCTCCACCAACCCCTCACAACCCCCCATCAACAATCACCCAACAATAGCTACCACCATCCCACAGCTCCTCTCCACCATAGTACCACTCCCCCCTCCACAGGGGCGAGACATCAATATCTGACGGACACAACGATGGGACACGGCTCAGACATAAATGGCATCCGGGGAAAGTATTCAATGTGTTGATCTTGTAACATACAAGACACCTGGTCAGCCTGCGACGATGGCACAAAGCATTCAACGCCCATTTTGTCCACGGTGTCCGAGTGTGCCCGGGTGGTGTTGGCTGTTGGGCGGTGATGGGTATTTCTGCTCGAGTAATATATAAACTGATTTATCAATTAATACAAAATGCTTCCCTTATAAACTGTCAATTGAACGAAAAGCAAACCCAACCAAGCTGTAGTTGACATGCGACCAGTGTTTTCATCTTTTTAACACCTCCATCTTCACTTTCACCTTCTTCTGAATCGCTCGCACAAGCCTCAAAATGATTCGGTTCAACAATCCCTTCAAAAGCATTCCCATCACTATTTTTGTCTCCAATCGTTTCTTCAAAATCTTACTGATCAGTTTCAACATATTGGGAACCTTCGGAGTTGCTAATGACGGTGGAATTGGTATCGGAATCCGAGCTCGACATGCGCTGTTTCTCGATGTAAAGAAGCCACCATTTGGATCATGGTGGGTTCAATGTGTGACATCACTGGCAAAATCGACAATCGACACACTCGCTCTTTTTTCGACACTTTGTGATTGGGGAAAAAAATGATTCTAAATTTTGTTTCCTTCAAATTAGACTGTGATTAATGAATGTTTCATTCCATTATCATCATAATATCAAGGGAACAGTTTGTCTCACACCAATGCATACTAGTTTAAAACTTTGTGAAATAGACTTGAATAAATATCATTGGAATTTGCCTACTGGATTGTAAAGGCAAGTTGCTCGTCAGTTGCTCTCTCCATATTCCTTCACATACTGACCTGAACAATTGAGCTGTTTGTTCTAAACATAATCGGCACAACAAAGCATTCATCCCGCCATGGCAGCATTGTTGTTGCCATGACATGCAATGGTTGCTGTTGTGTTTTTATGCCATTTAAAAGATTGTGTCTATTTTGCTCCGGCAGGAATGACTGTGAGAGGGATGCAGTACTCGTATCATTGATTAACAGCGCAACTTCACTTTTTGCAGCAATTCCCGTTTTTGCCATTTTGGGGTTTAAAGCAACCCTGAACTTCAACGTCTGCATGGACAGGTATTTGAGAAAATATTTCATCAAGAAGCAGAAACAACCAACAGGGTGCAGACCTCGTTAAACGATAAAAGACCTCATGGAGGCTGTCGAGCTATAGATAGGATGTACACAAAAATGGTGGAACTTTAATCCCACCCACTTCCCTGTTTTTATCCACTTTCCCTCGACATATCTTTATGTCTAATACATTCACCTTCACTTCCCTCTCCCCCTCCTCTTTCCTCCCAATCATATATTTTCCTATATGATCTATTGTACTCCCACTTCTATTATCTTGTGTTAATATTCTTTCTTCTAAATTTACCCCACACCGTAATCACTTCCACCCCCACAGCTTCCACCACCCAATCCCTATGCAAATGTAATATGGGGATGGAAACTTGCTAATAGGCCATGCCTTTTGAAAATAGACTAAATCATTGTGTCAGCATACTGATGTACATACAGTTTATTGGGGGCAGTAGCACGATAACCAAATGCAAACCCACTCCCTGGTTAGAATCCCAATGGAATCTGATTATTGAAACTGTAGTCTGTCACTGTGCCAGCAGAGGACACTATGTGGATGTTCAAGATCTTTTATGACATCTTTCACGTGAGTAGGCAATTAGTCTTGTATTCTGGCCAAATGTAAAATTAATTGTGTGGGCGAATCATCCATTACAAGGAAATGTCTACGCATTGCTCAATTCTGATGAGAGCTCATGAGATATGTCATGCATTTATCATGAAATCCTGTGAGTTTTTGATGAGAAGTTGACAACAACCTCTTCAGTTCCCATGAAGGGATAGGATCAACTCTGTCTTCATCATTAGATCCTTCCTTGTTGATAACCCCTTGATTCTTAAACAGCCATCCTCCAACGTAGATATCATAACATAGACCGAGGCTTAATTTTGGTGAATACAGTGCACTGTTTCTAATTAAGTACCAAGTTCAATCGGTCAGAACACAACTGATGGAGCATCAGTGCTCTCAGACCATGTGATTCTTTAAATATTCCCCTCGTATCTAATTTTGCTATTTTTCTGATTTACCCACTAATGCACCTCTTCAGGCTGGCATATCCATGAGGATATGGATAAAATGAAGAATGTACATGTTTGTCCACAACCACCTGCTCTTTCAGAATACCACCGGAATCAATTAATTCCCCAAAAAATTCTCATGCAATGCACATATTTTGCCAGATTTCACCATTTCTTTAAAAAGAAACAAGTGAGTTATAAGCAAAGCAGAAACTTGGATGCAAGTACAAATGTGGGATTGGGAGCTGTTTTGTGGCTAGCAGTTTTTCTTTATTCAATTTGCAGGAATATTCTGTTACTCGTGAATGAATTTGATGCTGCTGAAGAAACTGTTACTCGAGAGAGCTATTCAGATCAACTAAACATGTACAACCAGTCGTGTCCACATCGTGTTTCTTTGCTGGATTTAAAGGAATGCAAGCTGGAAGACTTTTTAAATGAGGTAGATTATAAATCCTCATGCCAGGAATGTTATTTTTATACATGGGACAATCAACGCAACTCATTTGTGGTGAATTTGTTGTACCCGTTTGAATGTGACTTCATTGACGTTCTTCAGTGTGATTGCTCTGAAAGTATGTTATTGTTCTTTTCAGTTGGGCTGCATGTTTCTGCTTTGCTCATTTTGTTCTGGTGTCAACACTGTGCGCAACACGAGTCCTTTTTTCTAAAATAAACAAACAACGCGACATATTTTAGAACATGACTAACACCGTGACATGTTTTCCAACATAAGCTGACACCGTGATATGTTTTCTAACATAAACTAACATCGTGACATGTTTTCTAACATAAGCTAACATCGTGATATGTTTTCTAACATAAGCTAATACTGTGACATATTTTAGAACATGACTAACACCATGACATGTTTTCTAACATAATCTAACATCGTGACATGTTTTCTAACATAAGCTAACATCGTGACATGTTTTCTCACATAAGCTAACATCGTGACATGTTTTCTAACATAAGCTCACATCATGACATGTTTTCTAACATAAGCTAATACCGTGACATGTTTTCTAACATAAGCTAATACCGTGACATGTTTTCTAACATAAACTAATACCGTGACATGTTTTCTAACATAAACTAATACCGTGATATGTTATCTAACATAAGCTAATACCGTGAAATGTTTTCTAACATAAGCTAATACCGTGACATGTTTTCCAACATAAGCAAACATCGTGACATGTTTTCTAACATGAGCTAACATCGTGACATGTTTTCTAACATAAGCTAATACCGTGACATGTTTTCTAACATAAGCTAATACCGTGACATGTTTTCTAACATAAACTAATACCGTGAAATGTTTTCTAAAATAAGCTAATACCGTGACATGTTTTCTAACATAAACTAATACCGTGACATGTTTTCTAACATAAACTAATACCGTGACATGTTTTCTAACATAAGCTAATACCGTGACATGTTTTCCAACATAAACTAATACCGTGACATGTTTTCTTACATAAGCTAATACCGTGACATGTTTTCTAACATAAACTAATACCGTGAAATGTTTTCTAAAATAAGCTAATACCGTGACATGTTTTCTAACATAAACTAATACCGTGACATGTTTTCTAACATAAACTAATACCGTGACATGTTTTCTAACATAAGCTAATACCGTGACATGTTTTCCAACATAAACTAATACCGTGACATGTTTTCTTACATTAGCTAATACTGTGACATGTTTTCTAACATAAGCTAATACCGTGACATGTTTTCTAACATAAGCTAATACCGTGACATGTTTTCTGACATAAGCTAATACCGTGACATGTTTTCTAACATAAGCTAATACCGTGACATGTTTTCTAACATAAGCTAATACCGTGACATGTTTTCTAACATAAACTAATACCGTGACATGTTTTCTAACATAAACTAATACCGTGACATGTTTTCTAACATAAACTAATACCATGACATGTTTTCTAACATAAACTAATACCGTGACATGTTTTCTAACATAAGCTAATACCGTGACATGTTTTCTAACATAAGCTAATACCGAGACATGTTTTCCAACATAAACTAATACCATGACATGTTTTCTAACATAAACTAATACCGTGACATGTTTTCTAACATAAACTAATACCGTGACATATTTTCTAACATAAACTAATACCGTGACATGTTTTCTAACATAAGCTAATACCGTGACATGTTTTCTAACATAAGCTAATACCGTGACATGTTTTCTCACATAAACTAATACCGAGACATGTTTTCCAACATAAAATAACACCGTGACATGTTTTCTAACATAAACTAATACCGTGACATGTTTTCTAACATAAACTAATACCATGACATGTTTTCTAACATAAACTAATACCGTGACATGTTTTCTAACATAAGCTAATACCGTGACATGTTTTCTAACATAAGCTAATACCGTGACATGTTTTCTAACATAAGCTAATACCGAGACATGTTTTCCAACATAAACTAATACCGTGACATGTTTTCTAACATAAACTAATACCGTGACATGTTTTCTAACATAAACTAATACCGAGACATGTTTTCCAACATAAAATAATACCGTGACATGTTTTCTAACATAAACTAATACCGTGACATGTTTTCTAACATAAACTAATACTGTGACATGTTTTCTAACATAAACTAATACCGTGACATGTTTTCTAACATAAACTAATACCGTGACATGTTTTCGAACATAAGCTAATACCGTGACATGTTTTCTAACATAAACTAATACCGTGACATGTTTTCTAACATAAACTAATACCGTGAAATGTTTTCTAACATAAGCTAATACCGTGACATGTTTTCCAACATAAACTAATACCGTGACATGTTTTTTAACATAAGCTAATACCGTGACATGTTTTCTAACATAAACTAATACCGTGACATGTTTTCTAACATAAACTAATACCGTGACATGTTTTCCAACATAAACTAATACCGTGACATGTTTTCTAACATAAACTAATACTGTGACATGTTTTCCAACATAAACTAATACCGTGACATGTTTTCTAACATAAACTAATACCGTGCCATGTTTTCTAATATAAACTAATACCATGACATGTTTTCTAACATAAGCTAATACCATGACATGTTTTCTAACATAAGCTAATACCGTGACATGTTTTCTAACATAAACTAACACTGTGACATGTTTTCTAACATAAGCTAATACCCTGAAATGTTTTTAACACAAGCTAATACCAAGACATGTTTTCCAACATAACCTAATACCGTGACATGTTTTCTAACATAAGCTAATACCGAGACATGTTTTTGAACATAAGCTAATAACGTAACATGTTTTCTCACATAAACTAATACCGTGACATGTTTTCTAACATAAACTAATACCGTGACATGTTTTCTAACATAAATTAATACCGTGACATGTTTTCTAACATAAGCTAATACCGTGACATGTTTTCTAACATACGCTAATACCAAGACATGTTTTCTAACATAAACTAATACCGTGACATGTTTTCTAACATATGCTAATACCGAGACATGTTTTCTAACATAAACTAATACCGTGACATGTTTTCTAACATAAGCTAATACCATGGCATGTTTTATAACATAAACTAATACCGTGACATGTTTTCTAACATAAACTAATACCGTGACATGTTTTCTAACATAAGCTAATACCGTGACATGTTTTCTAACACAAACTAATACCGTGACATGTTTTCTAACATAAGCTAATACCGTGACATGTTTTCTCACATAAACTAATACCGTGACATGTTTTCTAACATCAACTAATACCGTGACATGTTTTCTAACATAAGCTAATACCGTGACATGTTTTCTAACACAAACTAATACTGTGACATGTTTTCTAACACAAACTAATACCGTGACATGTTTTCTAACATAAGCTAATACCGTGACATGTTTTCCCAAATAAACTAATACCGTGACATGTTTTCTAATATAAACTAATACCATGACATGTTTTCTTACACAAGCTAATACCGTGACATGTTTTCTAACATAAACTAATACCATGACATGTTTTCTAACACAAGCTAATACCGTGACATGTTTTCTAACATAAACTAATACCGTGACATGTTTTCTAACATAAGCTAATACCGTGACATGTTTTCTAACATAAGCTAATACCGAGACATGTTTTCCAACATAAACTAATACCGTGACATGTTTTCTAACATAAACTAACACCGTGACATGTTTTCTAACATGAGCTCATACCGTGACATGTTTTCTCACATAAGCTAATACCGTGACATGTTTTCTAACATAAACTAATATTTGACATGTTTTCTAACATAAGCTAATACCATGACATGTTTTCTAACATAAAGTAATACCGTGACATGTTTTCTCACATAAGCTAATACCGTGACATGTTTTCTAACATAAACTAATACGTGACATGTTTTCTAACATAAGCTTATACCATGACATGTTTTATAACAAAAGCTCATACCGTGACATGTGTTCTAACAAACTAATACCGTGACATGTTTTCTAACATAAACTAATACGTGACATGTTTTCTAACATAAGCTAATACCATGACATGTTTTCCAACATAAACTAATACCGTGACATGTTTTCTAACTTAAGTGAAAAACCTTGACATGTTTTCAACATCAGCTAACACTGTGACTTGTTTTCTGACATAAGCTCGCACCCTAATATGTTTGCCAACACAAGCTAAGGCTGTGACATATTTTCTGACATGACCTTACACCATCACATTTATTCTAACCTGTCCTAATACAATCACATGTATTCTAACAGGAGTTAACACTGTGAAATGCTTTCTGACATGTGCTAACACTGTGACGTCTTCTCGCCTGATCTAACACCGTGACATGTCTTCTCGCCTGATCTAACACCTTGACATCTATTCTAACATGACCTAATACTGTTTTTGACCTAATAATGATTTTGACATGAGCTAACACTGTGACCACAGGCAGCTTCAGGGCCAGGCCTAGTGTTTATTGCTTTCACTCAAGCCATGGTCTACATGCCTGTTCCCCAGCTGTGGGCTATTCTTTTCTTCACCATGCTTCTCATGCTGGGGCTTTCTTCCATGTTTGGCTACATTGAAGCTTTGCTCACTCCTCTTCTCGACCTCAAAATCTTTCCACATTCCTGGCCTAAAGAAGTAATTCAAGGTGTGACATAGGTTGAACCTAATTTTTAAATGTTTTCTTCTTTTAATGCAGACAACATAGCTGCACTTTTATTTTGTACCACTTCAGATAGTATTTGTGGATAAACTAATGAAGGGAATTTGGGGGAGTGGTTTGTTAAAGAACTTTAAAAAGTAGATTAAGTGGAGCTACAAACATTAAAACCTCACAAAATCTAAGTCATACTTTGCATTTTGGGGTTCATTAGTTAGGTCCACCCTATTCATTCATCATGGTTAGACAAGAGAAAATGGTCGTTTAATTGAGAACAACCTCAAGCGTGCTATTTCTAAATGCATGCCATGCTGAAACTTTGTGCAAACAAAAGAAATATTTGTGCTCACCCTGCATGCCATGATGGAACAGGAATTTCCTGATGCCATTTATTTTGCAGCCAGCTGGCTCTTTTGCTGCAAATCACAAACGATAACAAAAACATTATCAATGGTGGTACTGCAACTGCACTATAGAAAACGCAATAACACCATCAGATAATGTAGTATCATGGTACAAATGGGTGGAAGTGAAACAGTCCATTCTGTGCTGTTTGTAGTAAATCCACCGCAAACTTGACATTAAACCACCACGAAACTTTTAATCTATGAGAACCCCTCCTTTAATACAAACTTCATTCTGACCAGGGTATTCACTTATATGGTTGCCAAAGAGCAGCATCTGTTAAACATCTTTCACAAGGAGTGTAGGCTCTATGTCTTACATTCAACTATTTATCAAGAGAGGAAAACAGTGTTTATTAATTGTTACTAATTGATTGTATAGATCCTGATGTAACTGATCTTCAGTTTCGTTGTTGTGTTAGGATTCATTGGCTTTATACTTGTTTGTTCATTGAATTGAGGAAGACATTTCATACTTTGGAAATGTATTTATAAGTGCTAACATGTCTTCTATTTATAGTTGGGAACCATTGTATTTATTAAGCTTGACAAAAATAACAGGTTTTGACTCCCTCACCCACTTTACCCTTCCGCCAATGTATGCTTCATTCTATTCATGCCTCTTCTCTCGTCAGTCCTTCTACACACTTCCCCACCCTCCTTTCTCTCCTTCACCCTCACCTCCATGCTTTCTATTCTTAATTTCAATGTGATCAATATACACCATCATCCATATACCACCCCTCCTCTGACCCCCACCCATCCCTGTGTTTAAAAAACAAAAGATAGATGGCCAGTAGTTGTCACCAGCAGTCGACTACTTGTGTAAAAAAAATACATACATATATATATATATATATATATATATATATATATATATATATTGTTATAGATTTCCGCCGGTTCGGCGTGCGCGCGACCTTTTCAGCCCAATCCAGGCCGCGCGTCCACCGAATGTGACAATCTAGTCATAGCTTCTGGACAAACGCCGAAACCCAGTTACGGGTGTTTTTAATACCTTAGAAACTAGCCAACTATTCTGTCCACGCCCTACAGGGTCAATCGCTGAATTTTTGATATACCTAACTATTCGCGTGGACAGAAATGCCGGGAGTTTATACCTCGACGAGGCCTGCATGAAAACGAGCTGCTTAAGTGGCTCGTTCCGTATGCGAATGCCGAGCGGTTTTAATTTGCCAGATCCCGTCGGACCAGATTATTTTATCGGTTTTGTAATCAGCCAGCTAATTTCCCGAAGGCATCATGGCAGTCAATGGAGAAAGTGACGCAACGAGCGGGTTGACATTCAAACAATATGGTGTTTATTTTCACCCAGCACGTAAGCAGTTAATGAGGGAATAGGGGACAAGACACGAACAAAAGCCTACAGCCGAGTTCTATCGGAATGCAAGTATATACAGGCACTTAACAACAATTCTACTTCAGGACAAGGTGCCACAGACTTTCATGCAAAACCCAAGAAAGAAAGAACCGGGCTCGTGAGCCTTTAATGTACTCAGGGACAGGATGACCGGAACATGCCCTGAGAGACCGGGCCGGCTACCTGGCTACCCTCGGGCCGGCTACCTGGCTACCCACGTGGTGACTCGATGGGTCATTTTTATCGGCGACCCCTGGTGTCTCCGTTCGGCCCGCTGCGTCGCGAACGCGCCAGTCGCTTTGGCGGCTTGATGAGCAGCTTGTACGGTTCTCCTCAGTCATCCGGCCTTCACTGCGGCCTGGCCTAGCCGACGATGCGCTGAAGGAGCGAACGGGTCTCGACCCCGGCTTCCTGCTG
>NC_140968.1:46888085-46910585 GCF_056783735.1 Eptatretus burgeri
AGAGATAGCTGTTAGCCTAACGGAGGCTCATCTACCCCCTTTCCATAGGGACACATTGGCTTGGAGGTGGACAATTTATTCACACCTTTGACTTACAGGTCATTTGATTAAGCACACCACAGGCTTTTCCTGAGCAGTTATTCTGACGGTCAAATACTGCTGTGGATCATTTACCTTACCCACCTATTTTTCATCGACGTTCGACACCCACCTCTTTCATCGACGTTGCCGTCCACCTTTTTTCATCAACGTTGACGCCCCATTTGGCAGCTCTGTGGATGCTGGCTGGCTCTTATTCGTGTCAGGCTGAACGGATAGGTGATGGTTGTTGTTGACTTTTTATGAGCGCTTCACGTTTTCGCTTGGTAATTCTGGCAAATGTCTGCTTTCTGCCATTTGTCCAGCACCACAAACATGGCATCGTAAACCAGACCTGTGCTGATTTGGGGATGCATCTCGCTCTGGTAAGGAAGGAATGATCACGAGATTGACTGTTGGTCACATGCAACGATGCGCCAAAAGGCAAGGTGGATTTGGCTGAAGTCTGTTTGTGGCTCGGCCCAGACTGGCCGCCTATAAAAAGGGCGGGAGGACTTTTTCGGAGAGTTTGTTACAGCTGGGTGAGAGTTTTGGTGACGGTTGGTGAGCTGCTCCAGTCAGTTGTTCCAGTCAGACAGTTTGTGACAGTTGGTTACAGCTTCTCACTGCACCACGCAGGGCCTCAGCACCTTACAGCTTCTCAAAGTGCCTCAGCACCTCGCAGCTCCTTGCAGCTGTCCGTTGGTGGTGGCTCCTGACGGTGGGTGAAGTTTGGACTGATAATGCTGGTTCTGCTCGAGACCTGCTCTTGGCATACCTGATTCTTGGCGTCCCTGGTTCCTGGGGGTGACGACGTGACGTCGATTGGTGTTCAAGCCTGTTTGCAGGTGGGTGCACGGCAATGCAGGGTGCTTGCAACGGACCAAGGCGTGCTCACACATTTCAGGACGTTGTATTTGACGTACGATGACTTCTGCCTTGGTTAGCGAGACTGGATTTCTTTCCCCCGAATGATCTGCTGGGTTCCCTTGTCTCGTGTTCATTGTAAAGTAAGGCATAGTGATAAGCATCTGCTCTTTGTCTGTTTTTCTATCAATGCCTGATTAATTCTTTATTTGCTTGAGATTATTTTGCTTGATTTGAATTTACTTATTTTCACCATAAAGAAATAAAAAGTTCTGCTTATTTATTTATTTTTTCTTATTTATAAATTCCTTGTTTCAACCTATCCGTGTTTGTCCTTTCCTTCCATTGATCAAGCATTGTTCGAACCTAGATAGACTGGGAGGAAATTACCAAACTAATTGACCTGTCATAGTCGGCACGCACCAGCGGTTAAATCCTCGGCCGCCCTAATTAAGATCTAATCAAGTTAAGATTGGTGCATCGCTGAGGGTACGCTCCTCATTCAGAAAAGCACGTGACCTCCAGTTAAACGGCAAATCAGACAGTGGACACTGGAACTTGTGGTTCACTGATTGGTGTTCGTGGTTCCAAAGCAACCCACGACCCACCGTATTACGAAGTTAATTGTGAGCGGTGGTCCCAGGTCTAGCTCTTCCGAGGAGAAACGGAGATTAAACCCCTCATAATACAGTCGGTACTCGTGGCCGTAACAATACATATTTGTGTGTGTGTGTGTGTGTATGTATGTATGTATATGTATATATATATATATATATATATATATATATATATATATATATATATATATATATATATATATATATATATATATATATACATATACATATCCTGATGAGTAAAACTTGGATTCAAACCCATGACATTTACAAAGTAAATCAACGGTGATATTGAAGTACAAAATTATTATTATTATTCATCTCTCTTATACAGCACATGGCTGCGAAAAGCATCATTGCCTTTGGGATGCATGGCAGTGTCGCTGATGCAACGCCCCCTGTATGTTCGGGCAGGAATTTATAATTTGCACAGGGTGCTGGGGATAGTTCACTGACTCTTCATTATGGACGCTGTGATTTTTAACATTGACCAACTAATGCCAGCAGATGGGACACCAAGTTTAGCGTACATCCGAGGGACGGCACACACAATGGTGAATCACAGTGATTTATGAATCACCCTTCCTATGAAACACCAGGATGACAGTTTGTATTGCTGAGCCAAGATTCTAATGGATCAGCCAAGTTTGCATACATCTCGCTTGGCCATCCTGCCAGCCCAAGTTCAAAATGATGTTGAAGTTTGTATTTATTTTACTTGCAAGTGTTAGAAAGATGTATGAGGAAATAGAACACAGATTAAATTTTGCTTTTCCAAAACACCTGTGCACAGCATACATTTGGCCAGTACTTTTGTCACTTGGAGAAAAGATGTTGCTGTCAAGAAAGGTGGGGCCAGACAGTACCCATCCCTCCTTCACAATATCTTCCAGGGTGATGGCTACAAATTCATTACTCTGAACATTTAGACCCGAGGGCCCGCTGGCTGATGATATTGAGGGCAATTTCAAATGAAAAATGTTCAGTATGCTTTAACAAATAGAATACTGTTTTTGAAAATGCAATATATAACGGAGTTTCTGAAGTAGAGAATAAAAGTTTGGAAAGGAGAAGGGGTTGGGAGCAGATATCACCCCACCTTACTCTACAGGTTTTCTCAATACAATGTATACAGACTTTAATATTCCGGAAAGATTAAGGAAATAGCAGCTAGAGGGTAATACCCAACAGATGGCATTTGCGGATGATAGAACGATTGCAAGTCATCAGTGAGCTGTTATCCAGAAGGTAGTGCAGAATGACAAGACGGTATAGTTTTTGATGTATAAAGCCTGCATACATTTTATTGAGACACCTTGTATTCAATGAAAGGTTTTGACCCTTGTGAACCAACCGATATATAAACCGTGTGCAGTGGCCAATGCGTTAAACCTGGGTATGTGGAACTCACTGTGTAGGCTTCCATTTGTTGCTTTCACTATATGTGCAGTGATTCACATTATAGGTAGGCCACATTTTAAATTTCTGACATGTGTGACTGCATGTGTGTGCAGTACTTGAGGTGTTAGCCTTTGTGGTATGCATAATGTTTTGGTCCATGCACAGTCCATGATGTATAAAGCTTCTTGTGCATTGCCTGAGATGATCAATATAATCGCTCCTGTATGCATCACCCACCCCTCCATGTGTCCCACAGCATTGGTTTGTTTGGTGTTTATGCTGCTTGCACTGACATTCACTCAAGGCTCAGGAAGTTACTGGCTCTCTGTTTTCAACGACTTTGCCGGTTCTGTGCCACTCTTATTTATTACATTGCTGGAAGTCCTCATTGTTGTCTACGTTTATGGATTTGAAAGGTAACACCAATAATCTTAGATTTCTGCATAACTTATTGGTGTAATCCATGGAAAGAATAACTTTTTTTTAACTATGATTACACATTTTAAACAATTAAACGATTCAATATAACGGTTGAAAAGAAAAATGTGTTAACCTCCAAAATATCACAATTGACATCCGTGTGTGTGTGTGTGTGTGTCCTCCATAACTCCAAAACCATGAAACCTTCCAGCCCAAAACTTTGCATGCAAATGAAGGGAACTCCAAGGAAGTGAAAGAGTGAAAATTGGGTTTTGGATTAATTAAAACACCACTTTTGAAGATAATTTAGGGGGTGCTCATCACAAAAACAAACAAACAAAAAAAAGCCTTACAAAGATGGTGGCATGTCATCTTGATCAGCCATCTGTCACATTGCTGGCATCTTAAGCTGCCATTTTGTTCAGCCTTCTCAACAATTCCTTGACTTGTAATACGCCGCAATGATTTCTTCACAATAAAACACTCAAATTTTTTTCCCTTTCCTCACTCATATCATCGAATGCCTGTTCGTCATAGTTACGAATCGCTGTACACATCAATCACTTTTGGAAGTACTATAGTTTTCAAATTAGAAACTTGGAGCGATTTTATGCATTATATGATACAATTTTCCATGATCTACTCTCATGGACTAATTAAAGTTTATCGTGGAAATGTAATTTCGGGTTTGGGGATCGGATTTTGTGGACTAAATAAGTGTCCAAATCTGGAGTGAAATCTGAAAATGGGAAGAAATTAGCGATGTTTTTGTTTTTCCGGGTGTGTCCCATTTCCCAATCAGCTTGCTATCACTTGCCAAGCCAGCCGTTCCTTATCAACCATTTTGTTGGAGTGCTTGTTTCAGTGTTGGCGAGCACTCTACAAGATTCAATCTCAAAAAGCTTCCATGGCAATACAGTCGACAGCACTGTAATTGACTTCAACTGTTTTGTTGGAGTGTTTGCTTGAGTGCTTAAGCTACTTGGCAAGTGCTCTACATGCTGCTTGGTTGTTCGTTTTCAAGCCATTGTGATACATGCCAAAAGTATTGCACTGTTCCTCTGCTAAACACAACCAAATATACTGTACATTGATCGATGTACAAAGTTCAGGCCCGTGGTATCATGCAGTGTCTTGAGCGGTGCCTCACCTGCTGAAATTGTGAAATTTTTTATCACATGACATTGCACTGTTTCACCTTTTTGTGCGATCTGCTTTCATTATACCACCAGTAACTTCAAAATAGATACGTATAAAAAATAATGTCCGTTGACCTCATTTTCCGAGTTCCACCATGTTGGTTCGAGTTGTGAAAACTGAAAAGCATAGACGTGACATTATGTGTTCTCTGTGGCTTGATATATTTTTGAATTGAATTTTGTGAATTTTCCACTTGAATTCCAATTTTAAAAAACTCTGTTTAAAGTTAAACCTATGTGTTTGTCATTTTGATGTAGTGTGTGTGTGTGTGTGTGTGTGTGTGTGTGTGTGTGCGTGCGTGCGTGCGTGCGTGCGTGTGTGTGTGTGTGTGTGTGTGTGTGTGTGTGTGTACATGCAAGTTGCTGCTCTTCCCTGCTGTCTTCACATGTGGGTGGGTTTCAGGAGGTGAAACAGATATCTGCCAGGTCTCAAAGTCTCTGTGTGTGCATGCGTGCATGTGTGCATGTGTGCATGTGTGCATCTGCGCATCTACATATGGGTTTCATAATGTGGAATGGAGTCCTCCCAGGGTGGGGTCAAAGTATCCACGTTCATTTCGCTAAGGGGTCACGATTCACGAACCAAGCTGTGAAGTTTTCTGTTTTCAAAGTTTTGTGCCGAAGGCTCTCTTCAGGATCGTTACTGAGCCAAGGACGGCTTCCAACTGCAGTTCGTTTGTTGTGATATTCCCAGGGATGGTTTGTAATATCTCTGTGAGGTTCTTCGTCATCATTCTCGTAGCTCCAACTTTCACTGGAACAACTTTGGCATTCTCCAGCTTTCAGGATCTTTTCACTTCATGCTTGAGATCTTGGTATTTGGTCATTTTCTTGATTTTTGCATCGTTAGTCCAAAATCACTGGTGTTAAAGCCTCAATTAGCAATGTCTTCTTCTCTTTTTTTTTGCACCTAAGTATGATATCTGGTCGCAACGCTTTTTCAATGTTTACGCCGGATGGGATCATAAGGTCGTACGTGAGCGGTACTTCAATGTTTTCAGTGATTGCTTTTGGTTCATTCTCCCACAAATTTTCTGGAACTGGAATATCAAAGTTTTTGGAGATGTGCGAGTGGATTACTTTACAAACTCTGTTGTGTCATTGTGTGTACAACTGTTCTGACAGTTTTCTTTATTTTTCGTGTTCGGTCATTAAGCGTCACATATCATTCTCCTTGCTAACCCCACTTCCACCCCTCACCTGTCTTTGTTTTTATTTTTTCCTCCTCTCCCCACCCTTTTCTCTCACTCTGTCCCCTCCTTGCTCCCCCTTCCTCATAAAATGCAGCACTCTCCTCCCACACCTCTGTCGCTCTCTCAGTGTGTGTGTGTGTGTGTGTGTGTGTGTGTGTGTGTGTGTGTGTGCGTCTCACACCCCTCCCTCCCACAGTGAATAGCAACGTTTGGTGAGATATCGCTCACCCCACCTCCCCCTTACTCCCCTTTCTTTATCCTCTCTGCCTTCCATTCCCCCTATCACCCTCCACCTGCCTCCTCTCTCTCCCTCCTTCTTTCTACCTCCCTCCCCCCCACTTGCCCTATCAGTGAAGAAAGATGGATTTGCTAGGATAGATAAATCAATATATATATATATATATATATATATATATATATATATATATATATATATATATATATATATACATATATATATATATATATCTTCTTCTTCTTCTTTCGGCTGCTCTCGTTAGGGGTCGCCACAGCGGATCATCCGTATGATCCGCATAGTGATTTGGCACATGTTTTACGCCGGATGCCCTTCCTGACGCAACCCTGGTCGCCTCTTACGACACAGGGATAAGGTACACCTATTTTAAGCGGGGTATACACCGGCCCAGTATACTGGTACTCATTTCGCCGACCTCGGAAGGATGACAGGCTGAGTCAACCCCCTGGTGTATTAATTCAGTGGCCCAATGGGGCTTGAACTCAGGACCTTTTGGATCCCAAGCCGCTGCCCTAACCACTGTGCCAACACCAGGCTCATGGATATATATATATATATATATATATATATATATATATATATATATATATATATATATATATATATATATATATATATATATATATATATCATAATGGCTATGGTGGTGGGCTTACGATTCTGGGATCCTGAGTTAAAATACCACCCTCCTGTTGAATTAATACCAGGTGGGGTTGACCCAGCCTGTCATCCTTCTGAGGTCGGCAAAATGAGTGCCATTTGCTGGTATCCTGTGTCGGAGTGGTGACCCGTCCAGGATTGTGCCCAATCGCCAAGGAGACTGCTGATGCAGCACCAACCCTCTGCACATCGTATGGTCCCAATGGATTGATGGATATATGTGGTGATGACCCATAACCTGTCATTCTCTTTGCTGAACCTCCCTCCTCCCCTCACCTTTCTCTCCTCCTCCTCCTCCCCCTCCTCCTCCCTGTCTTTCTCTCGCTTCCACCGCCATTCTCGCACCCCTCCCAGAATGTAGAGCGACTTGTGGTGAGGCGTTGCTTTACCGCCCTTCATCTCTCTCCCTTCCTTCCTATCTCCTCCTCCTCTTTGCTCCCTTCTCTCTCTATCTCTATCTCTATCTCTATCTCTATCTCTATCTCTATCTCTATCTCTATCTCTATCTCTATCTCTATCTCTATCTCTATCTCTATCTCTATCTCTATCTCTATCTCTATCTCTATCTCTATCTCTATCTCTATCTCTCTCTCTATCTCCCCCTCCCTTCGCTCCTTCCCTACTCCCCATAACCCCACCTCACTTTCCCCCCCACTGCCCCCTTCCTCTCTTTATCTCACCTCTTTGTCTCCCCCCCTCTCCTTTTCTCTTATTATTCCCGTCAGCAAAGTGACGGTTGGTATTTGTTTGTATTAAATTAGACAATTCTCCGTTCGTATGTATGTATAATCAGGAAATCGTGTTAAAAAAAAACAAAAATACAGGGCAAGCCCGGTCTCCACCAAATTTTGCATACGTGTTGGTAGTACTTCGGGTTAGGTCATGGGCACAAAAAAATCCCTCCCACCTCTTACGGAGGGCGGGGGGGGGGAGGGGGATGAGTTGCCAATATCCTAAAGGGAGCGGGTGTTTCCAGTGTCCGTATTCGAATACAACACTTAAACAACATTTTATTAAATAACATAAAATAAATAAAACTTGAAATATATTGACAATTATGATTTGTCCGAGTGTTCCCCTCTCCCACTTCCCCCCATATCCAACAGGGTAATGCAGAGGTACCAAGCCCAGTCGAGACAACATTTACCTCTGAACTGTCTTGCCTGGGTTTGATACATGATCCGATCATAAACTGTCAGGTTTGTGCTTCCCAGACAGGGCACTGAATCACAAAATGCAGTCTGTCAGATGAACATTACGCTGGGTGTTCTGTCTGCTGGCATTAGTGGGTGAACAATAAAGTTCCCACGATGTCTTTGGCAAAGAGTAGGCGAGTTATCACCGGCGTCCTGCCCAGATTACAAAACCCTGGTCCTGTCTAAACTGCTCGTATTAAGTGGTCTCTGTAACTATCAAGTGTTCCTTGCCACAAGTTTGCTTGCAGTATGGTTGCTGTCTGGGCATCTTCTCCTACACCATAAACAAGTTTACACACCAAGACTGTTCACTTGTCCTGTGTGAACAAACCTTTTGGCTACACATGGCAACTGTAATATAACATCCGCCACCCTACCCCTCCTATCCCCTTCTGGGTTACTCAGTTGCAGAACATATGGTCCCCATGAGGTCATCCAAATATTGTATAGAGACAGAAAGGTTTTGGGATAAATTGAGAAAACTAAGAAAAAGAGAGAATTGTAGGAAGAAAGGAGAAAAGGAAGAGTACAGGAATTTGGGAGGAAGACAAGAAAAATAAAAGGAGGTACATACTCCAACTGACCATTGGATATGACAATTCCACACTGTAACTTTTGGGTGTTGGTTTATGCTGTCAGCCTGGAGAGATCCATCCCTGCAGTAAGTGTCTCATGAAAGCAAGTGGCCTTTTGTCAAATTCTCATCACTCTAACCACTAACATTTAAAGAGACAGTTGGTATGGTGATAAGAAATTCACGAGGGGGGGGGGTGTGTTCTTTGACAACGGTGAAAGTGTGACAATCTAAACTTAGTCTGCTTTCCTTGTGCCAAAATCCCGCAGGTTCAGCAAAGACATGGAATTCATGATCGGCCGCAGACCTAACTTTTTCTGGAAAGCAACCATATGTGTTATCAGCCCCTTGATGCTGGCAGTCGTATTTGTGGCCTACATTGTGGACCAAGCAATGAGTGCCTTAACATATGACGCTTGGAACCCACATTCGGTGAATTCCTGTTTTCTAATTGCAATCCTTTGAACGATGATATGACGTAATTTTGATTTGATGTACCATATTTTTGGTGATGGTGATGCCAAGGCAGTTTCTGGGTCGTTTCTTATCCTGGGTGGCAAGGGTTATACCGGGTGGTGTCCCATTGCCTTCCCAGCATTGTTTGTCCATGCTCTATCCTTTTATATGCTGAGCTTCAAGCAACTAAGCAACACGTACCATTTTTAAACTCTTTGGTATGAGTTGGCTGGGATTTGAACCATCGACCGCCCAGACTGGTTGATGATGTAATACCTTGCAGATATTCCAATGGACGTGATTTAGAGATGAACAAAATCGAATGCCCCTTAAGATCGTTCCAATGAGATGAGATGCACTTGGTTCAGTGTGATGATGAAAAGGTTTTTGTTTTGTTGTTTTTTTTTTTTTTTAAGCAATGTGAAACCAAGTCTGTCATTTGGATGCAATTGCACTGCCAAACCGCTTTTGGCTTTTCTGACAATGTCTTTGTTTGTTTCCTTGTTTCCTTTTTGCCTCGTTGTATCAGGATTCATTCCCAAAACTCGAGCCATTGTATTATCCTGCCTGGATGATCTTCATAATCGTATTAATCTCTGGAGCTGGGGCAGTGTTTATTGTGGTCGCAGCTCTTGTGCAGTGCCTGAGGGGAAAAACGAAAAGACCCCACATCCCACCACCTTCTGAGTATGACACAGAAACTGTTCAACCTTAGCCTGGTTGCTTCAAATGAAGCCAATAACTTGCAAGCAAATCTCTCAGACCTGATGTGTCACAGTTGTTTGATAATTAATCAAACATTAAATGTGGTCTGATTACATGTTGTTGCTTCTTGAAATTCTGATGAAAGTTTATAATTGCAAAGACAAATCACCATTTGCAATGACAGTTAGTTGTACATGTGACTCGTATGACTAAGGTTAAGGTTGGGGGTGATAATGTTTTTTTATTTATTATTATTATTTTCACCTCCAGGTGGACTAATGTTATTGATCACTAGCAGTGATCCCCCGACCTTGCCCAGTGCTGTTCTAATCCCATCAGCATTTTAAAGAAATCATTTTTTTTCTTCTATTTTTTTTGGGGGGGGGGGGTCTAAATCGTTACCCTACACCCACGAAGGAATGGGGTATGGGATCATTTAATATTACCTTTTATATAGCTGCAAAGGTTGAGGCACTATAGAATGATAAATAAATAAAAATCCACTTACAAAGGCTTGAGCACTCTCGAGCGATTTATTAAAATAATTAATTTTTTTAATCCAACACTTTTGTGTTTTTTTCAAAAAAATGTTTTTGCCAAAAATACTCCCCAACACTTTTGTCAAATTTGACTCTGAAAGGAACCTATAAAAGTTTAACAAAGATCCATTTGGCCATCTCTGAGAAAAATGGCAACACAAACACACACAGATAAACATATCTCTTTTTGTACAGATGTAAAACCATGAAATTAATCTTGCCAATCATTTTGTGCAAAAAATTAAATAAATAAATAATAAGCAATAAATCCACTCCATGTGGCGATTGAATACCTCAGACTTAGATTAAAGCACCCACGTCAACTTTAGTGGGTGTAGCGAACAATTTGAGGAATCCTTTATAAAACAGCTGTCATCAATTAACATAAACTTCAATATTTAAAAAAAAAAAACATACATTATTAAAACATTATGTATACATTCCTTGGAAATACCAAGTTAATAATTCAAATACAGCACATTATATTGTGGAACAATCAGTTCTGAACTGAATAATCACACTACATGTATGAGGGTCGGTACGAAAGTAATGGCTCTTATTTTTCAGTTTGTAACCAAATCGTTGTAGAAAAGCAACATGACATCACAATGAAAGGTTTGTATCTGGCGCCCATTTAAAGATGAACGACACCGTGGTATCACACCACGCTTTAAAAATGGCTGCCCCGCGAGATGTGCATTCAAAGAAGATAACGGTTATTGAAATTCTTCCTGCAGAAGAGGTTCCTCCAGTGGATATTCATAGGTGATTAAAGAATGTGTACGGTGACTCTACCATTGATGTGAGTAACATTAGACATTGGGCAAAGCATTTCAAGAGCGGGGTTAACAGATATCCACGCCGAGCCTCAAAGTGATTGGCCTTCAACCCATGGTGGTGACACCAGAAAACAAGACTCGGATTGATGTGATCATTACAGTGCATTGCGGTTGACGGACACGATATGGAAAAATAACGTCATATTTGCTGCATATGTATGCATAGTTCCTGTAATTTTTATTGTAATTGCAATTATATTTCGTGAGAAATAAAATAAGAGGCGTTACTTTTGTACTGACCCTCGTATGTAATCAAAGGAAAAACCAAATACTGCATTGGAGTCATCAGGAGGAACTTGGATGGAGTTCGGGTTTCAGCTGCTACTCAACTACCCTCAAATCCATTACCACAACTTTTGGAGCAGCTGTGGCAGGTTTTTCTTCTTTTGATTGTGGTTTCAGTTTCTTTCTTTCTTATTTTTGTTTCCCATATGCACAATCATTTTCGAAAATGTGCACTGTGAGTGAGTTTTCCTAAAGCTAATATAACACTAAAAGATAAAGCTAATCTATGCCTGGTGTTGGCTTAATGGTTGGGATGGTTGGCTTTGGATCCGAGGGTCCTGAGTTCAAATCTCGCTCAGCTGTTGAATTCGTACCAGGTGGGGTTAACTCAACCTATCATCCTTCCGAGGTCGGCAAAATGAGTGCCAGCATGATGGTATACTGTGTCGGAGTGGCGACCCATCCAGGATTGTGCTCAATAGCCAAGGAGACTGCTAAAGCAGCACCAACGCTCTGCACAGTGTGGTCCCAATCTCCTCCTCTCCTAACACCACACCAACCTCTGTGTGCTAAGATTGTATCCATAAATTGAAATTGTTGTGAAGATTTTATAAAGCCTTTAACACCTAAAATTGTTCCCACTTTCTCATGGGGTTGGCCGATGTTTTTCATGAACCGGTTGGCCCGGTCTGTCGTTTCATTGAGTAGGTTAGAGCAGGAATTTGTAATGTGTTTAGGGCAGTAGCGATAATGTGCCGACTCTTCATAAAGTACACCGATAAATCTTTGATGCCTAGTCGAACGTGCATCTGAGGGACGGCACACACATTGATCAATCGTCCTGCCTGCGAAACACCGGGACGACAGTTTTGAGCCGAGCCAAAATTCAAATCCAGGCGAGACAGCTTAGAGGTGAGTGTGCTTACCTCTCAGCTATCCTACCAGTCTATTGTAGAAAAGGAAGTTCATAAAAAAAAAACAAAATAAGGTCATTTTTCTTAACATTACAAAAGGATTTCACCATAAAACGACCAGATTGATTCCAAGGCCACATAGACCAAGCCATGAGGAGTGACAGAGAGAGACTGGACTTTTCATATTGCAAAGGAGGAAACATGAGAGTGTCTGATTGAATCTGTAATATAAAAGGAGCTCGGTCTCAGCATGCCTACCCGCGTCCATCCATTCCTGCGGCCGTCTGTCAACAATTGTCCTACAGGAGATACCACTAATCAAGCAATAACGGTACCCCCGACACAGTAGGCCATGCAGCATACATGTATGTGTGCATCATAGCATGCATTTACACGCATACACACATGACACATACAATGTGCTTCATATCACGCATGCAGCAGTATGCGACGTGGTTAATTTACATCAAAACAAAATCTCTTCCTCCTTTATCTTCTTCTTCACTTTTAATTCTTCTTGCATATGGCAGCTTAGTGACCATGTAGCTATCATTTTGTTGGGGCATGGCTGTGCCACTGATGCTGCGCCCCTATACCAATACACCAGTTCTGAGTTCAATGATCTCAAAAAGAGGACAGGCTGAATCAACCCTCCCTGATGTTAATTCAGCAGCAAACAGGGCTTAGAACTCAGGACCCTACAATCCCAACGCAGCCACCCTAACCACTAAGCCAACACCAGGCTTTCACTTTTAATAATTGTGAGTCTCATTCAATCCCGTTTCTCGATCATATCCATGAGATTCAGAAAACGCTTGCTGTATTCAATATTCCATTTTATTTATACAACAGTAATATACTGCCCTTTCAAATAGTACTTCTGATTATATGCTGCCTTTTAAAGCAGGTCGCTCTACTTGCAACACAGGTGAGAAAAAGATATGCACAAAAAAAAAAGCAACTGATATTACAATCATTTATTCACACGATTTTTATCGCTCAGATGCTGGGCAATCTGCAAACGTGATGCTAAAAAGTGCCAACATGATTACAACAGCAATGGGCAACACCAGGTACCATACCCCTTGTAGTGTTTAAGAAAATGGAGGGTATCAATGAAATAGATTGGCTGAAAGCTTCTTTTTTCTTTACCAGGATGGACAGTGATAGAACAAGGGAGCATAGCTTGAGAGTTCAAAAAGAGTAAAGAGATCACAACAGGAACAGTAGATAGGTTGGAAAAATACTCCGAGAAACAATGGGCATAGAAGGGTACAAGGATATCAGCTGGATATGTAGTTCAAGGCTCCAGACCAGTTTGTGTGATATGTGGCTGTTGTGTGCATGTTGTGGTCTGAATATTGGGATATTTAAAAGTAAACAAGGACAAATGTGTCCAAGAGCCGTGTCCTAAAGGTTTTGTCTTCACCAGAAGAAGAAGAACAAGAAGAAGAAAAGAAAAAAAAAAAACAACTTCCGATATTTCGTCATGTGCCTTGATTAAGCCAATAGCGAGACCCGTCACAGTGTATTTACGTATTTACGAAATATAGTGTATTTACAAAATAAATAATGTATTTACGAAATTACAGTACATTAAGTGGAATAATCTTTCAATAGTAACGTGAACTTTTCGAAACGTTAAAGCAAATGTCCGAATATATTTAAAAGTTCATGATAGACGCTCTCAAAAGGCACCCTCAATGCGAGGATGCGTACAAGTGTTTAGTATTTAAGGAGATCCGGATCCACTATATAAAAGAGCTGTGTCCTAAAGGTTTTGTCTTCAGAAGAAGAAGAAGAATGCGGAGCTATACTAAAAAATTAAAAAAACTTTGACATTTTCTATAGTTTTGTGAAGGCTGTTATCCAATTCAGTAAACAATAAATTGATTTGTTAGGGTTCTTTGTGTGTATTCCTTCCCTTTTAACATTTATACATTTTCTTCACTCACTCTCCACCTCTCTTTACCCTCCTACACTACCCCATCACTGTGTTATCTGGTTTATATTAAGTTTCAGGGTGTGGGATGGGTGCATGCATGATGGGGTGAGTGGCCTCCTCTCGTGCCTACATTTTCTGGTGTATCCTCACAAAGGAATTTATTTAAACAAGCTCAAGCAGAATCGGTTTAATACAAATTGAATAATGATCCCAGTTCAAGGAAGATTCAGATTTTTGCCAATAAATGTGCCGAACGAGGCATTCTTACTCACTTGCAGTCATAACAGCCTTTCCAGTTTATCTAAAATAAAACAAGGCATGTGTCAGTGCTTGGTGGAGGGAGTCAGAAAGGATGCGGGCTCTGGCAGCAGCAAGTGGTGACCTCATCGTGAGGAGACGCTTGATCATGCCTCTTCCACATACTCGCATCTTGACAATGAATTTGGTGACTTGCCGGGCTATTCCAATTCCAGCACCAAAATGAGTGCAGTGTCCTAAAATTATCTTTGGTGCTGAAGGCAGTTCCAAACATCTGATGGATACTCATGGAGAGTTGAATGGGAACTTGAACTTTGGATCTTGCTTTCTCAAACTATTCATACAAGACCACTTTACTGTTTCAGGAGCTCAATTGCAAGGTACGTCGGAAATTAATGTATTTTTTTTTCCCAGTGCTACTATGTTTGTTGGTTTCGTTTATCCTGCTCGCACCGTCTGGTGCAGAAGGTGCCGAGGCACTATAATTGGCTGGAGGTTACAATCCCGGATGGGTTGCCCCTCCAACGCTGGATACTCGACTAAGGATGCAAGAATGTGGAACTACTCTTCGTGAAGGACATCGTGGGGTCGTTAATATCCACCAACTAAAAATGATGGCAGATGGAACACCCAGTTAGCGTCCATCCAAAGGACGATGCACGCATTGATGAATCACCCTGCCTGCGAAACACCAGTGACAGTTTAGGCAAGTGCGCTGTTATATTTGTACTGTATGGATTTGAAGTATGTATTTTATTTTTTTCCCGCTAATGGATTCCTAATATTGGACTGTGTAATGACAATAAAACAACGACATGTAATGCACAAAAGTCTTGATAAGAGGAAAATGATGAGACAATTCTGGTGTAACAATAATGCAACATTTTACAAATTGTATCTATAAATTTACCAATCTTGCAGCACCCACAGTACACATTCATTTAGAGTTTGATTGCATTTATACAAGAAAAGAAAAAAAAAACAAAGAAAAGGATATTTCAGGAAATTTGTGGAAAGTCCCTGACCTCAAGCAACCAAAATCCAATGAATGGGCTGTCGCTCTGCGGCATCGGTTTTCCCAACAAACTGCGTCTCGTCATTGAGCAACCACGTGTCATTCCAATGGGGAAGATAAAGAAGAGACACAGCCATTCAGATGCAATGCATTCAAGAAAGGTGCCCTCTTTGTGAGACTATTGTGAGTCCTGTAAGCAGGTAGTGTGATCACGTGACCATCATCCTTATCCTAGTCTCTCAGCATATGTCGAGCAACTCGTCGGGACACCGCAGCAGAACTTAGGCGTCACAGATGAGTTCTTTATTTTCTTTTGTTAACCATGCTCCCTTCCCTCCACGACAGCTTGAGAGAAAAATCACTCAAACTTCTTGAATTGAGCTCCTGAGAAAGTAAACCAGGGTATGCCACATGAAACGTTCTGCATAAAAGTTAGCCAAAGTTCAACTTATCATTTAACTTTCAAGGAACATAGCACCATCCATCACTTGATTCTTCTGGTTCAGTACCTTATGGTTATCGACCACTCCCGATATGCTCACAATGTTCCTTCTGTGTAGTGACTTCCAGTGCTACCATGATGTAGCATACAGTAGCTACAGTTTCATTCAAGGGAGAAGGACCCACCCATATTCAGTTAATTTCCCTCCCAAACCCACATCTCTCAAAATGTTGTTTTCCCCAGAAGTTTGATGAATAAATTTTCCTAGAACCTGCCATGATTTTTTTTTCTACTCTCCAGGACTCTCCATGTTGTGATGAAACTGCAGATGTCATTGGACATCTTCAGAAAGCTGATGACATGTTGCATTCTAGCAGTTCAACACGGTGGAATGGTTTGGTCTTTGGTTCTTCACTCAAATACTGTTGAAACCAAAACATTAACTCTAGTTCCTAATCCTTCCCTCACCATCCCTATCACACTCCATCATCATCATCATCATCATCATCATCATCATCATCATCATCATCATCATCATCATCATCATCACATCCAGTTAGCCACCACATGCAATGTGGGAGAGGCCTATACTGACCAAGAATGATCAACGGTAAATTGGACATTCTTCAAGGGAGCATTTGTACGTGTCTTGCTTGAAAGTAAAATATTTTGGGCTCCAGCTTGTCTAAGCACACTGAGCTTCTTTGTTATAATCCAGTAATTATAGGTTGAAATTTCAACCACAACAGGAAGATAAAAGCAAAAAAAAAAAAACATGGTGTATTTCATGCCATGGTGCTACTCCAAGACATAGCATTAATTTTCAGCTGTGGAAAAGTACACAATTCTTTGTGTACACCACAATGCCCGACTCCTGCAGAATCTCGACCCAGCCATAAACTGCCATCCTGGTGTTGCACAAGCGCAGGGTGAAGCATCAATGTGTGCGCCGTCCATCATAACCTGGACGTCCGGTCTGCCAGCCTTCGTGGTGGACTTAAAGATGACACAGTGTCCTTGACGAAGAGTATAGGTGAGCTATTTATTTCCAGCACCCTGAACAAATTACCAATTCCTGCCCTGACCACCAATAGGAAGGCAACTGCCAGCCATCCAGTGTCCTCCATGCCTGGAGGCTGCTCTTTGGCAGCCTTGGATATTCCTTTGGATAGAACAAAAGAATTAGATTAGTGGATTGCCAAAGCTACAGATACACTATAATGCAACTCATGGCATTGGTTATGACTGCACCCAATATTATCAAACTCATATGGAATAACAAAACAATTATTACAATGATTGCTCGGTTAAATCTCGAGACAACAGACACTCCAGTGAGAGTTACAAACACTCAAAACAATGCGTGTAGTGATTAGTGCACAAATTACAGTTCAGCCAGTCATATGCAGTACGATCTTCATGGTTTATGGACTGACTGCTAACATAACTTTTGCTGGGGTTTGTTCAAAGCTATGGGATTCAAGTGGAACATTGCTGAACACAGCTAAATATTTTTTTTCAGATTTTAGGCGTCAAAGATTTTCATTCATCGAGTGATGGCATGACCAATTGAAAATTTGTTTTGAGGGCAAAGGTTTAGGCCCTGCATTTCACACAGAGTTGCTTTCACCAGGAGACTTCAGAAGCAGTGTGTTGTGGATGTATTAAAATACCTGGGTGGGTAAAATTTATGAATGTTGTGGAGGGGGACTGTTGGCAGCACTTTTGATTAGACAATTTTGGTCCAACCTTCTCTCTCTCTCTCTCTCTCTCTCTCTCTCTCTCTCTCTCTCTCTCTCTCTCTCTCTCTCTCTCTCTCTCTCTCTCTCTCTCTCTCTCTCTCTCTCTCTCTCTCTCTCTCTCTCTCTCTCTCTCTCTCTCTCTCTCTCTCTCTCTCTCTCTCTCTCTCTCTCTCTCTCTCTCTCTCTCTCTCTCTCTCTCTCTCTCTCTCTCTCTCTCTCTCTCTCTCTCTCTCTCTCTCTCTCTCTCTCTCTCTCTCTCTCTCTCTCTCTCTCTCTCTCTCTCTCTCTCTCTCTCTCTCTCTCTCTCTCTCTCTCTCTCTCTCTCTCTCTCTCTCTCTCTCTCTCTCTCTCTCTCTCTCTCTCTCTCTCTCTCTCTCTCTCTCTCTCTCTCTCTCTCTCTCTCTCTCTCTCTCTCTCTCTCTCTCTCTCTCTCTCTCTCTCTCTCTCTCTCTCTCTCTCTCTCTCTCTCTCTCTCTCTCTCTCTCTCTCTCTCTCTCTCTCTCTCTCTCTCTCTCTCTCTCTCTCTCTCTCTCTCTCTCTCTCTCTCTCTCTCTCTCTCTCTCTCTCTCTCTCTCTCTCTCTCTCTCTCTCTCTCTCTCTCTCTCTCTCTCTCTCTCTCTCTCTCTCTCTCTCTCTCTCTCTCTCTCTCTCTCTCTCTCTCTCTCTCTCTCTCTCTCTCTCTCTCTCGCTCTCGCTCTCTCTCGAAAGTTTCAGAACTGCTGCAAGCTGCTTTGCAGTCATTCTGATCAAGGCAACTTTGTTACACATATGCTGAGCACGAGTCTTTATGCTCACGTTTGGGCCATTTATTACTGCCTTTAAACTATATGATCCCACTACATTTTACATTATCTCTGTGATTTCATTTTTTGTCATTGCTTTTTCTCGACAGTAAACTGTGCTTTTCACTAAAATTAACATGAAAATGATTCCTACACAGCAGGAACTTGAGTGTAACTATTGGTTTCATTTGTGGTTTAAGAGGTGTTATACAACAGCCACTAGATTGAAAGCTTCCAATGCTTCCATCTCACAAACACCAAGTAAGTATTAGTAGATAGTGGGGGTGGAGGTGATGGTGTGGGGGTGGGGAGGGTCTGATATGTTCTACAAAGTTTCACTTAAATTATATTGTCCATAATGAGCGAGTTGCTTCGTTGTAGTAGAAAGTACTGTTGCGGACTCGGGGTTCGAGGCTCGCCACGAGGGGAAGCGCTTGGGTCCCTCTTGAATGACCGGTCCTGAGGCCGCTGGGCACAGATAACTCCATGCACTGGCAGGTTGCTAAGCAACCACGAACGCCAATTGGCACAGCCAATCTGAGCAGGGTTACACTACTTCACATGATACCTTACCTGTGGATGGCCAAGTTAATTAGGGTCACGTGCCCTCGATGCGTACTTGCGTTAAACTTACCATATCAGGTGCAGCCGAGCAGAGCTGCCAAGTACGCGCTGGCCAATAAAACAGATTGTTGACGGTATAACTTCCCTGCAAAGCTAATGTGTGGACCATGCTGGACCAATGAAGGAAAAGACAAAACGGGCTGGGTTCATTTATAACAAGCAATTTATTTTAAGCAAGGGTGAGGAACATTCTGTGGCAGAGTAAAGTGTTTATTCATGGGTATGTCCAGCAGGGGGCAGCAAGGAATTGTGGGTGTGGCAAAAGAAATACAAATATGTACAAAAAGAAAGACAAAGAGCAGAGTTAACCTGAGAAAAATTCTACAATCTTAAATTTGCTAACATAACAGGTATTTTGGCGTGTAACTTGAAGTGCAAATATGCGCTGGGGGTCATTCAATGATGTCTGGGTGACCCTGGTGTTCCATTAAATAACAACACTCAAACGGAGTTCAGCGCACGTTCATGGCCGGAGAGCACTCCCGAAAACCCTCGGCCAATGTAAATTACGGAGCTCTGTTGCATTGCCAGGCTGAAGAATAACTGAAGCCATTTTCGGTTCTGGAGTCTGGCGGTGCATTGCTACAGCTCAGGTTGATGTCTATGTGTCAATAAGGGAGCTCGGAAACAATGGAGCTTTGTTCCGCTTTCTGGCTCCTCTTCCACTCCGGGCTCTATAAAGAGAGCAAACCAGGGTCTGTGACTCTTTCATCCTTCGTCCAGAACCTTTGCCGAGCCGAGCGTGATCCCTGCTGAGAAGGCAGCGCAACCGAGCGAGGCGAGCACCATTGCCAGCTCATCACCGAGGTCATTGCTGTGTCATCGGCGCTCGGCTTCGGCTGCGTTCCGTAGCCAATACTGATTACCACTTACAGACTTTCTTACACGCCCCGTTAGGTCTATCCTCTCGCATGTTCTCTTCTTTCTTTCGTTTCTCCAACTCCCCACTAACTCGTGCCTTCACACCTTCCTTTTGTATCATGCTGCACGACATTCTTGCACCTCCCACTCACGCACGTACACACTCCAGTTTTCTTCTGTCCTCTCCCTCCTAAGCGATTGGCTTGCATAGGTCTGTCCATCGTGCCAGATACAACAAGGTTGCCTGCACCTTCATTGGTTCTCCTCTTTTTCCACTCTCTCGCTTCTGTGTGTGTGTGTGTGTGTGTGTGTGTGTGTGTGTGTGTGTGTGTGTGTGTGTGTACATGCAGGTTTAAGATTGTGGAATGGAGTCCTCCCAGGGCAGGCTCAAAGTATCCACCTTCATTTCGGTAAGGGGTCACGATTCATGGACCAAGCTGTGAAGTTTTCTGTTCTCAAAGTTTTGTGCTGAGGGCTCTCTTCAGGATCGTCACTGAACCCTGAACAGCTTCCAAATGGACTCCGTTAGTAATAATATTCCCAGGGATGGTTTTTAACACACCTCTAAAGTAGTTCTGGGGAGTTTATGGGATGGCATGTCGTCCGTCCGTCCGTCCACAAATACATGCAACTTCTCAGAAACTACACATACGACTTCAATGAAATTTGACCACAACCTTCATCGCTGTGATGGCATTAAAAAAAAGGCCTGATGGGGTCTACAGAAGGAGTTTCCGGGGGGGGGGGGAGTGGGTTGCCTCCCCAGACGGGGTATTTGCTTTCTTCTCCAAAACTACAAATATACAATTCTGATGAAACTTGACCACCATCTTCACTTCCCATGATGTACTAAAGTTTGTTCACTTAAAGTAAAAAAAATTAGGGTCGAGGGGTCCTACGGGGGGATGGTGGGGGGTTGCCCCCCAAAATATGTATTTGCTTTGTTTTCTGAAACCACACACACAATTTCAATGAAACTTGACCACAACCTTTATCACCCGTGATGTACCAAAGTTTGTTCATGAATTAAAAATAATATCCATCGGTATTTACTTTCTTCTCCATTATAATTATATATATATAGATATATATATATATATATATATATATATATATATATATATATATATATATTGGATCATCCATGCTTGCCTGGTTATCTTATCCAGCCACTACGAGGTGAGTGCCCAGCGGTACTCCCCCATGTTTAATAACTCTGTGAGGTTATTTGTCATCATTCCTGTACGGTCCAGCTATCACTGGTACAACTTTGGCATTTTTCAGCTTCCCGGATCTTCTCACTTCATTCCTGAGGTCTTGGTATTTGGTCATTTTCTTGATTTCTGCATCGTTTAGTCCAAAATCATGGGTGTTAACACCTCAATAAGCAATGCCTTCTTCTCTCTTTTTTTTTGGTATCTAAGTATGATATCTGGTCACAATGATTTGTTTTCGACGTTCATGCTCGATAGGATCATGAGGTCATATGTGACCGGTAGGTACTTCCATGTTTTCAGTGATTGTTTTTGGTTCATGTTCCCACAAAACTTCTGGAACTGGGGCATCAACATTTTTGCAGATATACCAGCGGATTACATTATTAACTCTATTGTTTCGTTGTGTGCACAGCTGTTCTGACATGAGTTTGTTTTTGTGTGTGTTCGGTCATTAAGCAAAACATATCATTCGCTTTACTTACCCCCCCTCCACCCATCACATTTTTCTCTTCTTTTTTTTTCATACTCCCTCTCACTCTGTCTCTCTCCCCCTCCTAGCATCGCTCCATCCCGCAGTATAGCAACATTTGGTGAGGTATAGCTTTCCCCACCTTCCCCCCCTCCTTCCTTACTTTTCCCCTCCCTCCTGTCTCCTCTCTCCTCTCTTCCTCTCCCTCCCTTCCCTCCCTCTCTCAACCCCGCTCCTTAAAACCCCCCCCCCCCCCCCCCCCAACGAAGCGACGGGTTGTATTTTCTCGTATGTAATAAATAGATGACCCTAAAGTTATGTTTCTCAGGATTAACATGATGCAAAGAAACAATGACTGTCAGTGTGTGCTGAATTACACAACTTCAACAGTCCCGATTATTCCCACCTTCTTGTGGGGTCATATCAGTCAAGAAGGACCTTGTTAGACGAAGTCTTTCACGAACTGGCTTGAAGTTCCACTGGAGCATGGGCAGCAATTGGGAACTTGTTCAAGGTATGGATGGAGTAATTGGGAACTTGTTCAAGGTATGGATGGAGTAATTGGGAACTTGTTCAAGGTATGGATGGAGTAATTGGGAACTTGTTCAAGGTATGGATGGAGTAATTGGGAACTTGTTCAAGGTATGGATGGAGTAATTGGGAATTTGTTCAATGTATATGACCGTTTTTACAGCCATTTTTCCCTGCTGTGCAGAGGTTAGGCTTTTTCTTGAGGCAATGTTTTATGGCCGGATGCCCTTCCTGACGCCAACCCTGGTCGCCTCTTACGACACACAGGGATATGGTATAACTATTCTAACCAGGGCATACACCGGGACCAGTACACTGGTACTCACTTCGCCGACCTCAGATGGATGACAGGCTGAGTCAACCCCCTGGTGTTAATTCAGCAGCCAACGGGGCTTGAACTCAGGACCCTGGGATCCCAAGCCGCCACCCTAACCACTAAGCCAACACCAGGCTTTATTTTGTTCAATGTATGGAT
>NC_140968.1:46915585-46950585 GCF_056783735.1 Eptatretus burgeri
TGCAACAAATTTTTGAGGGAACCACGATTTTTCGATATATTAAGTTTTTCATTTGTTGGTTTCCCCTGAAGGGTTAAAAAATCATTTAAATACAGGTGTTGAGGCTCGTGGATTAGCAGAACCTGTTTTGTGCCTTCGAGCTTGCGTATTAATTTTGTTCAGCCTGGGTGTCATTGCCAAAGTGCAAATTTCATCCTTTCCCTCCAATCCAAACTTTGAAAAGTGTAATGTATTCAAATAGTCGAACCCCGCTCTTCATTGGGATACTTTCCTGAAAAATGCTGTGAATGTCGGGCAATATATATATATATATATATATATATATATATATATATATATATATATATATATATATATATATATATATATATATATATATATATATATATATATATATATGTACAATTCTTTTTTTTTTTTTTTAAACATTGTTTTGGGTTGTGGAAGAGTAATTACACAGGAGACAACATAGCAAAGGAAACAGCAGGAGAAGGGTGAAACACCAACACCACGGTGGAGGGAGGAAGTACTCAGAGACAGACGATGGATGAAGATAACGATGAGAGAGGGGTAAGGGAAAACGCAAAGGGTGGACAATATGGATATATAAACAAAATTGTGTTTGGCCAGTTTGTGATTGTGTCAAGGTCTAGGGAGAGCTAAGAGGTTTCTGCGTGTCTGTCAGAAGGATGAGGGATGTCACAGCATAGAGTGGAGTAATCAGAAAGGAGATAAAGAGGATTTCCCAGAGTCACTGAGATCAATGATGAATATTAGGAATAATATGGGACTGAGAACATGACTTTGGGGTACTTCAGCCTTGACAGGGAGAGGAGATGAAAGGGTTCTGTTGAGAGCCACACGTTGACTACGTGACGAGAGGAGAGAGGATTCCATAGGCAGACAGTTTGGAGAGCAAGGCAGGATGGCAGACTGTATCAAAAGGTTGAGATGTCCCAAGAGAAGGCCCTGATCTCATGTCTGATATTGAGGGCCTCCACCTTTAATGGGAGAGTAGAAGCAGCATGCCCAAGGTAGAGTAACCTGTTTTGAATCTGAGATGAGGCTGTTGGAGAAAAGGAATGATTTTATGTCAACTGTGATGATGGATTCCATGACCTTGCTGTGGGTTGGAAGTACAGGAAGCTAATTGGGCTGTAGTTAAGGGAATCTGTTTTGACACTTTAAAAAACAAATGTAATTCTGTGATGTTAGCTGATTTCCAATTTCCCAGGTGGATTATAGGTGACCATTCCTGAAGTGTTAAAAGCGCGAATGTTAAAGCAGGTCACACTTGATGACCCATGAATACATGTGGTCTGCGAATAGTGAATCCACAAATGGTGAGGTCCAATGGTAGCATTTCCTTCTCATCCATATACTTTACTTTTTAATTATATGTCAGATGAGGTCCTTTTTTCTGTTCGGTTGTATTTGAGGTGTTTGTCGGTAAATAATTTAAACTTTGTCATTTGCAATTCCGAAACAGACATTCATATTTTGTGGTCTTATTTATTTATTTATTTATTTATTTATTTATTTATTCATTCGTTCATTTATTTATTTATTTTTGATCCCCATGCTCAAAAAAAAAAAAACTATTTTGTCTGCTATATCTTCTCTGGCTTGTCTGTGTGTGTCTGCATCATGCTATCTCCTCAAACAGTTGGGCAGAAATTCATGAAATTGGTAGTTATGATCACATGGCAAGAATGTGAGAGCACTGTCACTTTTGTTCTTGTCCCCCATCCCCAATTGCTTTGGAGCAAGGTAAAAAGTTCAAATACCAGAAATTGCCATTACGGGCACACTTTTTTAACGTTCATTAATGAAACTTTGTGTATGCAATCAACATTGCAGGGGGCACATAAAAAAATGTATTTTTTGGGGTATTTGATCCCAGTTCATGCCATGGGGGTGGGGACTTGAGGTCAAAATAGAATATTGTAAACTCAAATTTTGATATTGGGTCATTCCTGGTGGAACTTTTTGCCATCTTTCAACTGCTTTTGGAGGGAAGTGTGGGGATTTGCAATGGCAGGCCATCCACTTCACTCGAGTTCATAAACTTACTTACTTGTTATTTTATTGCATGGTCTATGGCTCATGGAGTATATGCAACACAAATCGCACATGCAGACATATATATTCGATAACGCCAGTCACAACCACCACTGAACTTGGGGGTAGTGACATCATTTCCCGGTGTACTCTCGGTACAGACAACACCATCTTTCTCTCCCCACTCACTCGATGGTGCAATTAAGGTGAAATTTCTTCCTCCTCATGGGATGCCATCCCATAGGGTTATATTTCACTGCATTTATCAGAGAATTTTGCATGCATGTAGTCATTTGACATATAAATGACACAAAACCCAACTTAAGGTTCTTTTTATTTTTCTCTCGATCGATCCACACCGGTCAGTGGTTGAATTCCAAACTTGTTTAATTTTGAAATAAAACAAGTGGTAGACATGGCACGATGCCTATAAAAAAAATAAACCCTTTGACTTCCTGTTCTTCTCCCTGCTTTGACACTCCTTTCATTTTTCATAATCTCAAAGAAGGAACATTCACCAAAGTTCCTCCCTCTCCAAGCTGCTCATGCTTGCTTGACTATTCTACATCCGGAAGTAATTGTAAATGTCTCGAACCCTGCCAATCCTTCTGCACAGGTTAAAGTCTTCCTCCCTCATTATAAAGTATCCCCGTTTTACCTTCCTGCGCTTTTGTCATAAACATCTCGCCTCACCAAACATCACAGTTGTACATACACGGAAACAATTTGTACTGGATCGGATTGTTTATGTATGAGCGTTACCATCACACTGACATACACCACTGAACAGATGCAAGTAAAGGTGGTGTGCCACTCGTGTATAGTACCTTATTTTATGGAAATGGTTTCATGTTTTCTGTGTTTAGTATACCTTAAACTTGAAGGGTTTGTATATTCCAAACAATAAATGCAGAAATAAGTTGGTCATCATATTGATGGTAGACTTGTAATTAATTTGTGATTTGGCCCATACATTGCCACTCGTATCTTGTTTCACACTGGCTTTTTAATAGTTTCAAATTGTTGGCTTTGCAGTGAGTGACTTTCAAATCAGGCTTATCTTATTTTATCTTATTTTATCTTTATTTTTCTGAGTTTTTGTATTCTGTAAGTTCAGTGCCTTTTGTCCATTTGTGAACTTTGGAATGAGATAGTGATAGTTTGTTAAATGCTGATGTTGAATTACTTGCACAAAAACCCAGTTAATGTTTAGAGAATTTCCCTGGATGTTTCACATTGTAATTTTTATTTTTAAACATTAACCATCATCCACTTTCCACTCGTGCAAACTAGTTTTTCAATTTTTCAACCTGTTTTGGGTTTGTTTGTTTTTATCTTAAAGTATTTTCTTTATGATGCCTTGGATTTGAATTGTGTTTCCTGTTTATCTATGTGCTCTCAATTACTGGCATCGGTTAAAATTTTTTTTTTTTTTAAGTTTACTGTTTGAAAGTTCCTTTTATTATCCTTGAACAGCATGAAAAGTTTTCCAAATTTGGTCTGGATATGGCTTTGTAAAATATATATTTTTTGCTTTTGACATACAATACAATTTAGCGAGGAAACAGGCATTTAAAATTAGAAATAAACTTTTGTCATGTTGACTTTGTTACTGTCAATTATATATTTAACACCTTGCCTTCTCCTGGAGGACAAATCCACCTGAAGGTAATCTCGGATCGGATCATTCCACACACAAAGCAGGCAGCAAGTTTTAGTCCACTCAGGAGAGCCAGAAAACATCGTCTGTCTAACTGCAAGATGGAACTTTCAAGCTCGTCTCCCTCCTCTGAAACCTGGTGGCACCTGAAGTCTGTCTCAAGAGTATACTCGCCTTCCATCAAATGCCTCAATTCTGTGTTTCCTTCCAAATCTTGTTTCCCCAATCCCTTGCACCCTACCCAGTCAGTACTCACTCTACCCAGTCGCACCCAAATTAGAATGGACTTTGTCTTTTGCACTGGTCAACAAGCGTATTATGAGACTAAGGATACGTCACTCCTTGGGTGTCGTTTCCCTGGTCTCTGGATATGCTCCAACTGAGGTGAGTGATCTCACCATGAAGGACACATTCTATGCCACGCTCAAGTCTGGTTGATCAGTGCACCAGGCGAGATGCTCTTCTAGTCTTTCAATTTCAATGCATCGACTGGAACTGATAGGGATGGTTATGGGACATGTGTTGGTCCCCATGGGTCTGGAGCTGTGAACCAGAATAGCAATAAGTTCCTTGACTGTGCATGAAGTCATGGATTTGGGTGGCTGGTTCATGGTTTCAGTACCCACAGGCTCGTCTCTGGATTTGGAATTCCAATGCTGGTGGTGTGGCCAAGGAGATTGACTTTGTGTTCGTTAATGGTCGCTGGAGGACAATCCAGAACTACAGGTTCTACTGAAGTACTCAGTTCCTCATTACCGACCACAGGCTTGTTGTAGTAACTCTGAAGTTGCAGTTTAAATCCAGGAGAATGGTACCATCCCAGCTGAGGCTGGATGTTGGCCAGCTCAAGGATGACAGGGTAGCTGATGAGTTTGTGAACAGGCTGTGTGGGGTTTTGGGAAGTCTGGGTGCTTTCAGGAATCCTGAAGAGTTGTGGAGTGCCTTCAAGACAACCCTTCTTGATGTTGCTGGTAGATAGATGTCTTGGAACTCACCATTGGGCGAAGAAGAATTTTGTGTCAATGGATACTGGATACCATTGACCAGAGTCGCAGGGCCAGGCTTAATCGCAGAGCTGAGTTGTTCAGAGAGTTGAGGTGTAAAACTGTATGTGCACTGAGGGTGGACAAGGAAGCCTATGTGCGAGGAATCTGTGAGGGGGTAGAGCATTACCTGTGGACAAGTTATTCTCATCCTGCTTACAGGGGAATTCACGTATGACGTTCTGCCAAGCCCGTCCCTCGGTGTACTGCAGTTAGAGTGGAGGGTTGGGGGGGTTCTTGACAGAGGAGTCTGAAGTGAAGGCCTGCTGGGCCAGTTACTTTTAGCGGCTGTACTGGGAGGCTGATCCACCAGCTGTTGAGATGGATGTCAGGGGTGTTACTATCCCTATTGCTGACCCTCCAATCAATTGTGATCCACATTCGTTTGTGGAAACACAGGCTGCGGTAAACCCGTTGAAATGAGGTAAAGACCCTGGGATTTGTGGCATCCATGCTGAACTTCTCAAGGCTGGTGGAAATGCTGCACTCATGTCGTTTCATTCAGTTCTGTGCTGTGCTTGGAAAACAGGCATCAACCCAACTTACTGGAAGAGGGGCGCTGTTGTCCCTCTCTGGAAAGGGAAGCGTGATTGCCAGGACTGCAACAATTACCAAGGGGTGACGCTACTCTCAGTGCCGGGCAAGGCCTTTGCTCGGATAATTCTTGATAGGGTTCACCACCATCTGTTTGAGCACACCAGCACCCAGAGCAGTCAGGCTTTACACCAAAGAGGTCAATGATTGACCGTATCATCGCTCTTTGAGTTCTCAGCAAACGCGGAGAGTTTCGGCATGGGCTGCTTGCAGCCTATGTTGATCTCTGCAAAGCGTTCGATTCAGTGAATCGGGATGTCCTCTGTAGGATTTTTGGTCTTCATGGGGTGCTCCCAAAACTGATTAATTTGATGTCTGAACCATACTCTGGTACTGAGACTGCTGTGAGATTAGGTGATACCATCTCTGACTTATTTCCAGTTACTGGAGTTTGTCAGGGGTGTGGCTGGCCCCCACACTTTTCAGTGCTTGCTGTATGGACTCCATTCTGGAGAGCATGTCGGAGAGATCAAGCTGCAGTGCATAGTTTCAGAATGTCAAGATCTGTGACCTTCATTTCGCAGAAGATGCAGTCATCTTTGTGGAGACTGGATATCCTTTTGGGGGTTCTCGAGGTGCTGCATGAGGAGTCTGAGCCACTGGGATTACGTGTTTCCTGGGTCCAAACTAAGATCCAGGCTTTCAATGACATCTTCGATGCTGCTATCTTGTCTGTACCTGTTTGTGGTGAGGATGTTGAGGTCACTGAGAGATTCCTTACTTTGGCAGTGATATTCATGTCTGTTGGCTGAGAGCCAGAGGTCATTAGACATCTGGGTCAGTCCTGGGGAGTTGTGGATTCCCTGGATCATGGGGGTGTGGAGCTGTCAGTATCTGTGCAGGAGGACAAAAGTCTGAGGCTTCCGGTCTTGCTATACGGATGTGAGACTTGGACTCTGACCAGGGATCTGAGACAGACTTAATGCCTTTGGTACCAGGTCTCTTCGGTGAATCCTTTTCTATCGCTGCTCAGATGTATCCAACGAGCAGTTGCTGAGAGACCCAAATGAGATTTGCTACCTGCATGGTCCATGAGCTTCAGCTGTGGCTGTATGGGCATGTGGCTCGTTTTCCTGACGCTGATGCTGCTCACCAGATTCTCTCAGTGAGTGAGCCTCATGAGTAGAGGAGGCCAATGAGCTGACCATGTGCCTTGTGGTTGCAGCAAGTTGATCAGCATCTCAAGTAGATGGGGGTGTCTGGGGGGATGGCCAGGGGGAGGCCCCTGGTGTTCCGGCGGAAAGTGGATGCAGCGATGCACTGCTCCGGTGCATGCTCCCATTCCTGACTGACCTCCTTTTATTTATATATATATATATATATATATATATATATATATATATATATATATATATATATATATATATATATATATATATATATATATATATATATATATATATATATATATATATATATATATATATATTGTTCTGGTCAAAATTGAACACTTGGAACATTGCATCCGATCATTGTGAAAATTAAGGGTCATCTCGGGATAAATTGGTCGACAGAAAAATATTGATGTTGTCAGTCATGTGGTTCGCTAATGTGATTTCTTAGAATGGGCAAGTGTCATGAATTCAGCACCAAACTTCCCTAATGCAAGATGACACTAAAATGGGAGATGAGTCAATATCACGGGACTTACTAAAAACAATCTAGCATTTCAATTTTGGGTCAATTTGCATCAGTGTTTAAAACTGGATTGGACAGGAAAATCAATAAAATCCTGAATTGTTGGCAGGACCATTGTATCCTCATTAGAAACCTGTTTGCAGTTTGATACCTTGCTTCTCACAGATATTGAGATGATGGACATGCAGGTAGTGTTTCTAAACTATATGTAGTGTACTCTCATGACCTTTTGGAAATCTATAAGAGTTGCTGTGAGCCTTAAGAGCAGCTATGTTCGTCGGGGTTTTTTGGAAGGTGAATAGCTGTGATTCCTTTGTCCATGCTGAAATCCTAGCTGCTGTTTTTCTGTTGCAATAGTGATGCTGTGGTGTCTTGGTTTGACACAAGTTATTCTGCCATGTGACAATGCCATGACCTGTCACAGTGTGGCAAGACCAAAAGTGCTTTCATTCGGGTTCCCCTTGGCTCCTGTCATTATGTCGACCCGCCAACCTTTGTGGTTTCCCTGAGAACTGTGGTAATCACCATCGCGTGAGACTGAGAAATAATCAAGGGATTGGATTAGAGGATCACCGCTTGGCAGGATGGTACATTCGGTCTTAGAATGTCATTGTGTGCAATATTGCCATTAATTTGATCTGGGTGGTACTTGTCCTGGATGCCGCACCCAATTAATATTGGAGATTGATCCTCAAGGTGTGGCCTGCCAAAGGCTGAGCGGGAGGCTTAACTCGTGCAACAATTTCTCTACCTCTTCAAGATGTCCATAAAATCCTTGTGAAACTTTGAACTTTTATAACGTTTGATGTACACATGATAGAAACTGTAAATGTACATGAAAGGATCATTTTATTTATTCGTATGCATCCTGTGGCTGTTTGTCTGCATTGTTGTCTGGGCGTGTGGCTGTGCTGCTGATGCAATACCCCCGTTACCAGTAAGCTGGTACTCATAGACGTCGGAAGAATGACAGGCTGAGTCGACCCACCTGGTGTTGATTCAATGCAGGGGCTTGAAATCGAGACCCAAGGATCTTAAGCCAGCCACCTTAACCGTTAAGTCGACAACATGCTTCATGAATGGATAATTCATCAAGTTTTGTTGATACTCATGCTGTTGAGGTGAACTCGAATGCAATTTTTGTTTTTGGTTTTGTTCCATAAATAATTGATTTTCAGTTATGGTCTAATTTTAAGGGAATTTTTTAATTTTAATTGAATGTCAGATTTTCGATTTTTGCCAGTGATGTCACCTGGAACCAGCTTCATCCAAATGGTGCCTTTCATCGAGAAAGTGTATGTTGAGCTCAGATTCTGTTTTTGATTCCACCATCATTAGCAACTCTGGTGGTTCCTCGTATGTTGAAACTGATCAGTGGGATTTTGAAGAAACCATTGGAGACAAAATTAGTGATGGAAATGCTTTTGGGGGAATTGTGTAACCATATTGTTTTGATCCTTATGCGAGTGATTCTGAGGAAGTTGGTGACAATGGAGGTGTTTGTGAATATAAAAATGCTGGTCGCATGTTCACTACAGATTGCTAGGTTTGTTTTTCTGTTCAATTTATGGCTTATGAGGGATTTTGTATTCATAAATCGGTTGTATTATGCCAGCAGACATACCCGTCATCGTCCGACAGCCAACACCGCCCATGCACTCTGGTACCGCCAACAAAATTGGCAATGAATGCTTTGTCCCATCATCACAGGCTGACCGATTGTCTTGCATGTACCAGGATTATCATATTTCATACTTTCTCGGGACGCCGTTTGTGCTGTCAGTGCCATGTCTGTGTCTGTGTCCTGCCCCAGTGGAAAGGGGGGGGGAGTGGTACTTGGGGCGAAGGGTGGTGGTTGGTATTGTTAGGGTGATTGTTGATTGTTGAGAGTGGGTATAGTCTGTTAGTTGGTATTGTTAGGGTGATGGTGGGAGGGGGTGTGGGGTGCTTGTGGATATTGTGGGTCATGGTTGAGGGGGGATTTTTGGGTCGTGTTTTGGGGATGGTGGAGTGAGGGTTGGTGGTAGGTATTGTGGGGGGAGTGGAGTGGTGGCATGATGGTCGGTATTATTTGGGGTGGGGGGGGGGCTGTTTGGGATGGTGGCTGGTATTGTTCCGGCGATGGTTGCTAGTGAGGCAAACCCCCACTCTAGCAGGGAAAATTGTGTGTGTGTGTGTGTGTGTGTGTGTGTGTGTGTGTGTGTGTGTGTGTGTGTGTGTGTGTGTGTGTGTGTGTGTGTGTGTTTGATAGGGGAGCCAGCACATCTCATGAGGTGAGATCGGTCACCGGCAGGCCGACACAGGTGTTTGATTCACCGCTCAAATTGCCCGTGTACATGTGCTGGTGGGCTGGGTAAAGATTATGTTAGTTTTGAGCAATGGCTGTTTCTTCTGCTTCATCATGGGAATGGCATCCCTTTTCAATCGTGGTGGATAACCACAAGCTCTAGCCATCTCTGTTGTTTCATAATGGTGCTCTGTAAAATGTTCCAAGCACAAAAGCAAACATTTTGGAGGCCTGATCCACACTCGGCTATTTTGGACAAACCTCTTTTTCCAATTTCTGATAAACTTCGGGTCTTTTGACCATTGGTGTGGCATGAGACCATCTGCTTGTATTACTGCAAGTATTCACCCATAAAGGATGCATCGACTCGGCATACAGGTATTTATGGAAAATCGAAAATGATTCTGTTTGATTTACACCTTACTGCAATGTAACCCATAGACAGTATGAATTTGGCGGTCGACTTCCATGTGTGATGTCACAGCTAATCCTGAAGAATAACAAGATTTCAAGTTTTAATCACAAAATTACCTACTTTATAAATCTCAAATTGGGAAAAGACATCATATCTATTTTGTGGGGTATCGAGGGATAGATTCGCATCGAGGTGGTCTTGCTTGGTGTTTGGGGTTCCCCTTTAAAATGTCGTTATTGCTGTTAAATGCACAATTCCCCTGGATTTCTTGACGAGTTGACATTTTCTGATGAGGCAACTTCTACATCAGTGGTAAAGCCAACAACCACAATTACCGCATTTGGCTCCCAAACTACTATGATTAAATGTTTCACACAACACCTTTTACCAGAAAGACTTTGCTTCCTGTCACCAGGCTTTGAATGTGTGACGGTTCTTGAATGATTTCTTCCCAGGCAAGTGCACCGATAGACGTGGACCAATTGGACTGAATTTTCTGGGGTTATGTAAAGCTACTGTTTACTCTTCAAAACCACATAATTTGGATGAACCTCGGGTTTTTCACCATCAACTGGAGAATGTTTTCAACAAGTTGGAAAATTGGAGTGAACGATGCATTATGAAAGGGTAGAAGCATCCGCTCCCTTCGGGAGTGGCCGGGGTGGGGTTAATGTTATTATCGTTATTCAAACGTGTAATCCACAATACCTCTCGCTGCGTAATTCAAAACACCTCACTGCACTGAAAAATGTGGGAACAGGAATACTGTACTGTAAAGGATGAGGACTTGTAATACCCTCTCCCAGCTGGAGTGGAGCGACATGATATTCATTTACATCGAGAATTTGAGTCCCTCCCCTTATCTTCTTTAAAGACCACCTGCAAAGATAAAAAAACACCCCTACTCATTCACCAATTGAGGTCATGTTGACTGTCTCGCAAGCCTGGATAAAATCGGCCCAGAATTGACACGCACACGCACACGCATACACACGCATACACACGCATACACACGCATACACACGCATACACACGCATACACACGCATACACACGCATACACACGCATACACACGCATACACACGCATACACACGCATACACACGCATACACACACATACACACTTCTATCATGTGCACATCAAAAGTTGAAAGTTGTACAAGCACTTTATGGACACCATGTATAATATATATACAGTACCTCTAATATGGGATGGTATGGGTTGCAAACTATGGGCAAGACATGGAGACAAGCCACATCTCTTGTGTACTGCCTCAAAAACACTTTGAAACCACTTCTGCTTGCTCACACATTACACAACCAGCTTAGCAGCATGCCTGACCCATATACTCTTCAACAAATCGAAGATGGTGATGGGGTGGGGTCGAAGATTGTCGTCGAGGGAATAGAAGAGTGTAAGCCATGTGCCATAGCAAAAAATAATTATAGACCTGAGTTTCATGGATTATGGATGAAGCAGCATTTGAGACCAAGACTGGTGTTTGTTTGTTACCCAATTGATGGAGTATCACTCGATAATGCCATCGTCGAACAGTGCGCGTGAACATGTACAGCTTGGTTTTGCATTAAACTTTTAAGTACTGTACACGTTTGCCCTCGTTCCCCCATTCCCCCCCCCCCCACCCACCACACACAAAAATACTGCCATTTCATTTTCAGGTCTGAGCTGCTTTCACAAGGAGGTCAAAATATGTTCCCCCTCCACCTATTGGTGGGGGGGGGAATGGGGGATTTATTCCCCCATCCCCATTGTTAAAAAAGTATTTACTTATTTTTGTTAAACCTTTTTCATACAAGACATCTCATGGCACTTGATATGTTTTGTGCTGTGTTGTGAAATTGTATTAGAAGTCATGAAAATGGCTTTAAACCTCAAGTTCCCCACCCCCTGCCACCTCCCCTTTGTCTCCTAATTTCCATTTTTTCATATCTTCAACTGTCATATATGTTCGTGTTTATTTGAGAAGAAAGTGAACATTAAAAAAAAATGATCTGGATCTATTTTTGTACAAGTTCTTCCATGAGGCTTTAGTTGTTGAGGTGGAAGGGGAAAGCACATTGGGGAACACCTTGTTGTACATTCCTGTCGGAATTTGTAGAACAGCAACACACGGGTAATTATGTTCCTCGCCGACTTCTACTAGATCCCTGAGTAAGATGTCGCAATGTTTGTCGTTTTATAATGGTTTCCTGAAGCTGTTGTTGTTGTTGGTTTCCTTATTTGTTGTTGTTGGTCCTCCCCTCCTCACCCCCCACCTTGGTATATTGTGGCTGAGAGGAGTTCATGATGGAATTTTTGCAATCTCTCAATACACCACATCCTTTAACATCATTCCAAAGGCAGAAGTTTATTCGTTATTACACAACCTTGGAGATGTTCCTTTTTAGTACAAATCAAATTTGTTCCATTAGTGTGGGTTTTGGAATATTTCTTTAAGTTCCATTACATGTGGTGAACACTTATCTCGTGTGCATTCACCGGAGTAAGCTCTGTTTTCCGCTGGTGTGTGAACGAACCGAAAAATTTATTTCCAGCCTTTATGGGTAGACACAGCGATAACTTGTACCATTGCCAGTAAGGTACAACCATCTCAAACACCCCTCCTCCTGACACTTCCCTTTCCACTTTAATAATAAGATTACAAATAAAAAAGTTTCCACATCGTGTTCATAAATGGCTACAAAATAAATTAATTGGATGCCTTTGAATTATGCAGCTTAGGTCAGTTGGATGGTTTTGTTTAAAAACATATATATTTGTGGTTTCTCACCACTCCGGCGTGGGGGCGACCACTTTTAGCTAATTCACGGCTGCACGTGCCCACCGGACATTGCAAACCTAGTCGCAGCTTTCGGATCAACGCCGAAATCCAGCTACGGGTGTGTTCTTAATCGCACCGTAAATCGGCCAACTATTCTGTCCGCGTGCGATAGGGTCCGATCGCCGAATTGTCGATTTACCTAAGTATGCGCGCAGACAGAAATGCCAGGGATTTACACCTCGACGGGACCTGCTTAGAAATGAGCCGCTTAAGCAACTCGCTCCGTTTGCGATTTGCCGAGTGGTGTATATCGCCAGGCCCCACCGGATCCGATTACTTTATCGGCTATTTAAAAGCCAGCTAATATCCCAAACGCAATACGGCAGCTCAATCGAGGGAAAGGACGCAACGAACAGGTGAACATTCACACAAGGACATTTATTTGTACACACGTAAGCAGTCATACACGTATGCAATCAAACACGTATGCAATCATGTAGTCAAGAAATCAATGCAGGAACGAGCAAGACAAAGGACTACAACCGTTCTATTATATACGTACATGCACTTAACAGTTCACTACTTGACGGACACGGCGCCACAACATTCATGAAAGGAAAGGGCAGAACTGGACCTCGTGGGTCTTTAATAGTTCACGGAGCTGTGGAGACCGCAAGAGGCGGTTGTGGTTAGCGCTGTGGTTGGGATGGCATGGTTGTTGAGAGGCGGTTGAGGTTGTTCAGATGTAGTTGTTCCAAAATAAAGATAGCAAAATAATAATGGCTGACTCAAAGATCACAGCCCTTTAAACATCGGTGGGGAAATCTATTCTAAACACACACTTATCGACATAACTGATCTCTGGGAAGCCTGAATGGTGTTCTGTGAATTTCCACAACCGTAACAATATATATATATATATATATATATATATATATATATATATATATATATATATATATATATATATATATATATATATATATTTCTTATATTTATATTTCCATGTTCTGCTGTTATATCCGGTTGGGTAAATTGAATTCTTTATTTTTGCAGTCTGCTACGGTTATTGTAACTAAAGTTCTGTCGCTTGCAAAGCAGGATGCTTCCAATGGGCAGAATCTTTCTCATTAAAAATTTTTTTTTTGCCTTTTCTCCAGATCTACATTTGGGAATTGATCTAAATTACGGGGATGTTATAATTGGATATTGCACAGATGTCATCATAATCGAGCATCTCTGTAGTATTGTAATTTGGTGTTGCTCAGGGATCACAGACAGGTATTATGGAAGTCACCTGATTTGGTTTATCCACGCTTATTTCTTTTCAGATAGAAACCCATGCTGCAGACACACTGAATTTGCTCTGAGCCACAGTCTATAATGATCTCCTTTCAAGCTTTCAGCAAAGCTTCCTGTCTTATTGCAGTTTACAGTTTCACTTTAAACTGTGTTTTTGTGTTACACTGAAGTAGAAAAGGATTGCAGTTTATTTTTAATCCTACTATCCACCATCAAACATTGCACTTGGCAAACTTGGAAAATTTGGGTCCAAAGTTTCAATGTTTTTCACTTTCTGTCGCTGCTCGGCAAATTTGTCTGCCACTCTGATTGTGCAGTTTGAGTGAAACGCACTGTTTTAACATGCACAGAGAGATGACAAATGAATGCATTGAGTGCAGATTTTGTGCGTTGTGTATTTATTTATTAGAAAATGATGCATCTTTGGCTTCCTTAGGTGATGCCAAGTGACTTGCCACTTTTTAGGTCATCTCAGTAGAGATGACCTAATAATAACAGTCTCGAAGTCTGTCCGCCCGTCCGTTCGTCCGTCCATTCGTCCACAATCAGACCGAGTGGAGACAACCAATAGTGGAATGGATAGAGGTCGATGAGACATGCACAACGATATAACTTTCAAGGTCGTCCAAGGTCGAGGTCAACGTCACGAGGCTGTCAAAGTTGCGAAAATCGTCGATTTCAAATCGTATCTCCTCCCTCATTTATCAAGAGAGATCAAATGTTATTAGTGATTCAGATACTATGGACTATTATCAAGAACATGAGCCATTTTTTTTGAAATTTGCTCTCGTTCCGATTTTATAGCCCCTCAAACTTCGCTCTGATTCCCCGTATTGGCCGTTCATAAAGTACATACAAAAATAAAAGTATTAAATTAAGAACCGGAACTCTCCGAGACAAATATTACATTTGAAGCTTTTGTCGGATTTAACTAAAACAATGGAACACAAGTTTATATGAAAACTTACTTTCATTTATGACATTAACATTGTCTTGAATTTCAATTTGTACTTTTATTTTCATAAGTGACGTGTTGTGATATTAAAAGAAAAAGGTAAATTACACCGCGAGGGACTGCATCATCATGACTTACAACCATCGGTTCATAAGGAACTGCTGGCTTTGCAAGCGATTAGCGATGTATGATGGGGGTGGGTGGTTTAAAGCCTGCGTACAGGGGTGGGTGATTTAAAGCCTGCGTACGAGCAGTGTACAGGGGTGGGTGGGTGGTATGACTGCTGCATACATACTTTATGAAAGTGGTGTTGGACGACATGAGAGCATTTCAGATGAAGGTGAGCCTGTCGTCATCGCGAGGGGGAAAAATATCCCCGTTCACAGGAACATTTTCGACGTGATGTTGAATCCGTGGACGTCAATAATTGTTCCATATTACTGTATTACCGTAGTTAATAATTACTGATGCATTTTAGATAAATCTACAGTTCGTTGTAATCTTCAAGTATTGTGATGTGGTATGAAACGCATATGGGGGTGGGTGGGTGGTCACTAGCCTGCATACAGAGGTGGGTGGGTGGTTTTGAAACCCGGCAATAGAGCGTACGTACTTTATGAACTGCCCTTATTCCAGTCTGGCACAGAGTTACTTTCGACCTCTGGCAGAGATGACCGGCACTCCCGCTCGGGGGTATTTTTTCTCTTGTGATCACAAACTTGTGACTGCTACTGCTGCTTTTGCTGACACCCCAATTAATAACAGCTTATTTGTGGGGTTGGCTGAGTGGGAAGTTTTGCTCAAGTCTTTCCTGTTTCCTGCTGGCCAGGCCTGATGTTCAGCTGGAGCTGATTTGGGCAGTAATTTCTAATTTGTTCAGCATGCCAATGATAACCCGCCTACTCTTTTCGAAAAACAATGGGATGTTTAACGTCCAAGTAATGCTAGCAGATGAGTCCCCAGCTTGATATACATCCGAGGGGTGGCACACTTGTGACTGTCGACAAAACGACAATCCAACAGCTTACATTCAAGCTTAGAATCAAAGCAAGGCCAGACAGCTCAAACTACTGAGAGTGCACTGCTACCTTTGTACCGTTCCCGCAGATAGGATTACTGACTTGAATATAATATTCAAGATAGCTGCTTCAGAAATATCTGCTATACAAGTTACTTCTGCCATTAGAGGTGGATGGAGGTTATGCTCCCCCTCCCTCCCTCTCTGCGTCTGTCTATTTGTGAGCAGAAGAATATCTCAAAAAGTTATGGACTGATTCAGACGTAACTTGGTGGACAGGTTGGGTGTGTGACGGGACAAATTTCTTTTTATTTTTTTTGAGTATCTGGATACTACAATATTTTGATTCTTCACCATGATAGTGCCAAATATATATATATATATATATATATATATATATATATATATATATATATATATATATATATATATATATATATATATATATATATATATATATATATATATATATATACACACACACATTTTGTTGTGGTGCTGGGGTTCGGGGGCAGGGAACAACCGCTAGATGGAGCAGTTGGGCCATCTCCACCCGGAATTGAAGGTCGTCACTCCGGATAACTCCGAAGTCGACGGGTCGCTTAATGGACCGTGGACGCTAATATTTCGACCGCATGGTTAGGGTCTTTTTGTCTGATTCCAATTTACCAAATTAGTCGAGCTACCGGGGAAGCCACACCCTCGGCCGGCTTTGTCCGAACCGAGTCGCTGTAACCGAGTGGGAATTACCAAAGCCGCACTGGTCCAAATAACAATTTACAGCACAATCTGCCTCCCGAATTCTCAAGCCCGAACACCGGGTCAATGAAAAAAAACATAACGAACTGGAACATTTAACAGTTATTTATTTACAATAGGGAGGGAAACAGAGCAGACTTTTCACGAATATAAATGGAGGCAAATGTACAATGGCAATCACTCTACAGTTTTACTTACAGACTGGTGCCACACACAGACACACACACCCAAAAAGAAATGGAGCTGGCTGGCCTTTATTGGACCCTCCAGCCATGGAGGAAAGGCAAGCTGGGGGTCAGAGTATGGTTTGGTACCTGGCAGTCTCGTGCGGTTTTACCGACTCGCACTTGTGGAGCTCGAAGTCCGTGGACGGGAACGGGGATCCCCAGCTCAAGCGCTCCAACACAACCCACTCGAACCCACGAACCAGAATCCAACGAGCGCAGCTAGGATCCTACGAATGACCCGGCCAGCCACGAACGATGACTGACAACCAGGAGAGCCCAACAGACCAGAAGCAAGGAACGACCTCCAAGGAACCAAGGAACAACACCCAACGGATACAGCTCGCGATCCTTCTTATCCCTCCCCCGTGTGGGGTGGAGGGATCCGCTCTCAGGTAACTTGCCTCTGGATTGGATGGGGCATTTTCGGGTGTCGTGGTGTCCAGCTGCGATTGGAGGAGGGGGGCGTGTCGGCGTCTCTGTGCTCCTCCCCAGAGAGGGGCTCTTTTGTTGTCTTCCCCAGTGTCGAGAGGGGAGACATTCTTCTATGATGGGGTGGAGTCAGAGCTGAGGAGATCTCACCCCTGATTGGACGGGAGGAACATTCCATCTTTCTGGGGTGGAGTCGGCTCTGAGGGGAGGGGGCTTCGCCCACGTCCATAGTCAGAAATGCGTGCATTATGGCACCGTGGTGTGAAGTGAAAGCTGGGTGGGTGAAGCGCTTGCTCTCCCGCAGAGTGGGAGGAGGAGTGAAGCGAGGGTTCCGCTGGAGTCGGTAGATTTAAAAATGTAAAAAAGCTGACTATAAAAGAAACCCGCAGCGCACACATGAAATTAACCCATTCGACATTGGGGAGAGATTCTAACTCTCCACATATACTTAACGAAATAACTAAACTTTGGGTCAACTGTATGTGTGAATGCGAATGGTTTCCAGATTCGTAACAATCTATATATATATATATATATATATATATATATATATATATATATATATATATATATATATATATATATATATATATATATATATATATATATATATATATATATATATATATATATATATATATATATATATATATATATATATATATATATATATATACATACAACACAGACACACCATATATATTGTTGCGAATTCTGGCCTGTCCGGCGTGCGATCGACCACGTAACTCAAATCGCGACACGTCGCCCACCGGAACGGACAATTCAGTCGTGACCCTCCTGGGACTACCGCCAGAAACCAGTCACGGGTTGGGGTTTAACCCCACCACCACTTAGTCCACAGTCTACCTGCGCGAAATAGGGTGAATCGCCGAATGTCGATTATACCTAAGTATCCGCGCGGGTAATCTGCCGAGGATGGGACCATGCCACAGGCCGACTCCGGACACGAACCGCTTAAGCGGTTCGTTCCGTATTACATGGATAACCGAGGGAGTTATCGTCGGCCTTGACGGTTCCGATTAATTACCGGGTGTTTTAAAACCCACTATCAATCCCTTACGTGATGCAAGATGGAGCTTTCAATAAGGGACAAGACGAAGCGAAAAGGGGAACAGTTCAACAAGCAAGCACTTTATTACACACCCACAAGCACGTATATACAGCCATACAGTAATGCACATATAAAAGCAAGGACACAATGCAGAGCTACAACCGAATATAATTATTACAACACTTGTAAAGTAGAACTGTTTAAGACTGGCACCACACACACGCACACATTTACACAAAACCCAAAAGAAATGAGTCGCGACTTCCCTGAGCGCGTCCAGTCCTTGGCGACCGTAACTCCGAGTCCCTCCGGCGTGGTCTGTGAGCTCGTGCCGCGCGTTGCTCGTGTGGTCCGGTCGACAGCTCGGCCGAACGAACAGAACCTCCGACCTTGGCATTATCAGCACCACTCTCCACAATTCCCCTTCAGGGACAAGGGAACAGGAAAAGGAACGACGTTCTCGTCGACCTTCACGTCCACGCCTTTTGTCGATCGCTTGCACGAACCAAGAGCCTTCAGCCTCCAACTGATACAAGGGAACAACCAACCAACAACGACGACTCTTCACGCCCACCCTTTTGTAGGGGCCGGCTCCGCCCTTCGCTCCGCCCCGCGCCCCGCCCCGTTCTTGCAATACTTCTACTTCCTTCTTTGTCTCTGCTTCCCTCTTCTCCATTTATATTTGTGTCTCCTTTATTAGGGTTGGTCCTAACTGTTCCTTCATCCGACGAGTGGTGTCGATCAAGTCCTGCACCACTGACATTGCTCCTTGTGGTGCTGTCACGCATCCCACCTTATTGCGTTGTTCTACTTCCTGGCTCCTTTTGAGTCGTTCCTCCTCTCGGAACTTCCTGAGTTCTTCGTTCTCCCTCCAGAGTTTTTCAATCTCCGTGGACTCAAATTTTGCTCTCCCCTCGAGCTGGTTAATTTCAAACTCATAGTTTTTGTTTTCTCTCCCACTGTTCCTCCTGCTCTTCATTTTCCAATCTCATCGTTTCTTTCAATTGGCTCATTTCCTTTTGCTGTTTCGTTCGTTGTTCTTCCATTATCTCTGCGCACCTCAACCTTGCCTTCTCTTTTTATCTGTTCTTGTCTTTCTTTTTTAATTTCTTTCACCCCTGTCCCTCATTCTCCAACCTCATGGTTTCCTTCAATTGGTTCACCTCAAATTCATGTTCTTTTTGTTTTCTATCCCATTGTTCCTCTCGTTCTTCCTTCTCCAATCTCGTTGTCTCCTTCAATCGCCTGATTTCTCCTTCCTGCTTCATTCCTTGCTCCTTCAGTTTCTCCCCGTATTCCAACCTATTTTGTTTTCTTTTGTCGTTCAGTTTCAAATTCATACTCTTCCAGTTTTCTATTCCACTGTCTTTCTTGTTCCTCGTTCTGCAATCTCATTATTTCCTTCCATTTCCTAATTTCCTTCTCCTGTCTCATTCGTTCTTCCTTCATTACTTTCTTTCATCTCATTCTGCAATCTCGTCATTTCTTTCAACTGACTGATTTCTTTCTCCTGTCTAATTCGTTCTTCTTTGTGTTTTTTATTCCACTGTCTTTCTTGTTCCTCATTCTGCAATCTGGCCCTCGCTTCCAACTGTTTGATCTGTACAGTGTGGTTCCTTAACGTTTCATTCTCTGCCATCGTTCTTTCTTCTTTCACCATCCTCAACTCGTTTTGTAATTCTCTCTTTGTTTTGGTGTTCTTCGAACTCACTGTCTTTCTTGTTCCTCATTTCATTCATTCTCTCGCTCATCTCCGCAACTCTTTTGCGTGCTTCCTTCCTCAATTCGTCCATTTTATTACCGTATCTCTCTCGGCCTTCCAGGCGTTTCTCTTTTATTTCTATCGTCCCTTCTAGGCTTTCTCTTTTCCGAATGCCTTTTCTTACCTCTTCCTTCAGCTGTCTCAATTCCCCATCTTGTTTGCGTTTTTCCTTTCTCCTTCCTCCCTCATTTCTCCCTGCAGTTCTTCGAACTGTTCTGACTTTTCCAGCAATTCCTCCGTCCTTTCCTCCAGCTGTCCCTCTCCTCTTTTTATCTTCCGTTCTAGGCCTTCTCTTTCCTGATTGCCTGTTCTTATCTCTTCCTTCAATTGTTCCAACTCCCATCGTGTTCACATTTTTTTCTCTTCCAACTGTATTTCCCTCACTCTCCCCTCTAGTTCTTTGAACCGCCTTGCCCCCTCCAATATTTTTTCCATTAGTTGTTTTACTTCCAAGTTGTGCTCCTTTTATTTCTTTTCGAGCTCGGTTTTCCATTCTTCCTCCAATTGTTTCTGAAGCCCGCCAATGTCTGCCTGCCTCACCTGCCATGCCCACGTGGTTTGAAACGGCTGTTGGGAGCGCTCGCCTCGTGTCGCACCATTCGCCGCGCCATAAATAGCCGCTCGCTCCATGCTGTGCTGAGGTGCGATCGCGCCGCCATTATGCGACTCAGTTTGCCGGCAAAGTGCTTGCTCAGAATATTGGGTTGAGCTTCCCGGTGGATTGTAATTACAAGTACCATCCCGGGCCATGGATCCTACATTACTACACATATACATTTCTACGCCCGGCACCCGCTCGCCTTGAAATGCCATCTTATTTCACGTAAGCGATTTAATTTAAAGCGCTCGTAATTTGGAGGGAATCGGGGGTCGCTCCACTCTCCCCTGAACCAATTCTCGTAAATTTAGCTTGGAGACTGGAGAGTTTGTTTCCTGCCCGCTGACACCAGTGTTACGAGGAGGGGGATGAGTTCGCATCCCACGACCTGACGCCAGTGTTGCGAATTCTGGCCCGCCCGGCGTGCGATCGGCCACGTAACTCAAATCGCGACACGTCACCCACCGGAATGGACAATTCAGTCGTGACCCTCCTGGGACTACCGCCAGAAACCAGTCACGGGTGGGGGTTTAACCCCACCACCACCCAGTCTGCAGTCTACCTGCGCCAAATAGGGTGAATCGCCAAATATCGATATACCTAAGTACCCGTGCGGGTAATCTGCCAAGGGGATGAGACCACGCCACAGGCCAACTCCGGACACGAACCGCTTAAGCGGTTCGTTCCGTATTGCAGGGATAACCGAGCGGAGTTATCGTCGGCCTTGACGGTTCCGATTAATTACCAGGTGCTTTAAAACCCACTATCAATCCCTTACGTGATGCAAGATGGAGCTTTCAATAAGGGAAAAGACGAAGCAAAAAGGGGAACAGTTCAACAAGCAAGCACTTTATTACACACCCACAAGCGTGTATATACAGCCATACAGTAATGCACACATAAAAGCAAGGACACAATGCAGAGCTACGACCGAATATAATTATTGCAACACTTAAACAGTTCTACTTTACAAGACTGGCGCCACACACACACACATTTACACAAAACCCAAAAGAAATTAAAGTCGTGACTTCCCCGAGCGCGTCGAGTCCTTGGCGACCGTAACTCCGAGTCCCTCCGGCGTGGTCCGCTCGACAGCTCGGACGAACGAAAAGAACCTCCGACCTTGGCGTTATCAGCACCACTCTCCACAATTCCCCTTCAGGGACAAGGGAACAGGAAAAGGAACGACGTTCTCATCGACCTTTCTCGTCCACGCCTTTTGTCGATCGCTTGCACGAACCAAGACCTTTCAGCCTCCAACTGGGACAAGGGAACAACCAACCAACAACGGCGACTCTTCACGCCCACCCTTTTGTAGGGGCCAGCTCCGCCCTTCGCTCTGCGCCCCGCCCCGTTCTTGGCTCCTTCCTTCGAGGCGTTTCCAGAAAGCTCTCGAAGGGGGGCGTGCCCCCACTCCGACCGCCTCACGCCGTGCATCCACCAATCGGGAGCGACTTGCCGCACCCTCCCCTTCACTCCAAGCGTGGTGGGGGGAATTCAGGCGGAAGCATCAGGCGGGAAAACCCCCACAAGCGTCGTTGGTTTTTGTTCTTGCACGTGCCCGCTCGGTGCTCGTTAAATGGCGAGTGGCGAAGATGGGGTAGCGTAGTTGTGGAAGGTGGCGTCATGTAGTGAATGGCGTGATCGTTGAGATGTTGGTTGTGGCGATGTTCGTTGTTGTTTTTGCACCAAATTAACTACAGCAAAAGAAAAACGGCTAACTAAAGCGTCGCAGCCCGAATGGATCACATATATTCCCTCTAAACAACGAGTTTGGGCTAACTACACATGAACTTACCGATATATATATATATCTCACCTGAGGACCCTTTATGGTGTAATGCGAATTTCCACAACCGCAACTATATATATATATATATATATATATATATATATATATATATATATATATATATAGATATATATATATATATATATATATATATATATATATATATATATATATATATATATAATATATATAATATAATATATATAATATATATATATATATATATAATATATATAATATATATAATATATATATATATATAATATAATATAATTTGATGTGTGGACGGGTTGTATCAAAACTTGGATGAATAGATAGGTGACGAACGAGCCGATTCGATTTTTAGTCCGGATTCAGATCCGGCTTGTCAGTGGGATGCAACACGTAAACTGATAAGCCTGGCAGGGGTATGTGCTCTTCTGAGTGCCGTTCTAATTTTAGGAATATGATTTAGCTGATGCCAAAATATGAGCCAACAAATTAAGTCTCAATGTTTTTTTTTTTAAACCATTGCTTCTCAACACTACCTACTGTGGTGTGAAGAGAGAAGCAAAATGGTGTTCATTCCTTAGTGACACCTCGTTAACATTAGAAATGAGGAGTTGTGAGAGAGACGAAGGGTATCGACAAAATGTTTGTTTTTCATCAGAATGGATAGTGGCAGGACCAAGGCCCTGGCTTGAGAGTAAAGTCTGTGAGAGTTGGTACCCTTAGTCGGGCAGGGATTTCACTCAGAGAGCAGTTAATACATGAAATGGTCTCCCTGGAAAGGTAGTGGCAACAGAAACAGTCAATGGGCTTGAACTGGAATTATAGGTACCTGAAAGCATTAGAGATAGAGTGGTGCATGGGCTTTGGCAGGGCTGGGAAGTTGCTTAGGCATGGATGGGTGATTGTGAGAGGGTCTCATGAAAAGGTGAATGTGCTGTCAGTGGTTGTTCATTCCTCCTCCTAAAAACCCCCATCTATCCCTTCCCCCCAAAATTAAGGACAAAAAGAAAACCATGTTAGTGATGCCTCTGTCAGCCTCACTGTTCTCTCCCCTTGACTACACTTCTCCATCTCTTCCCCCACCCTCCTCAGTAGGTAATTGAGTGAAGGCATTATGGGGCATATAGTTGAGAAAGGTTTGCTGGAATGGCTAAAAGATGTTATTTGAGCTGGGATGGAAAGTAATGTACAATATCAAAGCCTTCCAATAATGGCTTTTAGAAAATTGTATGTTTGAGCCATTTGCACAGATGTAGAACCTGAAAGCCCCATTCATTACATTTTGATGTGAAACACTAATGTCAGAACAGTCGTACATAAAGACATGACAACTGGGCTTGAGCAATCCACTGGCATATCTGCAAAGATATCGAGAAACCTTATTACTGAAAAGTGTGGGCCAACAATCCATAGATGGATAATTATTTGAAAACGGTTCAGACCCTGATGAAGTCTTACCAAAGACTTTAAAAATGGTACGTGCTGCTTCCTTGCTTGATGCTCCGCATTCAAAAGGGATAGAGCATGGACAACCCACATAGGTTGACATCCATGGGAATGAGGAAATTCTTGCATAAGAGAATCCAGCTGAGTGTGATGAGAAAGGCAGTGGCATTGTTGTGGGGTTGCTGACACCCAGAATGCCATGGGAAGTGACTGTACCTCCCCCAAGCACAGTAGCTGTTTGTTTTGTCTAATGTGTTGTCGCGTGTATTTGTCTGTCAATGTGTGTGCGTGCCTGTATGTGTGGCAGCTCCACTACGAGCCTTGGATTCTGTTAAAAAAAAATAATATTGTTCCTGCTGACAAGGCAAGTGATGTCATCACATTTGAATGCAAGACATTGTACAATCAAACATTTTTGGAAGAATTACACTTGCAGATTGGACCTCTTAAAAGCTACAGATATGTAATTATTAAATAAAGTTGATGCAGCACTATGTAAATCTATCAAAAACAAGAAAACTTGGTTCCTGATGAACACCACAAATTACCATTCATTTACTGCATCCCTAAGATGTGGAAGAATCCTTGCAAGAGGAGGTTCATCATTCCAAGTAGAGAATATAGTTTGAAACATTTTTTAGTCAAAATCATCTTGCGTATGGCAGCTTAGTTGCCAGGTAGCTATCATTTTGTTGGGGTGTGGCTGTGCTGCTGATGCTGTGCTCCTATAGCAGTACACTGGCACTCATTTCGCCGACCTTGGAACGATGACAAGCTGAGTCAACCCCACCTGGTGTTAATTCAGCAGCTGTAGGGACTCTAACTCAGGACCCTAAGATCCCAAGCCAAGCCACCCGAACTGAAGTCAACACCAGGCTTGAGGCATAATGAAAGTTTTAAATGATTACAAAACTACCATAAAAAGTGAGGTTTTATTTTAGTTTTAATAAAATTGTGGATCATTGTTGACTCTATACCTATGCCTGGTGTTGGCTTAGTGGTTAGGGTGGTGGTTTGGGATCCTCGGGGTCCTGAGTTCGAGCCACTGAATTAACATCACCAGGGTTGGCTCAGCCTGTCATCCTACCGAGGTTGGCAAAATGAGCACCAGTATACTGGTAATTATCCCTGCGTGTCGAAGGTGACTAAAAGGTTGGCATCAAGAAGGGCATCCGGCCGTAAAAAACATTGCCACAAGAAAGGGTACCATGATTGGAGCCCGCAAAAAAGCTGACCCCTGCTCAGGGAAAAAAGCTTTAAAATGGTGTGATGATGATTGTTGACTCTATACCTGTAATCACAACATCAAGGGTAAAGCTAAATGTCTATGACTTGTAATTTTCCATATAGTACACAAACATTCCACGTGACTAACTCGTGGTCACATTGTACAAAGCAGTAGATAAGGACTTTACTGGAAGTGGGAAAGTATACATTACGGTCGAGCAAAAAAGGGCATACTTGTCTGAAAAGGAAAGTCTGTCTTCCTGCAGTTAAAAAAAAAACAAAAAAAAAACGCAAACTTGTTCCATTTCTAATCAGAAACTGTTTCTCTATAGTTGGCAACCCGATACTCCTGCTGACTGTGAGGATACCCATTGGTTCACATCTGGCCCCTTTCTTTGCAAATTACTTCCTGCATGTGTATGAGTCTGAATCTGTACCATGACCAGGAATAAACTTACAACAGGAAGATTTGCAAGAATGTTGCTATATAATATAGAGCAGGAAGATTTTTGAAACATTTTTAGATTAATTGAAGATTTGTTAGCAAAGATTGCTTTATATTTTGATCATTATCATGACATGATTCCATCTATCCAAAAGGGCAGGGATTACAAATAGGTTAGTGCTTGTCCTTTATTTGGAATTACAAATCAATATCAACAATAAAAAATTTCACACTAAATTAGTTCCTTCACCGAAGGTGGATGGAGGTTATCTTTTCACCACTGTCTGTCTGTGTCTGTGTGAGCAGGATACCTCAAAAAGTTGTGGATGGATTTGGACGACAGGTGGGGGTGTGAGAAGGACGAATTGATTAGATTTTGGTGAAGCTCTGAATCCAGAGAGTAATTTTTTTTTTTTTTTAATCTACCAAGTGATTCTTCAGAATTGAGAGATGGGGCAAAAAAATGATATGTAACACGATTTCCCAAAAAGCTACGGATTGATTCGGACAAAACTTGGTTCACAGGGATAGCTGGCACTTGGGAGGGGGGAGGGTGCATATATAAACACACTATCGATGTTTATATATGCCTAATGATTACCCACTGTGCTATAGCTCAAAAGTATAGCTGTTAGTCGTCTTTCAATCTATCCTGAAATTGATGAAAGCGCTTGTGTGTGCTCTCATTGACAGTAGTGTTTGTGTCATCTAACAGAATGTCATGTTAATGGTCATTTCAGAATATTAATTTCACTTTTGCAGTGGCGAAGGAAGCCACTGTGGCCCGGCATCGGACTTCATCTATACCGTATCAGAGTGTGCTTCGGACAATCATTATTCAAAGAAAAATTTAGGGATTGTTTCACATGTTCATTTCTTGTGACCATTCCAAACTTGTTCACTTACCCTTTGGAGTAACATCCCTACATTCTCTTGCGTTTTCATGCCTCCGCTGATGAAGTCGCCAGAGACATTGTTTTCGGGTTGTCCATACGTATGCATGTCGGTCCATGCTAATTTTCTCTTTTCTCTGTAATCGCTTATCTGATTGACACAAAATTTTCAATATTGGTGCGATGACTCATGGAGAATGTTTTGATGGTAATTATGATGTCGTATGTTATGTGGTGTGGCTGCCATGTTGGGGGAGAAAACAGGAAAAACTTTGGACCTCCATCTCTGAAACCTCTCCATGAAAAATATTGAAATTTGGCACATGTGAAATATTCTCCATGGGAAATAAGTGTGGTGTTTTTATATTTATTTTGATGTCTTCGTTATGACGTTATAATTGCATATGTCAAATGCTTTATATGTTCAGTATGAAAACTTTTGAGGGTCATCGAGGGATAAATTGTATTGGCGAGGGGGGGGGTGAGGGCGGGGGAGAGAATCGACTTCATCAGTCACGTGTTTCGGCAAGCATATGTATGTATTTTAATGTGGGTGGAGGCATATCTGGTGACTTCTACGAGTGCCCTTCTAGTTAGGGTACCAAGTCTTTCAGGCTGCGTAACATTATTATGCAGACGTGATTTTGTGGGTTTATTCCCTTTTAAATCCATTTTCTCTCCAACAGCTTTTTGGATTTATACAAAATTCTCATCAGAGGTGCAATTAGTCATGTAGAATTTTTTTTATGATAATTATGACATCATAGTTGATGTGGCATAGCAGCCATGTAGGAAAAACTGTGGATCTCTATCTCTGAAACCACACCAAGGAAAAAATTGAAACTTGGTGCATGGCAAGTACTTTCACATGGCGAATGCTTATATTTTTTTTAATATATATATATATATATATATATATATATATATATATATATATATATATATATATATATATATATATATATTGTATTCTCATCGGTGAAGTGTTCCGGTCAAAATTCAACACTTGGAACACTGTATCCGATCAATATGAAAATTAAGGATCATCTTGGGATAAATTGGTCGACAGGGGAAAAAAAAAATTGATAGACAGATGTAGATGTCGATGTGTGGTTTTATATATTTATATATATATATATATATATATATATATATATATATATATATATATATATATATATATATATATATATATATATATTGTTCTTTGGATAAGAGATGGAGAGATATGTAGATATAGATATAGATAGAGAAGTATGGTGGTGAGAGTGGGTGTAGGGGGAAGGGAAGCGGTGGTAGGTGAGAGCTGAGGTCTTGAAGTCACATTTTACATTACATGGAATTTCCACGGGTCTCTGCTATTTGAGTTGATGACGGGCTTGTTTTTTGGGTAATTTTTCTTGGTCAGATAACTATTTGATGAATGCAGATTTCTATAGAACTTGGTGTCTGAAGGAGTAGGAATGCTGAGCAAGTTGTCCCATTTATGATGGAATTATTGCATCAATACAAAGCACTGAGATACTGGAGGAGGACCTTTGGCCCATCATGCTTGTTTTTTATCCAGACCTTATTGATTTAACCATCTATACTATGAGATGTTTGAAAATGACTGACTAAAATGGCACCACAGACAGACAGAGGTTCATCAGTGAGTGTTTTTGGCTCCCACAAAATATTAAAAAATTGATATCTTCGAAATACCAACAGGATTAGGACAGCACCGGGAAATGCTGGGTACCCCCTGCTAGTAGTCGATAGTACTAACCCAATCCTTCGCATTTCCCCAATTTCGCTGGGGATGGGTTTACTGCAGGGAGCAAAACAAGAGGTACAGTGACAGATGTCACAAGGGAATTTTTATATTTTATTTCTTTTTTATGGTTGTCTGGTGAGGAATGAACAAAACAATCAGCACATTCACTTCTTTATGAGATCTCTGACCTCACATGCTTAAGCTACCTACCAGTCCTGCCAATATCCGTATTTCCCTCTGTCCCTTGGTGTTGGCTTAATGGTTAGGGTGGCGGGCTTTGGATCCTAGGGTCCTGAGTTCAAATCTCACTCTGCTGTTGAATTAATACCAGGTGGGGTTGACTGCCTGTCATCCTTCTGAGGTCGGCAAAATGAGTGCCAGTATGCTGGTATGCTGTGTCGGAGTGGCGACCCGTCCAGGATTATGCCCGATAGCCAAGGAGACTGCTTAAAGCAGCACCAACGCTCTGCACAGAGTATGGTCCCAATCGCCTCCTACTCCTCCTCCTCCTCCTCCTCCTCCTACTCCTCCTCCTCTATCGCCCAAAGCTTTGAGCTGTCTCTCTAATTCCAGTTTAAACATGCCTGGTTTTTGATGCCACAACCTTTTTTGGGAGACAATACCAGGCATTAACTACTTTCTGAGTGAAAAACCCCTGCCTTGCTTCTCTACTAACTCTTATCTTTATTCTAAGGTTGTAGCCATTGGTCCAGTTACTGTTCATTCTCCTTAAGGAAAAAAACTCCACTGCATTTATTATCTGTATACCCTTTAGCTCATGATAGCATATTAGTTTTGTTTCTGGAATTCCAGCGAACCTTTCTGTTCTGTAAAGGCACTTTCTTTGTGAGTTTATGGACTGTCTGCATATGCTGTGGTTGGCATTATTTGAAAAGCTGCACCTGTGCACACAAAGCCAGCAGCCCGAGCTCCCAGACAAAGGAAGAGTGATGGTGGGGCAGTTGGGGGAGTGGTGCAAGTTTTGCCCTTTGCATTCGAGACTGGTCGAGTTATTTTGGCCTGCTACCTTCCTTGGTTTTCTTTCTCGGTCCCATGAGTTTCACAACAGACTTTTTTTTGGTTTTTCTTTTTGCCTTTGAAGGAGCATGCTATGATTGTGTATGTCCACATGCACTTCTTCATGACTGAGCGATTGAGAACATATATATATATATATATATATATATATATATATATATATATATATATATATATATATATATATATATATATATATATATATATATATATATATATATATATATACATATATATACATATATATACACATGGTTATCGCATGTTGAGTTGACATGGAAGTTTGGCATCTGAGTTATTTGAGTTCTTTGGATAAAGATATTTATTTATTATTGAAGCAATTTTTTTATCTTCATTGTAGAAATGCCAGAAACTCTCAGGTAAATTTGTTGGTGCTTTTATTTGCTGAAGTTAAAACAGAATACATAAATTTCAGTTAATTTTTTGACCGCAACAAGAAAAACGTTTCTTGGTGTAATGCTATCATTAGCACAGTGTTTGATTGCCATTGTACGTATATTGTAGGAATTTACTTTTCAAAAGTTCCTCCAGTTGATGTCGCTTCGGTAACAATGCCAACATTTCAGGTCATTCATGCAGGAGATCTTGGTATAATTACGGTCATTCTTCCTGGAGCCTTGCTTGAGAAACGTTTTGTGAAGTGACACGTCCCCCCGGTACACATTCACGTCTGGCAGTGTGTGGATGGAGCTAGCCAACTAATTGCTTCGATATGGAATGGTTTATTACCAACTGTTAAGGGTGGTCTGGAGGCTCGTAATGGTTTGGGATGTTTTTCTGAATATCAAAGCATTATCTGCATTTTATAATGTTCTCCAGATAGTGTAACCAGAAGTATATTAACACAATGCATCTTCTTCTTTGGCTTGCATCATCAAGGATTGGTTATGTTAAAATAGCACTGTCCTGCCTTAACGGCCATTATTCCCTCGTCCTGTCACGTCCCTTCCTATTTGCTGCCTTTGTGGTTGTTTCCCATTTCTTTCTCCCTTGTATGCCATCTCCCTCTGCTCTATCGGTGTCAACATTGCCTGTCTGTCATTCTTCTCTTTTTAGGGTTTAGATCCATCAACAACAGCAAAATAAAATACGTATATAATAATCTATTTAATATATATATATATATATATATATATATATATATATATATATATATATATATATATATATATATATATATATATATATATATACACACCTACATTTCGATGGTGACCAGCTCAGACCTTCTCCTAATGGATCCATTGTGAAATGTGTTGAAATGCCAATTATGGGCTCGATTACAAAATCTGATAGAACCAGAGGATACACTACGTGAGAGTTGGTGGAGAATCTAATCTCTAAACTCTATGAATAACCAGTAACAGATGTTGGAGTCGTGGCTTAGGGCTGTGGTTTTGGCACATGGTTGGCCCTACAAGATATTAAATGGCTGCATATCAAGGTTTGTTTTGCTTTGCCACGAATATCGTCTTCCATGACTTTTGATGGTATCATGTTTCTGAAATCTTCTCCAACTCTGATCTTTTTAATCTTTTCTTTTCTTACCCCCCCCCCCCAATGTTTGCCTACTTATTCTTCACTGGGCTGTCTGTTCTGTTTTTTTTTTTTTTGTTTTTTTTTTTTTTTAAAACGATTCACTCATTGTAATTTAGCTGCTCTCTGAGCCTTGTCCTTGTTCTATTGAGGCTTCAAAACAAATGCACGCACATATCGAAGAGAAATTGTAAAATACTTTAATGAGTTGATGTTCAAAAAGCTCTGTGCCATCTTTAGCTCCCTGAGATATGTGCGAGCATACATTATAACCAGCTGAAATGTCCATTCCAATGCTTGATGAAGCATTACAATGTCAATGAAACTCTAGATTTGATTAATGGTAATTCCTATTTAAACGTGTAAAGTACTTGAAGGGAAACTACCTTTGAGTAATTTTGTTTGGTTTTGTCAATTATACAGCCATTTATATGATTTATTTATATTTGTTACCCACTGAGTTGTTTGTTTGTTTGTTTGTTTTTTGTAAGGAATGAGTCGAAGAACCACAACCGCTCTGGATGATTTTTGTATTCTCACCGTTTCTACAAATTGCAACATTTGGTTAAAGGAAAGTGATGCTTTTGTCAAAACTATGCAAAGTGAGACAGTGGGGGTTTGGAGTGGTTTGGGAGGTGGGGGAATGGTGGGAGGTTAAGATGGTTATGGGATGAAACGCGTATAATAAAAATGTTTAAAAATAGTACTGTATTTGTATTTTTGTTTTTCATACAGGTTTTGAGTAGGGTACAGTATTACTAATGGAGTTATTTTTATTTTATTTTTTTTTCTTCATGCAGATATCAAAACTCAAGGGAAAACATCATTAGAGGGTGGAAGGTTAACGTACCAATAATTGGATAGTGGGGAACAGGGATGCGAGACAGACGAGAAGCAGACAAACGGGCAAGATCAGAGAGTAGAAAGGATCATAAAAGACACATGGGGTCAGCATGAGGTGACACTAACTTCTGCACAGATGGAAAGAACGAGATTGGATGTCAGGTTTATTTTTTTTTTGTTTGTTTGTTTTTTTGCTCTGCTTGTTTTTATTTTTGTGCAAACCCAAGTTTGTCAGCAGCTAATTGAGAGGATGTCATTTTCAGATGTTTTATTTTGAATGTTTACAACATTGATCTTAATTGTAGGTAATTTTACACCAACAACCTTTTGTTGCCATATGTAGGTCCCTCCCTTTCTCACCTGTTGGGTTATTTGAGTATAGATGTCATTTAATTGATGCCAGCACCTGAATTTCTAATCCTCCCACATTTTCGTTTTTCACTATTCCTCACAAAGCTGTTCTCTCGTTTTATTCTTTGATGGAGTGCTATTGGTAGAGATAGATGCCTGCTTTCTAGGGTCATTCAGATGCAATCAAAGGTGATTTGCACCTTGGTATTTGTGGATGTAAAAGTGTCTGTGGGTTTTGTAACACAGTAGGGATGTTTTCTTCGAAGGCTTTACAACTTGTTATGGAGAGGAAGAGTTTGTCTACTTTGCCAACCAAATTATATTGCTGCTTCCTTGTATCGTTTGTGGTGATTACCTTTGTCAGGCATACATAGTTTACGAACACACGGATGGTGTGCCATTTTCTTTTGCATTCCTTGTTTTAAAAGGGATCGTGAATTGTAAGGTAGTCCTCTTACAAAACAAACAATCATTTTGAAAAGCTGTCTTTCTCTTGTTGCTGTGTTGTGATGGATGCCTCCATTACATAGATAATCAGGTACCTTCTTTAAACAGATAATAATTGCTTGATATTTTGTGCTTCTTTCGATCATCTTTTATCTCAAGGGAAACTTTTCACCATCTGTTAAATGCCTGAGAATATACAATGATTATTTGATGATTCCTGCACGTACATGAGAATTGACTACTTGTAAAAGACCTCAGAAGTTGATAAAAGCATTTGGCTACCATTATTCCTTGGTGAACTTTGTAAGTTATCTTTTAAGTTATCTTGAATCAATTTGAAGCCTTTATTTTTAAAATCCTTTTCTTTTCATCCAGCCCTTTGTTGTTGTTTCCATCCACTCCTTTGTCTTTTCCATCCACCCCTTTTTACCTCTACCACCGAAGGTGAAGGAGGTTGTGTTTTCACCCCTCTCTGTCTGTCTTGTCTATCTGTGTGCAGAATATCTCAAAGTTGTGGATGGATTTGGACGAAAGTTGGTGGACACATTGGGTGTGTGATGAAGATGTGATCATTTTTTCAGTGATTCTTCACCATTGAGAGAGATCCTCTTTTTCGTTCGATACCTCCCCCCCCCTCCCTTCCCCCCAAAAGCACTTTGTGTTTTGATTCCAGAAGCTTCACGAAGACCACAGTAAAAAAAAATAGGATTGTGCATCCTGAAGCTCACACAAATCAGGAGCAACAGTCACTCAAACCACCCACAGACCCCCCCCTTAGACCCTGATTTATTTTATTTCATTTTATTTTTTTCTTAATGCCATGAACAAACTTTGGTACATCATGGGCGATGAAGGTTATGGTCAAGCTTCATCAAAATTGTGCATGTACTTTTGGCAAAGAGAGCAAATTCCTACCCGGGGGGGGGCGAGGTCAACCCCCAACCGCCCCCCCCCCGGTAGATCCTCTAAATTAGTGCAGATTTTGATGTTGTCGATACACTGGTTCATCATGGGTGATGAATGTTGTGGTTGTTTCACTGAAATCATATGTGTAGTTTCCGAGAAGAATCATATGTTTAGCTAATCTATTTTTTGGTGGTTCACTCCCCCTACTCCCCCTTCATGAGTGTAGATTTTGATGTGGTCGATACACTTTGGTACATTATGGGTGATGTGATGAAGGTTGTGGTTAACTTTCACCGAAACAGTGTGTGTCTTTGAAGAAGAGAGTAAGTACCTTTTTTTGGGGGGGGGTTCAAACTCACTCCCCCCCTCCCCAGTAATGAGCACAGATTTTGATGTGGTCAATAAACCTTTGTTAGGCATCAGATATGAAGCTTGTGGCCAAGTTTCATCAACATCGTGTGTTTAGTTCAAGCGATAATGACTGAAGTGTTTTCACACTGACTGACTGGCCTGCTGACTCACTAACTCACTCACCTGTGGACACTGCTCGATTGCATAAGCTCACCTGACAAGTTCAGGTGAACTAATAATGCACAGCATGTTTTTCTACAACTACAACTTCTTCTTGGCTCATGGAGATACCAACCCTCCCAAGCAAAAATGGTATATGAGAGTTGTACTCTCATATACCATAGTTGGTTACAGTTCTCATTACAGTAGCCTGCAGAGAATCACTACAGTAAAGGGATGCTCTTTTTACATGTGCTAGTTCTTCCTCAATTGTGTTCCATCTCAAATAAGTTTAAAATGTTTGAGTAGAAATGAGGCGTTACATGATTACAATTTTTCATTCATTCAGGAATACAACAATGGAATTTTGTGGTGGGAGGAGCGCTACATCAAGAAGGCACTCTATCGTTCCCTGAAGGACTCTCAGCTAGCAAGACGTACTCTTGTCGGTTCAAATGGTGACTCCGACAGTTTGTCTCCCTCTGCGGAACACAGTCCCAAACTCCCCAATGGTTAGTCTTTTAAAAAAAAAAAATTGTACCGCTCACCCGTCTGTGCCTCTCCAGTCCACCCAGCATAATTCTGGGCTGTCAAATCTTGGGTTGAACCCTGGCCCGGCTATAAACTGTTATCCTGGTGCTTCTCATACAGAGCGGTGGGCCTTCCCTCGGATTGACTTTCAACTTTGTGTCATGTCTGCTATTGTTGGTGGATGTTAAAGCTCCCATGGTGTCATTTGACGAGTAGGCGAGCTATTCCCGCCACCCTGAGCAAATTCCAAATTCTTGCCCTGACTACTGCTGGAAAGGCATGTGATATATGTAACCACCCATTGCAATCCTTGCCGTGAGCCTGCTTTGACGGCACTGAACCTGCCTTCCTGAAGAGCGCGAGAAAGACGTGGCCCGTAATCTTGTATTTCCTGCGGTAATGCATGTGATGAGAATCAAGATGCCTGCAGGTGTGGGGGGGAAAAAACAATAGTGAACAATAAATGTTAATGAATGAAGTGTAAATAATTAAACATTTTATGAATAAAGCTTGTCAGTATGGTGGTGATTGATCGTCAAGATTATGTACAAATACTCTAAAATAAAAACTTGTAAAATTTAAACCATCATCGTGTAACACCAGAGACATTCCTTAAATCTCAGAAATTAGAGATCCATTTTAAGAAGAAGATTGCAAAAAG
>NC_140968.1:46953085-46988085 GCF_056783735.1 Eptatretus burgeri
TTGTACTCATCCTTCTTCTTCCTCCAAACATGGCGAGTGGAGTTTAACCCAAAAAGCTCTATTTTGGTCTCAGACCACATGACCTTCTTCCATTCCTCCTCTGGATCATCCAGATGGTCATTGGCAAACTTCAGACGGGCCTGGACATGCGCTGGCTTGAGCAGAGGGACCTTGCGTGCACTGCAGAATTTTAATCCATGACGGCGTAGTGTGTTACTTATGGTTTTCTTTGATACCGTGGTCCCAGCTCTCTTCAGGTCATTGACCAGGTCCTGCCGTGTAGTTCTGGGCTGATGCCTCACCTTTCTCATGATCATTGAGGCTCCACGAGGTGAGATCTTGCATGGAGCCCCAGACCGAGGGAGATTGACTGTTATCTTGAACTTCTTCCATTTTCTAATAATTGCGCCAACAGTTGTTGCCTTCTCACCAAGCTGCTTGCCTATTGTCCTGTAGCCCATGCCAGCCTTGTGCAAGTCTACAATTTTGTCCCTGATGTCCTTAGACATCATCAAAAAGCAGATAACGAGTTTAAACAGGTGCAGTTAATACAAGTAATGAGTGGAGAATGGGAGGGCTTCTTAAAGACAAAACTAACAGGTCTGTGAGAGCTGGAATTCTTACTGGTTGGTAGGTGATCAAATACTTATTTCATGCAATAAAATGCAAATTATTTATTTAAAAATCATACAATGTGATTTTCAGGATTTTTGTTTCAGATTCCGTCTTTCACAGTTGAAGTGTACCTATGATAAAAATTACAGACCTCTACGTGCTTTGTAAGTGGGAAAACCTGCAAAATCGGCAGTGTATCAAATACTTGTTCTCCCCACTGTATATCATGTACCAAAAAGTTGTGGACGAGTTGTGACGAAACTCTGTGGATTTGAGTTGGTTCGGTGACGAGAGTTGGCTCGCACCAATAGTAGAGGACCTGTCTTGGACATGTATGCACTTAACTTAGGAGAGGATAACTCAACTGTTTTAGGCTAATATGACCCCAAGGAACAACTTGGGATGTGTGCCAAAATCTCTATCCGGGACGAACAGCTCGAAAATGACCACGCCCTTTTTAAAATGACCCCACCCTTTTTCATTGAAAGTGCTACTTCTGATATAGCTGTATCTTCTAAACCGTTGGAGCTACAGATTTTCTGAGGTGCTCAAAATGTTCAGAATGGCCATGTTTATTTATTTATTTATTTAGGGGGGTCATAGAAGAGTGTAAAATTTCTAATTTGATATTTTTTTTATGAGAAAATGGCAAAAAAAAACGTTTTATTTACCATACATACTGGAATTGCCATATGTTTATTAACTTAAACTTTCCGGACTTAGAGCAAAGTTAGAAGATTTGTGCCATCTACTAGAGTTGAACTGACAATTTGGAATTTGAACAATACAAGGGATTTTAAAAAAAGAAAAAGCGAGCATTTGATTAATAGAAAGAAATTGTATTTTCAATCATTTACATACTATTATCAATGGAATGTTAACTTAAAATGAAAAATAAAAAAACAAAACATTACTTTAGTAGGCAGCACTATCTAGAGAGCTTAAATGTTTCAACGATCAGCAGGGAAATTGCCCAACCACCAACAATACAACTTTTAAAACCACATTAATACTGTTTATGTGTCACGTAAACCAGGGTCAGGAACATGAAGAGTAACACAACAGAGTCCAGGTATGAGGATGATGAGCAGTGTTCATTCAGTGGTTGGGTTTTTACAACAATCACCTCCCTTGCATTTGCAGTACTTGCAACACTTGATCCCAGCTACCCTGCAGGAACACATATTTTTGCGAGCACACTTGCCACATGTGCAGGGATTTGGCAGGCCTTTGGGTTTGGAGATCACAATCTCAGGGACTAATAAACTGCCCCTTCTTACAAACCCATAAGACTCGGCATTCATAATCAGGGTGGCATCTCTAAATGGGGCTTTTGGTAATAGCTGCTGTTGGTAATAGCTTCTATGGATATGTTTCCTTGCATTAGTTGAGGTGCAAGTGGTTCTCTCAAAGTCCATCTTGAGGGCATTGCTATCAAATGCAGTGAGATGCAGGTCGTCAAATGTCTCCAGGTCTGTTGATGGTTTGAGACACTTGACCAAGAATGTCTCTGCCATCTGTATTGCACTTTCTGCGAGCTGGGGACAGTCAAAATTCAGGATCAGAGAGGAATTTCCTGGTTTGCGGACAGCATTCAGGGCTGCAAGTTTAGTTGATATCTTGCTGGTTGTATCGCACCCAGTCAGCGCATGGAGTGCTGGGAGACACTTTGTGAGCTCGTCTCCCAGAGCAATGCAGATATCGTGGAGTGGTAATATTGATCTTTTCACTCCTGAGTTGCGGACGAGCCAAAGCTCTTGGAGGCCAAGATCTCTCCAATTGACTGTGATGTGGTATAACAGGCACACAAAGACATCTGTGTCACCTGATGACAGCGTCATGGATGTTGGTCCTGACCGGTGACTTAGAATGTCCTGCACATGGAACATCATCCTGTCATCAGCTTCCTCGTGTGTGCAGTTGAGCCGAGGGAATGGAGAAGCACACCCAGCTGACACCATCCATGCCTGTGGTGATATACCGAGATATAGAGGTTTGGTTCCGTGGTAATTGGTGGTGAGCCACTCAACATAGAATGCCTGGAAAGCAGTTTTGCTGATGGAAGATGACCAAAAGTTCTCCAATACCACTGGAACATTTTGGTTTGGTGATATCACATCAAGGACAACCATTTCTTTTGACTTTCTTCTTTTCCCCCTCTCTCCATTCTTGATGATGTCCTCTCTGTAAGCATCAAAAACGATATGGATCTCATCACAGTTGTGCCCAGCTTTGGTGACCATAAATGTCAAGGCAATACCAAAGTCATGGAATGTCTTGACGGGCGAATCAAGCTTCTTTAAGGGGACCTTTCTCACCAAGGCCATGAAGTCGATAATGATGGCGTGGGTTTGTGGGGAGGTTTCTGGCCCTTTTTTTTTAATCTATTATTGGGCACAACTTCAGCAGCTCAGTCCCAAGTTGTGATTTGGTACTCTTCCTCAAGTAACCATCTTTGTCAACCAAGAAGAATGCAGAGTTGGTGATCTCATGCTTGAGTAGCTCCTCAACAATGAACCCCTGGTGACTCCCATACTCAATAAACATGAGAGCTTTGATTGTCTCATCTTTGATGTCTGCTTTGGGAGCCAATTTCAAGGTGGTATTAGGGGACGTAAACTTGATTTTGCTTATAGTTGAGTGTATCGATATCGACCTATTTCTGAGTCGATCATCGATAAAATTAGCACAAGCAGTGCTGCCCTCCTTGATACAGCACAACAACTTGTCTACATTTACATTGGTCACAATTTCTCCAGTGATAACATTCTTCAGTGCTACCTGGTCTTGTAGAAGACTGCATACCTTCAGGAGATACTACTCTATGTCTTGCACCATCCCAACTATCTTAGTTGCAGTACTTGGGGTGAAGTGAGAGTTCTCCTTCGACATCATCCTTCATCTTCAGGAGGTCAACGTACTGGTCTTTTTATGCTTGATAATTCCCCACAGAGCTACTGCTTCCTTCTTTCTGGTGACCCCAATTATCCCCCCACTCACTTTTGCAGGCCGATTGTAGCACTGCTCTAGCGCCTGGTCAAAGGGCACTCCACTACCTTTCTTGGTGGTGTTCATGACAAATCTACCATTCATGTAGGAGTTGTAGAGGAGTGGGAACTTCTCCTTCAGTTGATAGCAGTCCTGTAGGAATAATGGTGTCCATCGAGAGTAGTTTGTTCTCCCAAAAAAGAAGAACAGTGAAGTTGCCCTCTCCATAGCACTGAGGTAGAGAATCCAGTCTCCAGAGCGCAGAGAATTGGTCAGATCCCTGACTATTGGGAACAGGTGGGAAATGTATGTGTTCCAGTAATCAAAGGACTGGGACAGCAATGGCCTTTCCTTAAGGTAGACTTGGATGGTGTGATATTATCTATAATATAATGAGATATTATCTCTGTGACACTGGATGGATAAGTCGTTCTCTCACTCTCTCTCTCTCTGGATCTTGTAGTACTGGTGCTATGAATAAATCAAAAGCAGGCTGAGTGAGTGATAATAGAGTGATAGACAATGGGGTACATAGATTTTAAAAAGGGCGTGGTCATTTTCGGGCTGTTCGTCCCGGATAGAGATTTTGGCACACATCCCGAATTGTTCCTTGGGGTCATATTAGCCAAAAACAGTTGAGTTATCCTCTCCTAAATTAAGTGCATACATGTCTAAGCCAGGTCCTAGACTACAAGTCCTTCTCAAGACTGCGTGTGGTATCTATTCTACGAATACCATCGAGTTTTCTCTGTTTTCTCTGTGTTCTCTGTAACCACTTCCCCGATTGAGACAAAATTTTCACCCGAGGTGTGACTGCTCATGTAGAATGTTTCAATGATAATTATGGTGGCAGTGATGTGGTCAATATAGGTCACGTGATGTTGGGGGGAGGGGGTGGAAAGGAGAAACTTTGGACCTCCATCTCTGAAACCGCTTCATGGAAAAAAAAAAAATAGAAATTCGGCACATGTGAAGTACTCCCCATGGGATAAGTTAGATTTTTTTTTTATGTCATCGTTGGCTTCGTTATAATGTCATAATTGCATATATTGAACGCTTATCCAATCAGTGCGAAATTTGTTGAGGACCTTCTTGGGCTATATTGTATGAGGGGGAAAAAAAATTGATATCGGTTGTGTGGTTCGGCAACCACATTGTTTTGAACCTAACTACCTTCAGAGATCTTCTCAAATGGCTGAACAGATCGAGGCAACTTTTACAGGTATAATCACCTATCCACGAGGAACAAAAAAATTCTCCACCTGTGACATCTTGGGTCACATGGTTTGACAGCTTTGATTTTTATTTATTTATTTATTTTTGAACAATAAACCTTTAAAAATATACTCCAGAACGGCTTGACAGATTGAGGGGAAACTTCACCCACGTGTTCCCCAAACCTTGGGGATACCAGGGTGTTCACAAATAATTAATGGGTCACATGGTCTGATGCCATATTGAATTCAATGCAAATCTGAGAAAAGTTATTTCTCTTGAACCGCTTAATTGATCGACGTGAAACCTCACAATTATGATGCAGTAGTCATGGGGAATAAATATTTTCAATTTCAACCTGATGGGATGCATGATCTTGCAGCCAGAATTATTTAATCTTCTGAATCTCCATTCAGGGATTTCAATCAAACTTGGTACAAGTATTATAATGATGTAATAATGTGGGTGGAGGCATATCTGCTGACGCAGGGACATCGAAGGTTGCCTTTCTAGTTTCTGTTGACATATTCCTTTGCCTCATGTTTCCTGGAAATGCTGTTCACCTATTTTCTGGTTACCTTTATGTTGTGGTATATTAGATGGATATGTGTTTGCACATTCTGGGGCAAAAAAGGAAAGCAAACAAAGTACCTCCTGTCTGAAATGGAAATATGAGAGGGGAATACGCAAGAAAAATGATCAATTTCAAATATCCTTGTGTATGTCCCCAGGTTTGGTGTGTGTGTGTGTGTGTGTGTGTGTGTGTGTGTGTGTGTGTGTGTGTGTGTGTGTGTGTGTGTGTGTGTGTGTGTGTGTGTGTGTGTGTGTGTGTGTGTGTGTGTGTGTGTGTGTGTGTGTGTGTGTGTGTGTGTGTGTGTGTGTGTGTATATATATATATATATATATATATATATATATATATATATATATATATATATATATATATATATATATATATATGTGTATATATATATATATATATTTATATATAATATCACAAAATTGGTGAACTCGACAAAGCACCGCTTGACTTACTACCTCCCCCAACGAAGATGGTCGGTTGTTATGTTTTCACCCCTGTCTGTTTTACTGTCTGTCTGTCTCTCTGTGCAGGATATCTCAAAAAGTTGACTGATTCAGACTAAATTTAGTGGACATGTTGTGTGTGTGACAAGGAAGAATTGATTCAACTTTGGTGGTGATCTGAATCCAGATATGAGAATTTTTATATTTTCTAACTGATTCTTCACCATTGAAAGAGGTAACCAAAAACGATGTACAGCACGATATTTCAGACAATTGTGGGCGAGTTGTAACAAAACGAGGTGCATGAGTTGGATAGGTGACAAGAACAAGCCAATTATATTTAGATGGTCTGGATTCAGATCCAACCTATCGGTGATATGCAAAATGTAAACTCTTCAGCCTGGTGGAGCTATGCGCTCTACCTCTTGCCATTCTCGATACTACTTTAATGGTCCCAATTATTTCCACCTTGTTGGATCGGATGGAGAAAATTTTTGGACCATGTCTTTCACCAACTGGCTGGCCAGGCATGATATTTGAGTGCTATCGGTTAAAACTCGTGCATTTTTGATCACAAGGTGGACTCAATTTCTCTTGTGTATAAATGTTTTCTTTCAATCCGGCATATTTGACCTACCATAATCTTTTGCAGATTATTCACTTGCTTACATTGATATTCAGTAATGATAAAATGAATGGCTGACATTTCAGCATGGCAACTTTGCCCACAATGTTTCCCTTGGAAGTCTCGGGTACGTTTTCGTGGTTAAGCTGGAGGGTAGCCCATCTCGCCACCATGGTTGCACGCGACTTGTTCCACTTGGTGAAATTACGTCCTGGGTCTGGTGGTTGCCTTGCGAAGCACGCATATACCAGCAGCTTGTTTTTTTGTACTATCCTGAAAGTGCAAAGAATGTCTCACTTTGTTGTCAAAGATTCCTCTTCCCACTCCAATCCTCCCATCCTTCTCTGCTTCTATTCCTCTTTATTAAATCATTCATTGTTTACAAATTCACCAGAGTCCTGCTATAGAGAGTTTTGGTGTACTTTGTATAATGTTTGACCTTTGTAGACAGAAATATTAACAATTTTACCACCAAAACTCGAACAGCACTCGGAGCACATACCTCTACCAGACTGAACAGTTTACATTTTGTATCATACTGATAGGCTGGATCTGCATCCGAACCTGAAACAAAATCAAATTGACTTGTTCTTGTCACCTAACCAACTCCTCCATCTAGTTTTGTCATAACTCATCTACGACTTTTTGAAATATGCCATATATCGTTTTTGACCCGATCTCCCCGTGCTGAAGAATGACTTAAAAAAATTATTGGATCTGGATCTTCACCCAAATCTAATTGGTTTGTCCTCGTCTCACGCACACGCACACGCACACGCACACGCACACGCACACACACAACCTGTTCACCAAATTTTGTCCCAATCCGTCCACAATTTTTTGAGATATCGTGTCCAGAGACAGAATTGAAAACAAACTCTGTCCCCATTAGGTGGCAAAGGTAAAGGTTAATTAATTGTTTGTTTGTTTGCAGCAGTATAAATTATTAAACTATTCTGTGAATTGAAGATTTATAACTCTTCAAGCCACTGACAGTTGAGCCACATTCTCAGACACTTTCTGTTTCCTGCCATGTTTGTCGCTGTACTTTTTATCTCCCATCAGCGCTTGTGGCCTCGCACAGTCTCAGCTGTTCAAGTAGTTTGTTTGTGTTTTCCTGGGGCATGATCCTTTCTCATCACTCATTGTTTTCATCTCAAGATTATTCTTTCTCCTCTTTTAAAGGTACCATTTGCTGATGCTGAGGTTTTGTATTCTTTGATTTGCCTGAAATATATTCTTCCGCTGTAGAACTTGGTTCATTGGTGTGTCCCAACAATGTAGTTGTTAGTTTGTCCACCTTCCGCTGTCTATCTTACCGCCTTTTAAATATGTTTAAAAAAAAACGGTAAATTGCTCCATTTGCAAAATATTGCGGGTTTATTTATTTATTTATTTATTTTTCCCCTCTTCTCTCTCTCTTTCCATTGAAAAAAAAAATGTTGAAGGCAATCACGTCGCCTCATTGTATTGTGTGTGCGTGAGGTTCTGAAGTGCTGATAGTCTGGCAGCCATTGGCTAAAGTGTGTTTTGGAGTACATACACAATTTTATTGCAGATTCTGGTAACATAGACTATACTAAACTCAAATCTGAGTGATTCCACTTTGTCACGCTTGAGCAATTTTTTTAGGAGCAAAATTCAAAATGGCCACCATCAAAACCGTTTTTTGGCCGTAACTCGGCCAAAAATCGAGACATGAATCCGATTTCAGTGACACGGGGCTCATATATTCAAGAGTGTTGGGCCTTCATGTAGCGAGGGACATCAACCTGAAAGATGTCCTGAAGTTTGAGCTCGTCTCAGTACCGCCTTCTATGTTTGAAGATAACGGTGACATGCGAATCACAAAATCGAAAGCAGTCTTAAAGCAGAAATTGCAGGTGGAGGTGTCTGACAGAATGTTTCCAGCTGATGGAGCAATCATTGTAGATGGTTGTGCTATGCTGTGGGTGATTCAATGGCCATCGAAAGGAACAGTAGAGGACTATGTGCAGAATCTTCTTTCTTATTTGAGAGATAAGATGAAGATATGTGATACGTATTTGGTCTTTGACCGGTATTATGACAACAGCATCAAGAAAGTCACGCGAACCACTCGTGCAGGCAAAGATGCCAGTCGACGACACCAGCTGAATCTGACGACGCCACTCCCTGCACAAAATATCGTTTTGACAGTGACAGAGAACAAAGTCCAGTTAATAAATATCATTTGCAGCTCCATCAAAGACCATCCTGAAGCATTTTCTGCCAACACAAAGCTCATATTAACTGGACCTAACCCAATACCTATGGAAATTGCAGAATACCAAGTAGTAGAGAGGCCTGACCTAAGAACCACTCACGAAGAAGCCGATGTTATTATGGCACAACAAATGGTCCTTCTCGCCTCATCAGGAGTTCCGAGTATCCGGGTAATTTCAGACGACACAAATGCATTCATATTGCTGTTGCATTTTTACCAACTGAAGGAACTGGCATGCAACCTTGTGATGGCTGGTACAAGTCGTGACAAATTGTCTGTTGACATCAAGGCGACAGTGCAGAAGCATGCAGATATTGTCACCCAAGTTCTAGCAGCACATGTGGTGTCTGGATGTGACACAGTTGCCTACCTGTGGGGTATCGGAAAAGGCACAATTGTGAAACACCTCAAAGATGGTCGTCAATTAAATTATCTTGGTGATCTTGATGCAGAATTACCAGATGTCATATCTGAAGCAACTGCCTTCTTCGCTGCTTGCTATGGATCCCAGGAAACAGAAGACATGTCAGCTATTCGATTTGATGTCTGGTCTTCAAAGATGGCTAACAAGAAGCTGACATCAGCACCAGAGTTAAAAACTCTACCACCAACCACTGTGGCTTTCATCCAACACGTTCTCAGGGCGCACTTGCAGGCAGCAAAATGGCGGGCTGCATTAGATCCAGACCCACCATTGATCGATCCAACGAGTCATGGATGGTCACATGAAGTGTCGAGCATGTTGCTCCCTGTGTCTCTGCCTCCGGATGTCATCAGAGCTCCTGATAATGTTCTCAAAATGATCAGGTGTGGGTGCAGCTCAGTGCGACCCTGTGCAATGAATAGATGTAGTTGCTCTGCCGCCAGGCTCTCCTGTTCATTGTTCTGTGGCTGCCATGGTATTGAGGAATGTCAGAACGACCAAACAAAGTCTGTACCAGCAAGCGAAGCTGTGGAACTTGAGTGAACGCTAGTTATTTGATTTATGCAGCTGTCTTGTATGTGAGATTGAGTGAAAGAAAGATTGAGTGAAAGCAGAATGAAAGAAATTCATCAGCAATCAATCAGTGTATTCATAGTTGATAGCAAGTACAGATCCCTTTTTGGATTTGAATTTGTGTAGAATTTGTGTAAACCTTGCTTATTACATTTATTTGGTTATGTTAATATAATTAATTATAGTGTGTAGTTCCCTAATCATTGTATTACTCAACTGTACTGTTGGAAATAAAGATATACAATACAATACAATATACTGTTTACCACTTAAATCAGGTTCATATAGATTTTGGGCATAGTTACGGCTGAAAATAGTTCGGTCGATATTTTTTCAGTCAAAATATTATATCTAAATAGAAAAATTGCAATATAGACTATTATTATGAGTTGTATGGTTTATTTAAACATATCAGTGTATTCCTTGACCCCCAAAACATAGGGTTTGCCACTGAAATCGGGTTCATATCAATTTTTGGCCAAGTTCCGGCCAAAAAACGGCATTTTGAATTTTGCTCCTAAAAAAAATTGCTCAAGCGTGACAAAGTGGCATCACTCGGATTTGTGTTCAGTATAGTCTATGTTACCAGAATCTGCAATAAAATTGTGTATGTACTCCAAAACACACCTAGGGTGAAATTCCAGTTCTGCATCCAGACTATGACCATGAGTAGCTGGCTACATCCCAAATGTTGAAGCAATTTAATGCATAACTGTTCATTCTTGGTGTGTGGGAGATTTTTCTGGCACTTTTATCTCGTTTTGTTCTCAAGCTATCTCTCGGGTGGGAAATGAAAGCTTTTGCACACTAGTTTTGATGAGAGTAAATCGAAAATAATAACTTGAGGAAACCAGAAGGGCACTCGAGAGCGCATACCTCCGCCACGTAATGCCTGATCCACGAGAACATATCGGGCCCAATACATGTTTGAAATATCATGCTATACAGTACTATATCGTTTTGGCCCTATCTCCCAATGGTGAAGAATCACTTTCAAAATTAAATAATTCTCGCATCCAGATCCAGATTCGGATCTTCACCAAAATCGAATCCATTCTTCCTTGCCACACATCCAACCTGTCCAAGTTTCGTCTGAATCCGTCCACGACTTTTTGAGATATTGTGCTATAGCTCAGTTCAGCACGATCTCTCAATAGTGAAGAATTAGTTGAAAAAACATTATCGGATCCGGATCTTCACCAAAATTGAATGAAGTCTTCCTTGTCACACACCCGTGTCCACTAAGTTTCATCCGAATCGGTCCACAACTTTGAGATATCGTTTTTTGCCCGATCTCTCAATGGTGAAGAATCACTTTAAAAATTCTCGTAGTCGGATCTGGATCTTCACCAAAATCTAAACAACTTGTCCTTGCCACACACCGAACCTGTCCACAAAATTTCATCCGGATCCATCCACAACTTTTTTGAGATATCTTGTACACAGACAAACAAACAAACAGACAGAAAGGGGTGAAAACAACCTCCTTCACCTTCGGTGGCAGAGGTAATAACCGCACGTTTCTAATTCCCCAAATGCACAATTCTGACTGACCCTTAAACGCAGCACGCAAATGAACATTAAATCTTAACTTTTATTTCATGCTGCAATACAAAGAACGAGGTCATGGTGACGGGTACAAAAGAGCACGGGCAGTATTGGTGAATACAACAACTCTTAAAATAAGGATCAGACAGGAGAAGTGGTGTGCTGTTATGGTCTAGCCTCCATGTTAAGCTGTCTGGTGCGTGCACCTCACTGCCAAGCTTTGTCCAATGCAGAGACACCAGAGAACATATGGTGAAAGCATGAACCGGTGCTCTCTATTCTTATTACCCAACTGCTGAATCCAAATAATTCTCATACCAGCTGTCCACTGATTTGTGAAGTACCTGTGTGTGCTTCCTTGTGTAACTGTATGAGCGTTGTGCAGTCCGTTGCGGCTGATGCACTGTGATCTGCTATGCCATAAAATAGACCCACCCGTCCTGATGGCATGAAAGGTGGGGAGAGCTGAGAGGTGGCTTGTGCCATTCAGTAATGTGGCAGGGTTGGGTAGTATGATTAAGAGGAGGCTTGCCATAAAAATGAGGGGAGGGGGCGAGTGGGAATGATAATTCAAGAGCTCGTGGGACAGACGTTTGGGTTATTAAATAGAACTTGTGGCATCAATAAGTCGTACATAAAAACTAGGCTTTTCTCGTAAAATCCGGGAAATGTATAATTAAAATATATTAGCAATTTCTTTTAAAACAGATACACATGAGACCGCCACCCTGCCATCCCTTCTCCCCTTCACTTTGCAGAAAATAATTGCTTGTTGCTCAGCTTGTATAAAGCTTATAAAGACGAGAAATATCACGAAAGGCTAATGCCAATGCAGCATACAACAAGAGAGGCATGCGGTAGAGCGCATAGTTCCACCAGGGTGATTAGTTAACGTTTTGTATCTCACTGATATGCTGGATCTGGATTTGGACCCACCCTAAAATTTAATCTGCTTGTTCTTGGCATCTAACCAATTTATCCGCCAAGTTTCATCTGAATCCGGCCACAGCTTTTTTCTTTCTTTTTTTTTAATATACAGTGTCATGGCTTGTATAAGAGCTAACACACAGAACGTATAACGAGGGGAGCGGGAGGTGGGAGAGGGAAGCACAAAACGGTGGAAAACAGAGACATGAGGAGATCTTTGGAAGGGAGAGGGATGGGGTGGGGTACATGAGGGTAACCAAGATGGACATTACAGGGACCTTCATGTAGGAAAGGAGGTGAGTTTGGGTGGATTAATGGGGGTAGAATAGATCATGGATTTGGATGAGAAAGATGAGAGATGGTGGTAAGCAGCTGTTTTGAAGACCTGGAGGGAAGAGTTGGATTGAAGAGTGTGTGGGAGTTTGTTCCAAAGGTGGAGGGGAAAAAAGAGGAATGAAAGAATGAAGGTGAGCAGTGATTCTTGATTTTGGTAGTTTTACCAGAAGGGGGTTAGTAGACCTTGAGCGCTCTGTGGAAATATGGGCGGGACAGATATCAGACAAAGCGGTGGGGGAGAGAGACTGAGACAGTAGAAGACAGAAAGATCACCAACCTGCCTGCGGTGAGGGGTGAGAGATCCAAAGACTCGGCCTCATCGCAGGGGATACCGATGATGTTAAATGCCTTGGTTTCTACAGCATGAAGCCAAGAAAGGTGTGAGAGGTGGGATCACCAGCCCAGAAGGGAGAGCAGTACTCCATCACACTGCGGATGAAAGCTTTGTATGTGGTCAGGAGCTCAGATGTGCCAATGAAGGACTTTGCACGACGGAGGATGTCCAATCGGCAACTGGCTTTTGGAGGCCAGCTTGGAGATGTGGCTTTCCCAGGAAAGATCGTGGCTGATAGTGAGTCCCAAAAGTTTGAATGAAAGACATCTTCAAGAGGATTGTTGAGAAAGTTGATTGGTGGGCAGGGGTTCCATACTGTCCTTTCAGAGAGACATAGTGAGTGTGATATTTGTCAGGATTGAAAGACGTTTGACGTGTTGAACCAGGTTGTGATTTTATCCAGATCAGCAGAGAGTGAAGAAGCTGCTGCTTGCCTATCTGAGGGATAACAGATGGTACGGCATTGGGTGGAGTCATCAGCAAAGAGATGAAGAGCATTTTCCAGAGAGTCAGAGAAATCATTGATGAAAACCAGAAAAATCACAGGGCCAAGAACACTGCCTTGAGGAACTCCAGCCTGGACAGGAAGAGGGGATGAGAGAATTCCATTTAGGGCCACACATTGACTGTGACAGGAAGGGAAGTCTGTGAGCCATGGGTGGAGATTTCCTTGGATACCATAGGAAGAGAGTTTGGTGAGCAATGCTGGATGGCAGACCGTATCAAAAGCACGGGAGATGGCTCTGATCTCATGTCTGGCATTGAGGACCTCCATCCATCGTTGAGAACGCAGGAGCAGCAAGTGCAGGTTAGAGTGACCTGGTCTGAATCCAAATTGATGATTGGAAATAAGGCCAGAATCATTTTGGAAATTTTGAGATCATGCTATATATAGTTTTAGCAATAGCAATTTTAGCAATTCTATATATAGGGTTAGCAATATCACTGATGGTGAAAAATCACTTTAAAAAATTCTCGGGTCCGTATTCAAATCTTCACCAAAATTGAATTAACTCTTTCTTGTTGCATACCCAAAAACTGCTCATTAAGTTTTGTCTGAATCCATCCACAACCTTTTGAGACATTTTGTTGACAGACAAGACGAGTGAAAACATAACCTCCATCCACTTTCGGTGGTGGAGGTCATTATAGTCCAAGTGGTTTGTGAAACCACTGCTGCTCAAAATAAAAGGAAAATCTCAACGATAGAAAATTATCACAAAACAAAACTTCCTTGTCCTTTTTGAGCTCTGTTTTAAGACAGAGATGAGTGCAAGGACCATTTCACTTTCTTGATAGAGAAAATATATCGCTTCGTTTGAATACGGATGCCAATGCTTTGTCGTTGGGATGTGGATAAGGCAAAAAGTCCAATAGATTCTTTCTTTGAATTGGCACAAAGCCGAGGTGCTTTGATGACGATGGCCAAAGTTGACTCTTTTAATTCTTTTTCATTATCTTTTTTAAATTTTTTTATGATTTAGCACCGGCATGCATATTTACAAAATGCATTTTTACTTGATTTTTTTTTTATAGACTGTATTTTCCAGCGTATTAACGGTGGCCGTGTACTAACCACACTCATGTTTTTCACCCTCATAAGAAATGAATATGTTGATCATTTTATTTTCTGATCTCGATCTAAATACATTTGTACATTAACTTTGTACGGAGCAAAGTGCAGGAGGTATCAACATGCTTACTCCCATGTTCGCTTAGTTTTGTCTAACAGTCTTATTCTCATTTTCAAGAAGTTTTAGAGAGAGGAGAGCACACCAAGAAGTTCTTATTTTTTGTTCTGAGAAAAGGAAGAAAAGGGATTCATACCGGTATCATACATATTTGTTGTGGATTTGTGGCCCTGAAAAGGGCTAATTTGGTTTGATGAAGCTTTTGAGCTAAACTTAAGGAAATCTTTGTCAATGCTTTCCTTGTTGAAGACGGCACGTAACTCCTCGTCTGAATCCGGGTAAAGCAAGTGCACGTTGCTGTCACCGTCATTTGCAGCCTCCTCCTCCAAAATGATGTTGTCCTCTGTGCCATCCATGTTGTTGGAGATTCATCATTTCAGAAATGCTCTCTTGATGATTTGCCGATGGTATCTCCTCCCACACCTTGACGATCCAGCCACAGATCATCGGAAGGTCGACCTTTCTCATCCTCCCGATGAACGCCGGCAGTCTCCCAATTATCAACTTGATACTCGGCCAATGTAGCGACGGGCATAATGGTGAAAGTTCAAGCAAGATGCATGTGGCCAATGCTTCTCGGAATCGTGTCGAAAATCCCGGCGGGAAACGCGTCACGAAATAATGGTTTTCAACTGATGAAAATACCAAGTCCTGGAAATAGGAAAGTTTGTCTTTGGTGGTTCCTCCGAGACGCAGCTAATGTTCCTCGAAACCTGGGTCAAATACAAAGGCCTGCGAAACAAGAAAGCTTGTCTGGTTGACGTGAATAATTTGTGGGAAGCAAGTTGGGAACCGCTGGTGAGAACCAGGAAGAACGAAGAGAACCAAAAGAACCGAGCAGCACTGGTACTTCTTGAAGCTTCACCGTTCCACGTGGCTGCTCGCTCTCATGAGATTCTTCTTCTTCCTTTTAACTCGATTTCCTTCCCTCGTCCAGAAAAGTACTCGAGGTTGATTGGTTGTTCCGAGTTTTAAACCATGCCCTGCTGTCCAGCATTTACGAGCATCGTGTCAGCATGTAAGGAACAAGGTTGGTGGATTAATTCTGCCTGCATCGGATGTTCATATAGAAAGTGATGCATGTAAAAAGATAGTCGCCACTCCAAGTCCCTCGTCTATCCACCCCTTCTGCTGTGCATGAACAATGATGCCGGCTGGAAACTTGTCTTTGGGCAGTGTCTTCCTCTGGGACACAACATACGAGGGAAGCTTATTTGAGGTGAGTACTCCGTCGTTGGATTCCAGCTATTGTGAATAATTCTTCTTTTGATGTGTGACCAGGTGTTCTTCTTTGGTGTTTCATGGTGTTCTCAGAGCCTCGAGGCTCTATATACACCACACGCCGAAATTCAGGGGGTGTCTGGGGTTTTTAATTTACTTAATTTTTCCAGACTTAATAAAATGCTGTACAAACTCTTAACCTGAATCGATTTTGAAAATTGAGCTTAACAGCGGTACCAACTGCTACAATAGTGTTCATTTGGAATACAATTGAAATTCAGCATTGATTGTTTTTAAGACGAATTTTTTTTTCTCAGACCTGTGCATTAATCACACCCCCGACTTTTAGCTTTTTTTGCCAATTAAAAAAGTGCAGTTTACCCACTGGAAAATACGGTATATATTGGATTCGCTATATATGTTAGATATCCCTTATTGTCGGGTTTTCTGTGTGTCTGCAACGCGAGGCTCCACAGCACGGACCAGCGACCAATTTCGATGAAACTTTGCCAACATGTGCAGTATTTGTTCAGAATGTGCGCGTTAGAATTTCGTTGCCGAGCAACCACCCGTTGCTGTGCAGCGGCCGAAAAACCACGTACAGTATTTTCAATACTTGTCCTTCAGTTTTGAATGTAGAGAAGCGAGACTTCGGAATTAAACACTTTGAGATATTTAGAAAATTTTACTCGAGCCGGTTTTTGATTGAGGTTTTATTTTTCAAATGGTCGTCCTTCACAAATCGGGTGTCTATTTACCGTCATTTTTATGAGGGGCTCAGGAAAGTGGACGTGGTTCATGAAAAGTGGGAGTGGCGTAGGAAAGTGGGCGTGGCTTATGTAAAGTGGGTGTGGCTTATGAAAAATATTGTGTGGCTCAGGAGGTGTGGTCAAACAAGAGCATTGAGAGAAGTTTATCGGGGTGTGTGTGTGTGTGTGTGTGTGTGTGTGTGCCTGCAACACGAGGCTCCACACCACAAACCAGCAAACCGATTATTTTTCAAATGGTAGTCCTTCAAAAATAGGGTGTCTATTTACCGTCATTTTTTATGAGGAATGCCAGTTGGCAAAACACGCAATAGGAAAAATCTTGCCAGGCAGAGGAACAATTGTATGTGAACCAATACGTCTTGGCAATGAATCTTCGTCGGTGGATCGGTCAGAATGAAAATTATCGTATCCAGCACTTCTATCCTAGCGAATCCCTCGTCGCCTACCGGCTTGTGTGTGTGTATATATATGTGTATATATATATATTCGTTAAGAAATATGCATTCATTATTTTTGCCTCTATTTGGTGCCATATCTGACGGGCTTCAGTTACCATTGTTTACAGGTTTTTAACCATTATTTTCTTTCTCCGTCAGACCACGCTTGCACGCCCAGAGGAAATTTGCACAGTGCCTGCCTAATAGTCCAAGTACGACGCCGGTCAAGGTTCCTGACACACCCTCTACTGCCTCCAGTCGATTAAAGGACTTCTCCAGCAAGAGGCCAAAAACCGAAGATTTCCTCACTTTTCTCTGCCTTCGAGGTGATCTGGTGATGACTGTCTCCTGCTATACGAAAGATTAAAAAAAAAAAATTATTTATTTATTTTTCTTGACATCCTTGTTCTTTTCCTGTTTTTTAAAACCATCTGGCATTCTAATTACTGTCTTTTTCTTTGCACAAAACATTTGCCTGAGCTTTTCTGTGGTACCTTAAACATTATACTCACTTTAGTAATGCGAATGATCACCATGCCGAACTGCACTTGCTGGAAAAAATCAGTCCCATTATGTTTAATGTATCATCCATCAAGTACCTCCAAGGTTGGCAGCTCCTGAACCAAAAGCTTGTGACTTTTTAATTTAAAGGGTCCAGCCCCAGGTTATCTGCATCATGGTGTGAACTAGTTATTTTTGCCATATTCTCAGCACATTTATCTGCAGGTTTGCCTTCAGCCTCCATCTTTACTTCTATTAGTTAAGTGTTAGCATTTTGAAACTGTACCACACATGCACTTGCATGCGCACGTGCCTTAATGTTCTCCGGTACATTTATTCCAATTTTGTATTGAAATGTTCATGATTCTGAAAACTTTTCTTTTGAGCACGAATGAAAAAAGGGGTGCTGTTCACAAAAACTTTGATTTGTTAATTATATTAGTAATAGGCATCCACAACCATCATTGACCATCTTTTGGAATGTATTGTTACAGATTTCCGCCGGCGTCGGCGTTCGCACGACCGCTTCAGTCCAATCGCAGTCGCAAGCCCACCGAAGACCGGAATCCCGTCGTCGCTTTCCGGACAACCCCGAAAACCAGCTACGGGTGCCTTTTAACGCACCATAAACTTGTCAATTATTCTGTCCATGCGCTACAGGGTTAATCGCCAAATTGTCGATATACCTAACTATTCGCACGGACAGAAATACCTCGAGTTTATACCTCGATGGGACTCGTACGGAAACGAGCCGCTTAAGCATGCTCGTTCCGTGTGCGAAGCCGAGCGGTTTTAAATCGCCAAGTGCCGTCAGACCAGATTGTCACTTTTATCGGCCTTAATAGCCAGTTAACATCCCGAGCGCGCCGTGGCAGTCAATGGCATAAAATGACGCAACGATGAAGTTGACATTCAAACAATGGGGCATTTATTTATAATAAGCACATAATCAATGGGGGGGGGGGGATGGGGACAAGACATGAGCAAAAAGCCTACAGCCGAGGTCTATGCAATAATGTACACGCAATCATGCACTTAATCACAATTCCTACTTAAATGAGACAAGGCGCCACAGACTTCCATTCAAAACCCAAGGAAAAGAAATAGGACTCGTGAGCCTTTAATGGTACTCGGAGCCGGGAGGACCGAAGGACTTCAAGAGACCGGGCTGGTTACCTGGCCGCCCCTTGGTGGCGACTCGACCGTCTTCGGGTCGGCGACTCCTGTGTCTCTGTTCTACATGGGGCGTCGCAAAATGCGCCAGTCGCTTGAGTGGTTTAAGCAGCTTGGCGGACGGCTTTCTTTGGTCGATTGGCCTTCCCCGCGGCCTAGTTTATCGGGCTTGGCCGACGACGCTTCAGAGGAGCGAACGGGCCTTGCTCTCTTAGAGGTGATGCTCTTCTAGAGCCCGTTCACTCAGCGCCGCTCAAAGCTCTCGGGGCCGTCTGCCCGGACTGCGACGCAGCTTCGATGCACCTTTCTCTTCAGCGACTCCAAACTCCGTCCTTCTGCCGTTGCGCCTTGATCCCGCCCAACTCGCTCTTGACGCTCCACATCAACTCAACTCCAACTGGCAACTAGCTCTGGCGACGTGACTCCGCCCTTTTTATCGGGTGGGGGTACCCGCCCTTCGAATCTTCACCCGCTGCTGGCTCCGACTACTTTCACCTCTGCCCTTTCACCCCTGGTGGAAACCCCATTTCTGATTGGCTGGCTTTTTTCGAGGCAGAGCTCATTTTGATCTGATTATGTTTATCAGCCGTGTCATGGCTGTTTGTACACGGACGTTCTGATTGGCCAGTCTTTTTCGAGGCAGAGCCCATCTTGATCCGATTATGCTAATCAGCCGTTTCACGGCTGATTGCACACGGACTGTGGAATGTGGCCTCCAATGCGGCGCGGCGTGTCTGCGACAACGGCATTTTGCCGCTGTTGCTGAGGAGGGCGTGATGGTGTCGCGATGTTGATGGCGCTGTCGAGAAGATGGCGGTGTTGTGGAGTTGATAGCGTTGTTGAGATGCTGTTGAAAATAAAAGACAGAAAAGAATAACGGCGACCTCAAAGATTCACAGCCCGGCACACGAACAAGACCCGTTATACATCAGTGGGGGAATGTAACCTAAAACACGTACTTATCAAAATAACTGATCTCTGGGGAACCTGAATGGTGTTCTGTGAATTTCCACCACCGTAACAGTATGTTGACTGAGGTCCTCACTTTTTTTTTCTTCTTCTTCCCTTACTTTTTCATCTTTATTCACTTTTAAGTCTTTCTCCACAACTGCTTGAGTAATTGATACGAAACTTTCAACATAGGAACACCTCTACCCATGGAGAATGTTTTAATAAAGATACATAATGATTGGATGTAAAATGTGGCCAGCATTCTAAAAAGTCTGGTTTCTGTAGGTGTGGGTGCAGTGTTTGACCTATCAGGAATAAACCCCCTTGACATGGCTTCGCTTGGCCTCAGCCGAATTTAAACCCATATTTGTGTTGCCATGGTTGGATCGACTTTATCAGTTGTCTCAACTTGATGTTGTTTTCAGTTGATTGTTGACATTGCTGCCGTTGTCGTTGCAGTCAATGGCTGACTTGAATTCACCTTTGGATCAATATAAGCACATGTTGCAAATGGGATTTTGGTCGTTTTCTGGTACTATGACGACCTTTTTGGAGTTTTGAGACATGCGGTTAATCATATGTGGATGCCTTTTGGGAAGGGCTTGAATACTAATTTGCACTACTTGTTCACATGGGACTATGATCATTTGTAGTAATTACAGTTTTTGTAGAATGAGCTTGGGCTTTGTTATGCTCTTGTGTTCCAGGATTCCATCGATTTTTCTTTTGTCTGTGAACACTTTTAATTCATTTCATTTGTGACATATTTTGAGTCAATGACTTTGTGTTTGTGTAAAGAAATATATATATTTTTTACACTGGTGAACAAAGAAGTTTGATATTTCTGGAAAATATTCTGCATCACTTCGCAAATGATTGTTTTTGCAATGAATAGTTCTTGTCCCATCTATCGATAACCTCTGGCAGCTTTGTTGGCTGCTCATTTGGTGAATACAAAAAAAGTCAACTTCCTGGAATATGAAATTTGTTGCAGGGCATTTTATGATCCTTCGCTCGAGGGCGTGCTGGCAATGGCCAGCTGGAGGGTGAGAACGGGCAGGTGACTGAGGGTGAGGGGCATGGTGGGTTGGCTGGAGAACGATGGCCGGCTGGAGGGCGAGGTCCATGGCGATGACTGGCTCAAGGGCTGGGGCGATTATCACCTGGAGGGCGATGACATGGTGGCGATGGCTAGTAGGAGTGCGAGGGCGCTTCCTTACCGTCCTCTTTTTTGGCTTCTTCGTCTTCCTTTATTAGTTCCCTATCGGTCTCACCAGAAGGAACTATAGGTTTGCTCTGTCTGTCCATCCATCCATCCATTCCACCTTTGGTTTTTCAGACTTTTCTTTTGAGCTTATCTGGAGTTTACATTCCAGAAAAGGTATTGCCATCATGCACCATCCATCCGTCCATCATTTTTTTGACTTCTCCGGCCAAACAGCTCTGCCGATCCTGCTGAAATTTTGCACCAACGTTCCTCTCCTGACTGGTAACAGGAAATGCAAAGCTCCTTCCATTCAGGTCAGGTGTGGGAGCATACACCAGAGCAGCGCATAATTGCGTCCACTTTTTGCCGGTACTCCAGGGGCCTCCGTCTGGCCATCCCCAGACAGATGCTTGGCCCATCCCCATCTTGAGATGCAGATCAACATTCTGGAACCAAGAGGCACATGGTTGGCCCATTGGCCTCCTCCAATCACGAGGCTCCCTCACTGAGAGAATCTGATGAGCAGGATAGGCATCAGGAAAACGAGAAATGTCCATACAGACTCACTCACTCATGTCCATACTCACGGACTACGCAGGTTACAAATCTCATTTGAGTCTCGGCAACCACTCGTTGCACACAAAGTACAATCAGCGAGAGCCAAGGATTCTCTGAAGAGACCTGGTACAAAGGAATTGTGTCTGTCTCAGATCGCTGGTCAGAGACAGTCACATCCGTAGAGCAAGTTTGGAAGCACCAAGGACCTCAATACTCGGACTTTTGACGTCCTGCACAGGTGCTGACAGCGCCACACCCCATGATCCACTGAATCCATGACTCCCCAGGGCTGATCCTGACGTCTATTGACCTCTGGCTCATAGCTAGATGAGACAGGAATATCACTGACAAGGTAAGTGAATCTCTCCGTGACCTCAACATCCTCACCACAAACAGGTACAGACAAGATAGCAGCATCCAAGATGTCGTTGAAAGCCTGGATCTTAGTTTTGACCCAGGAAACCCGTAATCCCAGCGGCTCCGACTGTTCATTCAGCACCTCGAGGCCCCCCAAAAGGATATCCAGAGTTTCTGAAAAGATAACTGCATCATCTGCAAAATCAATGTCAGAGATCTTGACATTCCGTAACGATGCACCGCAGCTTGATCTCTCTGACATCCTCCCCAGAATCCAGTCCATACAAGTGTTGAAAAGTGTGGGGGCCAGTACACACCCCTGACAAACTCCAGTAGCAACGAGAAATAAGTCTGAGATGGTATCACCACATCTCACAGCACTCTCAGTACCAGAGTAGAGTTAAGACGTCAGATTGATCAGTTTTGGTGGCATCTCACGAAGGCCAAGAATCCTCCAGAGGGCATCCTGATTCACTGAATCAAATGCTTTGCAGAGATCAACATAAGCTGCAAGCAGCCCCTGCCGAAGCTCTCGTCTGCATTTGGTTAAGACCCAAAGGTAAGGATACGGTCAATCGTTGACCTCTTTGGTGTAAAGCCTGACTGCTCTGGGCACTGGTGCTCAAGCAGATGGTGGTGAACCCCATCGAAAATTATCCAAGCAAAAGCCTTGCCCGGAACTAAGAGCAGCATCACCCTTCGGTGGTTGTTGCAGTTCTGGCGATCACCCTTCCTTTTCCAGAGAGGGACAACACGGTCCCTTTTCCAGTCATTTGGGATGATGCCTATGTTCCAGGCAGAGCACAGAACTGCATGCAACGACATGAGTACAGCATTTACACCAGCCTTGAGAAGTTCAGCATGAAGGCCACAGATCCAGGGAGCCTTACCCCATTTCAACCGGTTCACTGCAGCCTGTGTTTCCACAAACGAAGTTGGATCACATTTGATTGGAGGCAGAAGGTATAGTAGCCTGTGCAGGAGGACCTGGTTCCTGTCACATGACTATGTAGATCAAAATGGCTGACATGAAATTTGTTGAAAAATCTTCTCCAGACCCACCAGTCAGAATGCTACCAAATTTAGGTTGCAACATTAAGACAGGGTCCTTATGTGAAATTGTGGAGGCCATGCTAATCACATGACTGGAAGTGTGTCAAAATGGCAATCATGTAAATTCCTTCCAAAATCTTCTTCTCTGGACCCACCAGTCAGATTGTTACCAAATTTGGGTTGTGACAAGCTCGGGTAGGGATGTCAATTATATTTGGGAAGTCATGCAGATCATGTGACCAGCAGTGTCAAAATGGGTGACAGTCAGTCTTTGTAAAAATCGTGTAAATTCCTTCAAAAATCTTCCTCCAGGCTCACCAATCAGAATGCCACCAAATTTGGGTTGCAACATTAAATTTGGGGTTGTAGCCCAGATAAGCTACAGGTCCAGTGGTCCTATTTTTTTTTCCCCCTTCCCTATACCCTTTAACATCTTCAACTGAAACTTGGTACATAGCTTTATTATGATAAGTTGTCGAACAAATTTGAGTTTTAATTTTTATTAAAGTATTTATTACAATGTCGAGGCTCATATAAAAGCTAACACAACGGACATATATCAAGGGGAGCAGGAGACAAGATGGGTGGGAGAGAGAAGCACAAAACAGTGGGGAACAGAAACATTAGAGGGGTGGGGCAGGGTACACAGGGTAAACAACATGTACGCTACTGGGGCTTTCAGGAAAGAAAACGGAATTTTTTTCTTTCCTGAAAGGAGGTGGATTAATGGAGGTTGAAATGATCAAGGTTTTGGATGGGGGAAGACGAGAGATGGTAGTCAACAGTTGTTTTGAATACCTGGAGGGAGAGTGGGATTGAAGAGAGTGCAGGAGTTTGTTCCAGAGGTGGGATAAAAGAGTATGAAAGAGTGAAGGTGATCAGTGATTTATTTATTTATTTATTATTTTTGGTCGTTTCAACAGAAGGTTTTTGGTGCACCTTGAGCGTCCTACAGAAATGTAGGGGGGACAGAGCACAGACAGAGCAGGGGGGCAATCCAGTAGGGGAGATGGTATAAGACAGACCACTGACCTGTCTGCGGTGAGAGAGTGAGAGACCCAAAGACTCAGCTTCATTGCAGGAGAGTTTCAGAGCGTTTCTTCAATTTTTCACAAAGTTATGCCATTAATAAACTTAAAAAAATTACACGTTGTACATTTGTCAGAGTTCAGCTGCCCTGATTTCCCCCCCCCCCCACTGCTTTACACCCATTGGGTGGACTGCTGGCCTGACTCCACCTCAACGAAATCATGTACCACCATTGCATAAAGCAACACAGATTGGCAGGCCTTAGGCCTGGGTGTTGGTCAATGGCCCAATGCATTTGGAATGCCAGGTATGTAACCTCGATGTATTATACCGTATACTGTCAGACCCCGACATTTACGATTCCTCCATTCACTGACCCCGCATATTTGCGCTTCATAAAATTTGACCTGCTTATACATTCATGGCCCTTGTCTGCATGCATTCTTGTTTTTGGTTGATTTTTTTTTTTTTGTGGGCATATTCACGATTTTCAACGGGACTTTTTTTTTTTTCCCCCCTTATGAATCACAAACTGCCAGGCACCGTAACCGGCCCCACTACCCCCCATTTTACCCCCATTGAAACAATGCCTAACATTTGCAGAATTTTTCAGAACGTATCCCCCATGAATGTCGGGGTCCAACAGTATGCACATAAGCCGAAGCGGGTTTTTGCTTCATGTATGTACATAGTATTATTTTTAATATGAAATTGGCAAAGCCTTGAAACTAAGTAACGCAATGGGTTAGAAAGGTTTTCTCTCCATTTTGGTTCCGGAATCAGTTCGAGCGTGTTAAATGCAAACATTTTTATCACCCGAACATTAATTGGGATCGGTACAGAACATGCATTGCAAAGCAATTGTCACTCTTTGTTGTTTTTTTTTTGTTTGTTTGTTTTTTAAGCTTGGAATCTGAATCCTTAAACTGTTGCTTTCAGATGCTTTTGAGACCCACAATATTTGGGAAATTAATCCAATGTTGAAAGCACACAGCACACCCCGTTTCCAACATTTGCATGAAACTTCAACTGATATCATTCAAAACCAAGTTGTTTAACCTTTGGTTGTTAGTGCACAATGAAACTAGGCCATGCGGTCTGGTTGATGTTTGAAATTTGAATTCGACCAGTTTTTTTTTTTTTTTTTGTATATACTGTCGAGGCTCGTATAAGAGCTAACGCATAGAAACGCAACAAGGGGAGCAGTAGATGGGTGGTAGAGGGAAGGAAAAAAAACAGTTGGGAACAGACATTAGGAGATCTGTGGAAGGGAGAGGGATTGAGTGGGGTACACAGGGTAAATAAGATGGACACGTCAGAGACTTTCAGGTCCTTACACAACAGGGACTTTCAGGAAGGAAAGAAGGGAATTTGAAGGATGTGGGTTTAGGGTGGATTAGCAGGGGTAGAAAAGGTCATGGTTTTGGATGGGGGAAGATAAGAGATTGTGGTGAACAGTTGTTTTAAAGACCTGGAGGGAAGCTTGTACATACTCGTGTTCATATCAGCTTACTCGTTTGCCTTTTCTGGGTTCTTTAGTTGTTGACCTGAGACTACATTTGTATGTTTGCAAGAAGAATGACTTGTTAACAGACTTGTCAATAACACAGCCGGCCAGGATTATAACTTTCAATAAATCTATCTACAACTCCAGAGTATAATCCAGGGTGACATCATGATTGTTTTGCCTTTCAGGAACTCGTGCTCTACCGAACCACATGGACCTCCTCGGGACCTGTCTGGATGAGAAAGCTGGTGAAGACTATGTGGATGATGAGGTTCAGGAAGATGCAGATGAAGAAGACGAGGAGGATGATGAGATTGTTGACCTTGAAGGAGTTTTGGCATTGCCGGTCTCTCCTGCTTCTTCATGCAAGTCCACTCCACGCAAGACCAAAATACCTCCTCAACCAAATGGCTGCTGTAAGTTAATACACCACTTGACTGGGATTTGGACACTATCCTTTCGCCTTGTCTAAAGACTATACTTTCTTTGCCACTTGCTGCCTTTGTTTTATTTTTATTTGTTTATTTATTTTTATTTTTTACTTATTTTTCTGAAAGAATAATTGCTCCAAAATCTGATAATTTTTTATTTTATTTTCAACAGTCATCTAAGACTAATGGAGCTTGTACATATTCATGTATCACATGCAGTACACATGTTTGTTGACATGATACTTCACAAACATTTCAAGGACATGGAGAAACATGTAGTATATGGGATTTTAACCTGGGTTTCTTGCATCATGAGGTAGTCGTTAGCTCAAGGGTAAACCCTTTGCTTAAAAAAAATAGAAATAAAATGTCATCCAATAAGTAGCCAAGAGCTTTTCAGACCTTCCTTCATGATGAGAAATGGACACAGTCAATTATGTGTCGTGGGGGTGGGGGAATTGGAGCCAAGTGTTTTCGGGATATGTTACCTTGAATTTGTGTAATTGGTTTTGTCACTTGTCAGTGAAGCACTCAAACTGTCATGATGTTCTTAGTGTGGGTCACACCAACCAAGGTGTCCAGGTGTGTGGACCTTCCACCGCAGACAACTGTCAAGTCTGGAAGAGTCACAGAGGTGAATGCCTCCACAAGCTCCATGGGAAAGAAAGTTCTTATGGAGGAATTGTCTGACAGAAGCCATACTACAACACTTGCAAATGAAGATACTGATGAGACGGGTTCAAATGCAAATGCTCTTTCAGCTCAAGATCTCCCAACAGTGGTGAGTGACTTTTGATGCCATGGCCTGATGTATTTTGATCTGGTACATTTTGAATAATTTTGAAGTAACTGAAGAATGCGATTATGGAAGCTTTATCCTTGAGCTGTTATAACTATGAGATTGGACTACAGTAAAACCTCACTGTCCGTGGGGGTTATGTTCCTATAAACTTCTGCGAATGGTGAAATCTTGAACGGTGAACAGTTTATATCACGCAAGTCAATGACATACATTCCAGCCCCCAAAAATATAAATTTAAAAATCATGAATAAATTTTAAAAATATCACCCTAATTATAAAAATAATAATTGTGTAAAATAAGATCAAATGAGTAACACATCAATAAAAAAAAACAATCTCAGCCCCAGGGTGACCAGTATCTTGCCAAAATGTGAACATGAGTGACTTATTTATTCGATTAAAGTTACTCAAAAAATAAGGGTTTCGTCGACCTTGATGCTTGACCTTTTTGTGACCTTGACCTTTATATTTTCGTACCGTTAATGGTATCTCTCCAGGACCGTTGTACATGAAATATCAAGAGATTTTGATGAGAACTGAGGAAATAAAATTTTCATGAAAAATCCATTTTTTCGTCATGACGTCATCAAATGTCGTCATAGCGTCAAACTTTTGACAGATCTGGACAGCACTTATCAAGCGCTTTCATATGAGGTATTAATCGATATGGTATCTAAGATTTCAAAATTTGACCTTGGTCAAAAACTTTCGACCTCCAGCGCTAACCATGAAGGTCAAGGCCGATCGCCACCAAAAATTAATCATCTGAGCGCCAGACCATGAACTATATTCCCATGAAGTTTGAAGACGATCCGATCAAAATTAGTCAAAAAATAAGGGTTTCGTAATAAAAAAATAAGAGATAGCTGATTTATCTCCCTGGAGTGACCCACAGATCCCTCACATCTATTGTTGTGCTGTTGTCTTTGTGGAACCATGACTGCACAGTCTTCCACAATGTGTTTTTGTTTTGTGTGGAGTGGCCTGACAGAGGTTGCAGGTGTCAACAGAGGCATCCCCGATGTAACAGAACAAAAGAAACATGGGGTTCTTCTTCACAAAAACTTATGAAAACCAAATTGGTGGGGGGGGGGCGTTCACTTTTTCCACAGGTATGCGTAAATATTGCTGCGGAGGGAGAGAAACGGTGTCTAAAAGTTGGGCGTGGATACGTGAAATCGCAGACCTATGAATACGGAGAGGAATTACAGTATGGTGTTTGGACAAGATCATAGTCATTGTCATCATCGCTTATGCTATCCAGACCTGCGAGACCCCTTCTAATTTTGGATTTAAGTTTATTTATTTTTGTCTCAAAATTGGCTTTCTGTAATATGCCTGTTTCTGGAGGTGGGTGACTAGAGGGTACACGGATAAGTGGTTTGAAAAATCAAAACTATCATCTTTGGAAGCAGAAAGATTGTTCATTTGAACCAGTCAAAGGACTAGCTAGCTCTACGATCATTTGTTGGTGAACAGAAGCTTTACAAAGCGGGTGTGAAAAAAAAAAAGTCATGCAAACCACTTCATGTTTCTAATTACGAAGAAAATGTGCCAGTCAGATGTGGAAAGGGGTTTGTTTGCCATTGTTTGGATATCTTGGTGCAAGATTGTCCAAAGTGTGATCCATCTTGAGAAATCCATAACTTTTGCTTGAGGTTTAGAGTCTGCATCCATTGTTGTAGTGGAAATGTCAATCGGGCACAGTGTTGTAAATGTGGCCACGCGGCCCTTTCACCACATGACTGGACTGCATAATTACTGGGGTTGTATATGTTCTACTGAGCAAAGTTGATCATGTTTGTTTAAAGTACCTTCTATCTATGCAGGTTAATTCTTCATATATATATATATATATATATATATATATATATATATATATATATATATATATATATATATATATATATATATATATATATATATATATATATATATATATATATATATATATATATATATATATATATATATATATCGGTTCACGAAAAATATTTTCACGAAAAAAAAAATGTGACCACTATATTCGTTATTGTTGTGTGTCTGTCTGTTTGTGAGTTTGTGTGTCTGTTTCACTCTTTGTGAGATTCAAAGCAAAATATATTTAATAACACCAGATTTCCAAGCCATTTTCTGTATGAACGTGTTTTCTAAATTACCGAGCCAATTTTTTTTTCACCCATCACACGCAGCTCTTTATAAAGAATAATGTTTGTGATCATATCCTTGAAACGTCTATATAAATGTTGCGTTGTTTTTCGGTGAAAGCTACTCAAGGTTTCTGGGATGTATCAGTACTGTATGTATGTAAGTGCTGTCGTCGGTAATCACACTGCGTGTGTGCTTGTACGTGAGTGATCTCCACGTGTGGTGCGTGGGTGTCGGGAGGTGAAACGGATACCGATCATGTGTGCGTTTGCGCGTGCGTTGTTGATTGGTGTCTACATATGCAGGTTTAAGATTGTGGAATGGAGTCCTCCCAGGGCAGGCTCAAAGTATCCACCTTCATTTCGGTAAGGGGTCCCGATTCATGGACCAAGTTGTGAAGTTTTGTGCCGAGGGCTCTCTTCAGGATCGTCGCTGAACCCTGAACAGCTTCCAACTGTAGTTTGTTTGTCATAATATTCCCAGGGATGGTTTTTAGCACACCTCTAAAGTAGCTCTTGGGAGCTTATGGGATGGCATGTCGTCCGTCCGTTGCACAAATACTTGCAACTTCTTCTCAGAAACTACACATACGATTTCAAAGAAATTTGACCACAACCTTCATCACCTGTGATGGCATTGAAAAAAAGGAGGTCTGAAGGGGTCTACAGAGGGAGTTTATAGGGGGTGTGGTAGAAAGAATGGGTTACCTCCCAAAGAGGTATTTGCTTGCTTCTCAAACGATACACACAATTCCGATGAAACTTCACGACAACCTTCATCACCCATTACCTTCCAAGTATTTGCTTTCTTCTCCAAAACTACACATACAATTCCGATGAAACTTGACCACCATCTTCACCACCCATGTTGTACTAAAGTTTGTTTACGACATTGAAAAAATTGGAGTCTAGGAGGTTCGATGGGGAGAGGGGGGTTGCCCCCCAAAATATGCATTTCCTTCCTCAGAAACTACACGCAATTCCGATGAATCTTGTTCACAGCCTTAATCACCTGTGATGTACAAAGGTTTGTTCTGTTCATGGCATTAAAAAAACATCCAAAGGTATTTACTATCTTCTCCATTATATAGAAAAGTTGCGGTTCTGGAAACCGCATCCCTCCAAGGCAATGGCATCCAACATAAAGTGGTCCCCAAACAGTTATTTCATTAATATACGTTCAGATAGTCCCATCCTTCTTGTCTAATGGGCCAAACGGGACTGCGTTATGTGAATCTCAGTTAGGTCTGATTATATCTCGGAACTCATTCCTGTTCTTTTTCTCTATTCCTGAGGTAAATTCAAGCAATGGGTCCTCGTGAGGGCCAGCGTGCGCTGCGCTCTGACACCCACCTGTAAAAACCGCGGCCGCGCCCTTCACGTAAGAATGCGTCCTCACAGAAGGCCAAAAGGAACAAAACACCAAACGCCCACACTGCATGGAACACGTGCAGCACAGCGGTAATTTCCACCCATTGGGCAGAAGAGATAGGAAGGATAATCAACACAACGGTGCACTGCACGAATGCCGTGCCGAGGAAATAGAAGGAACAACACACCAAATGCTAACAACTTGCAGTACGCATGCGACACACTCTTCAACCCAAACCTACATCTAATTATTATATTCAATCTTTTCCTTCGGTTCATGACACAGATCAGTGGTGGCTCCGCGCACACCACCGCTTTTGATAAATGACAGCATGCTGTGGAATCGTCTCGCTTCGAGCACTATGACACAAATCGCCCTGCACCGAACTAAATGACAGCATGCTCAATGCTGGCGGACCCACGCGTAGCTCCGGGCTAATTTATTATCGCACACAGAGCCAGAGCAGGGCACAATTGGCACACATCTTGTTCGGGTCTGTGCATGTGTTATCCTAGCATCTTACCGTCGGTCTTCACTAACCACTACGGCCGCGGGTGTTTCTCGCGGACAGCGAACATCCTCTCACCTCTCCACCCGGCGAGGCTGCAGCCAGGCAGAGGTGCACTGTACAGCTCGTGCCGCATGGCTTATACAGGCAGTGCATTAACCTGCGCTGATTGCCAGTCACCGTGGACGGCCCAGGAGTTCGGTGCAGGGCGATTTGTGTCATGGTGCTCGAAGCGAGACGATTCCACAGCTTGGAACCATGTGGCCGGATGTAAAGTGGAGCTGCTTCCGGCCATCACTGCCGGTCCGTGTGCTGGCCGGGCCCAACCAGAGCACCCGATTCGGGTGACGACGCATCGTTTTAGGTCGTCACCCCCACCCGCACCACAGGGTCTATAAAAGGATGTCGCGTGGCTGTCAGTCGTCATTTTTCCTGTGAAGCGTTACTCGTCTGCTGATTCCGCCTTCGTCACCAACTCGCCTGCTGACTCCTTCACCGTCTCGTCACTGGCTCCACCCACCCACCTGATCCTGTCCACCTTCCTCCACCCACTGGTTTCTGACTCTGCCCAACGTCCTTCCTTCACGCCTGACGGTCGCGCCAAATTCTCTGGATTGACGCTTAGCTGCACGAAGTGTCTCCAAGCATTAGACGACGCGCCAGCTGTCAGGGAGGTATCGCCCAGCGGAACATCCCCCAAAACCTATTTGTTGTGTGGTCAGTCAATCGTGCAAGGTATTGAGAGACTGTTAGCCTCATCTCCTCTCCTCTTTCTTCTCATTAAGTCCTCTACGTGTGTGTGTGTGTGTGTGTGTGTGTGTGTGTGTGTGTGTGTGTGTGTGTGTGTGTGTGTGTGTGTGTGTGTGTGTGTGTGTGTGTGTGTCATGGCACATGTCCTCCTTTAAGTTAAAAGTAAAGAAGAATTGTATCGGGATAACTCTGATCTGTCTGCTTTTGTAAGTTGCTTGTATTATTGTCACACCACACTTTTCTTCCTATCCCTGCTTACATGCAACAATAAACTCCATTAATTGTGCCACATATCTTTCCTCACCTGTCTGTAATAAATCCTCCTGAAAAAATGTTCCCAGCTCGTTTTTGTCTTTTATTACATTGATCCAGTGTGGTCCGTATCCTAACCTAGCCAGGACTTTATTCCCAACGATCCATTCCTTTTCGCCGGTACGTCCTTGGCAGTGTCGCTCGGCTGCATCTGATGTAAAGTGATCCGGTTCAGACAAGGCGTACCGAGGGTGTGTCCCCCGGTAATTAGATCACGTGATTATTTTTTTTAGGTAACCGGATAAACGAGACTGAGGACCCAAAGTCACATCGTTGAGTTATTGGCGTTCCTGGTCAGTTCGTGACCTGCTACGTCACGGAATTATCCCTGTGCGACGGCCTGCAATTCTGGGGAGTCTGGTGGGAACCCGAGATAGCTTCTCACCCGACCCCTGGCCCGCAACAATATATATGCTGAGTCATCCATGCCTACCATTGGTTGCCTGGTTATCTTATCCAGCCACGACCAGGTGAGTGCCCAGGGGTGTTGTCCCTGTTCAATATCTCTGTGAGGCTCTGTCATCATTCATGTCAGTCCAGTTATCACTGGTGAAACTTTGGCATTCTTCAGCTTCCAGGATCTTCTCATTTAATTCTTGAGGTCTTGGTGTTTGGTCATTTTCTTGATTTCTGCTTCACCTTGCCCAAAATCTCTGCTATCAACACCTCAATCAGCAATGCCGCCTTCTCTCTTTTTGGTTCGCGGGCACCAGCAGTGACCACTATTTTCGTTGTCTGTGTGTCTGTCTATTTGTGACTCTCCGGAGCATAGCTCCGCGACGTTTGCGATCTTGATGAAACTTGGACACAAGCTAGATATCATGGTCTAGTTGTGTCTTTTTGTATGAGGGGCGTCCCACGTCCCTTGTGGGCAGAGCCACGCCCACTTGAACTTCTTACTTCTTTTTTTTTTTTTCTCTTTTTGTTTCTCGCAATTTCATTTCCTGGAAGCTGTGCGTAATGTCCATATGTACAACATATAAAAAATCCGATATGATTTGGTCAATTTTGACGGAAGAGAGGTTTTTACGGTAGGGCTTCCTCAAACTCTATTGTACGTATCAAGGCATTGTTCAATAATGCCCGCGAACCATCGTCGCCTACCTGCTCGTTTATTTTTTATTTTTATTTTTGTTTTTTTCTCGCAATTTCATTTCCTCGAAGCTGTGCATAATGTTCAGAAGTACAACATATAAAAAATCCGATTTGATTTGGTCAATTTTGACGGAAGAGATGGGTTTTTACGGTAGGGCTTCCTCAAAAGCTTCCACTAACTCAATTGTACCTATCGTGGCATTTTTCAAAAATGCCCGCGAACCATCGTCGCCTCCCAGCTTGTTTTCTTATTTGTACCTAAGTATGATATCTGGTCGCAATGCTTTGTTTTCGATGTTCACGCTCGATGGGATCATGAGGTCGTACGTGAGCGGTAGGTACTTCCATGTTTTCAGTGATTAGTTTTGGTTCATTTTCCCACAGATTTTCTGTAACTGGGACATCAAAGTTTTTGCAGATGTGCCAGCGGATTACTTTACAAACTGTTGTCGTGTGGTTGCAGCTGTTCTGACGTAAGTTTGTTTTTGTGTGTGTGTTCAATCATCAAGCATAACCTATCATTCTCTTTACTAACCCCCACCTCCACCCCTCATTTTTCTCTTTTTTTTCGTGTGTGTGTGTGTGTGTGTGTGTGTGTGTGTGTGTGTGTGTGTGTGTGTGTGTGTGTGTGTGTGTGTGTGTGTGTGTGTGTGTGTGTGTGTGTGTGTGTGTGTGTGTGTGTGTGTGTGTGTGTGTGTATTGTTACGGCTGTGGAAATTCGCATTACACCATGAAGGGCCCGTCGGTGAGATATCTCTAAGTACATCTGTAGTTAGCCCAAACCCGTTGTATAGAGGAAATTTATGTGATTAATCTGGGCTGCAAACTCTTTGAGTCAGTCTTTTTCTGTTTTATCTTTATTTTGAACCAACCAGGCCTCAACCGCCATCACACAACAACCACCTTAACCACTACACCAGCCATCGTCACCAACTACAATCACGCTCCAACCCTCAGACAACAACAACAACAACCACGCCACTGCCACCATCTACGCTCCCACATCATCGCATCACCGCCATTCCCAAACGGCACCATAACCATCAAACCACCACCGAAAACCCTCCACCACTTTCACCTCTCTCATTCTACGGCCATTCCCACACCACCTGTGGACGCTGAACGTCGGGCTGTCTCGGGCCCGTTCAGCGATTGGTGCCGAACGCACCGAGCCGCGAGCGCAAATGGCGGCCTTTCCGATGGGAAAACTCGGATCAGAAACGCTTCACGTCCAATTAGCGAGTGCAAGGTGGCTTGGCCCCGCCTCCAGGTGTGTGTGTGTGAAGTCGATATATGCAAATTCTAGGATCAGGGGAGGTTCACGCCCCCGTTTCCTCCGACCAATGGGCGAGCGTGGCTCCGCCCCCAAGGTCATGCTGATCCGAATATTTGCATACTGGCTTCTCCTGCCCGCCGATAAAAAGGCGAGCGCAGAGTGGAGAGTAGCAGAGTCAAGTCAGTCGGTGGAGTCGCGAGGAGAGTGCGGAACTGAAGAGGGTGGCTGAGGAGAGTGTGGAACGGAGAAGAGTTACAGAGAGAGTCAGGCGAGTGAGAGCGGTGGAACTGCAGGCAAGGGAGCTCGGGTCCGAGGCCATAAGGACGGCGGTCGGCAACGAGGTCGCGGTATGGGATCGCTCGTCGAGAGACCCAAGCCAGCCAGCCATTCTCCTCCCCCAGGGCATCAACAATTCCCGCTTTCCCCCGCGCTCAGATAGTGCAAAAGGGGGCCCTGTTCCCACCCCTCTCCAAACGTCGTGCCAACGAAACCCGCCAAGGAGCACGGAGTCGGGGCACAGCCGCGCGGCCACATTTGCGGCTCGCCCGCCAACGCGTCATGAGGACACGGGTAGGACCCCCCCCCCCGGTCTCGCGGACCTGGACGCTCCTCGTGGTCACACGCACATTTGGCCTATAGGCCTGTCTGCCCCCTTGTTTATGAGGGTGGCTTCTTTTCTTTGCTTTTGTGTAAATGTGTGTTGGCGCCGTCTGTAAAATAAAGCTGTACAAGTGTTGCCGTGTGTGCGCGTAGTCTGTATTAACTCTGCGTCGTTGTTGCTTTTTTTGTTTTAATTGCTTTATGTGCATTTTTACTGTATGGCTGTTTATACGTGCTTTCCATGTGCCGGGAAATAAATGTGCATTGTGTGAACTCTTTTCCCGCTTCGCTTCGTCTTTTCCTAATTGAATCTCCATCCTGCTTCACGTAAAGGGTTCGTAGTGGGTGTAAAACGCCCGGTAAATAATCTGAACCGTCGAGGTCGACGATAACACC
>NC_140968.1:46993085-46995585 GCF_056783735.1 Eptatretus burgeri
GGAGGAAAAGTGGGCGTGAACCTCCCCTGATCCTCAAATTTGCATATATCGATTCTACTCCGACGTGCCTGGAGGCGGGGCCAAATCGCCCGCGCTTAATGATTGGACGGATCGGAAGTGGGCGTGAATCGTTCCTGATCAGACTTCCCCGGAAAGGCCACTTTTTGCACCCACTGCTCGGCGCGTGCCCTGTACGAGTCCAGGATCGGTGCCCACAAGCGGTGTGGGAATGGCGGCAGAAGGAGGAGAGGTGAAGGTGGTGGAGGGTTTATTGTGGTGGTTTATGGCCATGGCGACGCTTGGAATGGTGGTGATGCGATGTTTGCGAGAGCGAGTTGTGAAGGTAAAGGTCGTGGCTGTTGGCGTTGTTGTTGTTGTGAAGCGGCGTTGCGGTTGGTGGTTGTTGTGTGACGGCGGTTGAGACGCGGTTGGTTCAAAATAAAGATAGAACAGAAAAACGGCTATCTTAAAGGGTCGCAGCCCGAATGAATCACATTTATTCCCCTGTAAACAACGGGTTTGGGCTAACTACACATGTATTTACAGAGATATCTCACCTATGGGACCTGAATGGTGGTTTGCGAATTTCCTCAACCACAACAATATATATATATATATATATATATATATATATATATATATATATATATATATATATATATATATATATATATATATATATATATATACATATATATATACATATATATATATATATATATATATATATATATATATATATATATATATATATATATATATATATATATATATATATATATATATATATATATATATATATATATATATATATATATATATATATATATATATATATATATATATATATATATATATATATATATATATATATATATATATATATATATATATATATACATATATATATATATATATATACATATATACATATATATATATATATATATATACATATATACATATATATATATATATATATATATACATATATACATATACATATATATATACATATATACATATATATATATATACATATATATATATATATATATATATATATATATATATATATATATATATATATATATATATGTGGGCTGGGGACCGGTGGCGAGAGCGACCGCGAGGTGGGGGAAGTTAAGTTGTCTCCCATCAGACTCCCGGAATTGTAGGCCGTCGCTCACCGATAATTCCGTGAGGCGGCGGGTCGCTTAACCGACAGTGGACGCCAATACCTCCACCGCGTAGGGTAGGGTCTAACCCTAACAAACCGACTACCAACTACCAACCACCTTTCCGGATCGGATGCAGCCGAGTGGAACTACTTAGGACGTACCGGCTGGAATGAACAGATTATCGGGGATAAAGACCCGGCTAAAACTCAGATCAGAACCATGCTGGACCAATGAAGGAAAAGTCGAAAATGTACTGGGAACATTTCTACAGTAATTTATTTACACTCAGCGAGGAAATTTATGTGGTACAGGAACAGGTTTATTGGGATGTTATGCAGGGGAAGATGAGAGAGATGTAGTGCAACAATTTTACAGCAACTTATAAAGTAGACACAGAGCAGACTTGTCATGAGAATAATACAGCAAGATTTAAAAGGTTCGAATAACTTATACAGTTTCTACTTCAAGACGGTGCCACACACTCAGATGCGCACTCAGGCGAAAATAAACCCAGATGTTTGGCAAAGGACCTTTTGCAGCCAGAGAAGGAGGTGAGCTGAGATTGCAGTTCTTCCGGGTACCTGAGTTCCAGGGAAAGGAATGCTCCGTGGTGCGGCACCTGTCAATGCTCGTGCGGCTCGGTCCACGGCCGCCTGCGTGGAGACCGTGTCGGCGAAGTAGCCCGGGTCGAGTAGAGCGGAGTCCGAGGCAGGGATAAGGGCTTCCTCCTTTATTTTGCTCCCAACCGACAAACTATCTCTCAGCAACGCTCCTCACTCCAACGCTCCCTCAACGAACTCTCTCAGCCCCCCAACGCTCCGAAACCAACGAACCCTCCGACTCTCTCAGCACACTACCCCGAGGATGGTGTCGTAATTTATAGATCGCCCTCAGTGGGGAGGGGCCTTGGTGAAGCCGATGTCACTGTTCACCCTAATTGGACGGGGCTTCCATGTGGCCGCCCTTTCTGGGTGGGATTTCGACCATACCGGGAAGCCCGCCCACTGCACTCGTGCGGACTCGCCATAAAGGAGCGACTGCAAGAGGATTTTGCCTCGGACAGTGAGTCGCCCGTTGGGCGAGTAGGCGAACAAGCGTTTGTTCAGCCCATGCGAGAGGGAGGTAATGTGGTTCATAATGGAGGGGATATAAAGATTTATTAATCTAACAAAAAACATTGCAATGCACCCCTTTGATTTCCCACCAAACACAAGGAGGGGTTCTATCTACACATATACTTAACGTAATAACTGACTTCAGAACAACTGTATGTTTGTATGCATACGGTTCCTCGAACCGTAACTACATATATATATATA
>NC_140968.1:47000585-47018085 GCF_056783735.1 Eptatretus burgeri
AAACCAATAATTAGTCAGGTTGAACAACAAAATACAAAAACATTTTCAGATTTACTTCATTTTTATGGACTGTCCTAATACATTTGTTCACATTTTTGTCAGCTATTGATGTGTAAATATTGTTACGGCTGTGGAAATTCACAATACACCATAAAGTGTGTATCTACCCTCACTTCAACGCTCCTCACTCCAACGCTCCCTCAACGAACTCTCTCAGCCCCCCTTTTGAAAAACTCTTTTGAAAAAAGTGTGTTTCAAAAATCATGCTATTTTGTGAGTATTTTTGTTGACCTTCTTACCGGGTGTTTGAGGCCTAGGCCTTGGCCTAGGCTTGAGGCCTACGGTTCCACTCGGTGTTCAATTGGTTTTTTTTGGTTTTGTTTTTTTGTTTTTTCTCCCCATTACCTTCAATTTTCATCCTCCCCACTTTCCTAACATCCCCCATTCTCCCAACTAATCTCTTTCTTATCTCAAAAAAATAAATAAATAAAAATACCCAACAACAACACGCGGACCTTCTGCTTCTGCTTCTTCCTCTTATCTTCCTCCTCGTCTTCTTCCTCGATTTTTTTTTTTTTTTTTCCTACACTTCCATGACCTAATCTGTTGAATTCTCTCAAACATTAATATTAACAACAAAAACGATCTTATAATGCTTCATCTTCCTCTCTCACACATGTGGAACTCTTTACTGTTTCATAATGCACGACTCCTCTGCTATTTTAAGAGACTGCTCTCATTTCGAGCTCTCCTTCATTCCTTGCCTAAAAAAATCCAACTATTACAGCGCTTCTTCTCTCCATTCTCTGAATCCGCCTTCATTGCATCCATCAAGAAACGTGTTAAATCGCATCTCTGACCTAAAACTTTTAAACACCACAGTTTGCCATGGATGTTCGCTTTCCATCAACCATTCTTTTTTTCCAACTTCAGCGCCAACTCACCCCTCTCACCCCTCTCTCTTAAGGCCGGTCACACCTTGACGTTTTAGCCAACGTATGCTGATTTTTGATTTTTTTTTTTCTAAAACGCTGGCACACGTTGAATACGTTATGGGTAAGTTTTGATAACATTGAGAGCACGCTGAAAAACACTGCCATACGTCGTTGTACGTTGGCTTTAAACGTTGTACTTTTCGGTTGTCCTCAAATTTTTTCATGCTTGAAATTTCACGACGTATGCCGGCGTATGACTCACACGTTCCGCTACGCTGGCCACAAGTTGTATGCACGGTCTGCGATCGTTGACAGACATCAACACATGCTACTTGTAAGTTAATCATAAGTTGAGACACGCCGAGGTAATGTTTAGCGTACCCGAAACTTATTTCTAACCTACGATTAATGTGTTGTTGGCACGTTACGCGATCGTTGCCACGCATCGACAGACGTTACTTTTAAGTTACTCATAGGCTGAAAGACGTCGGTATAATGGATCGTCCTTGCGTCAGCGTCCACGGCCACGGCCAGGACACTTATTTGCAGCATTCTTCTAACTTTTCTTCGGCATGACGAGGATGTTCACACTTTGATGTCTAGCTTGGCTATGATTCCAATTGTCCATCGGCAGCGTCTATTTAAAATAGTCGAGTTTGAGCGTTTTAACACGTTCAGAAGAAACGCTTCAAATTTCCAAACCCCAGCGTCAAAAAACAAAGGCGAGTGACAGCAATTTAAATCGTTCATTGTAAACAATGAAAATAGCAGAGTGGTACCGTTTAAAAGTCGTTGAGTGTAAAAAAAATCCAATTGTTGAGCGCAAGCGTCGACTTTCAATAGTGGGGTTTGAGCGATTTAGCACGTTCAATAGAAACGATTAAAATTTCCGAGCGCCAGCGTCAAAAAACAAAGGTGAGTGACAGCAATTTAAATCGTTTATTGTAAACAATGAAAATAGCTGAGTGGTACCGTTTAAAAGTCGTTGAGTGTAAAAAAAATCCAATTGTTGAGCGCAAGCGTCTACTTTCAATAGTGGAGATGCAGCCATTAAATCGTTGAGTGGCAGCCTATGAACCTACCCGTGGACACGCGGACGCAAGGACGATCCATCATAACCCACACCCTCCCCCTCACACTCACCTACTACTGCCAACATGAACAAACTACTACTAATACCACAGATGCCAACCCTCCCGATTTCATCGGGAGGCTTCCGAAAATTCACCCAAACTCCCGCCCTTACGATCACTATCCTTATCCTCCCGAAATTTTGATATTTTTGCACTGTTCACTAATCAGAATGTACTAGTATGAGAATTGAATGAAAAGCATCGTCTGCTACGTATAGCATGTGGTAACTCCATAACGTTCGCTGCTACCAAATTGTACGTAAAAAAATTGCAAATTCAAATGAGGAGCAGCGAAACATTGGGTCTGGATCTCGCTTATGTGATCATGCACTGAGATTCAGTGCATGCGGTATGTGTGCAATACAGTGCATGCGGTATGTATGCACAGTATATATGCATGCGATACGCTCACTGCATGCAGCTGGGCCCCGTACCAGCCCGGCGGTCGCGACCACCGTGCGGTGTTTAACAGCCGCTAGAGTTCTACGAGTCGCGCTGCAGCTGTGGAACATCGACTTCGAAGTTACCGATGCTTCAAGCCCTCGATGTTGATTACGAAATGGCAGAAAAGAAGCTTACGAAGACCAAGAAATGGTCTCAGAAGTACAAGACCGAATACAGTCTCCAATACCTGTGTATTCGAAAGTCTGAAAGAGGAATTCATCATGCGTATTGTACAGTATGCAGCGTTGATATTTCAGTTGAGCACGGAGGTCGCGATGATATTCGGAAGCACGTTGGAAGCAAACGGCACACAGACATTGCAAAGGAGAGATCTTCGAGCACGAGTACCGGTACACTTCTGAATTATTTCACCAAACAAGGGACAAGCGAGGAAGAGGATGTTACCCGAGCGGAACTTCTCTTTAGTGGATTTATTGTGGAACATAACTTGCCCATATCAGTCTCAGATCATGCTGGACCTCTATTTCAAAAGATGTTTCCAGATTCAAAAGTTGCTTCAAAGTATGGATATGCAAGAACAAAAACTTCAGCAATAATTGGTGAGTTGTCAAATGTTACTGCTTCATCTATTGCCGATATTGCTAGACTAGCTCCATTTAGCCTAGCTACAGACGGTAGCAATGACAGTGGTGAGGCCCAGCTATATCCTGTCCTGATTTCGTACTATGACAACAGTGCTGGGATTGTGAAGCAAGGTTTGCTAAGTTTGCCTGCGTGCAAACAAGATTCCACTGGAGAAAACATTTTCAAACTGCTTGATCATGAGTTCAGTGACAGGAAAATTCCGTGGGGAAATTGTGTTTCCTTTTGTGCTGATAATGCCTCTGTCATGGTGGGCAAGCACAAAGGCGTCGCTGCTTATATCCACAAACAAAATCCAGAGTGCTACATCATGGGATGCCCTTGCCATATGATGCACAATACGGCCAAGAAGGCGGCTCAGGCCTTACCCATTGAATTAGATGACTTTCTCATCGATATTTACTACTACTTGGACAAAAGTAGTAAACGCGTCAAAGGAGTGAAAGCACTGCAAGAACTCTGTGATGCCCCGACACACAAGATTCTGAAGCATGTCGCAACAAGGTGGCTGTCCCTTGGTCAGTGCCTAGACAGGCTGATTGAACAGTGGGAGCCACTTCGCCTCTTCTTCAAAGAAGAAGTATGAAGAAAAATGCAACCAACTGTAGCCAAGACTCTAACAACGAGCAAGAAGGACGGCACTGTATCTACTGCCAGTACTGGCACTGCAGGATCAAGCACTAGTGGAGCAGCATTCACCACTACCACTGCAGTATCTGCTGCGAAGAAGACAGCAGGGACAGCACCAAAACCAATGCTGAGAGCAGGTAGCATCACCGGCCCTTCATCACGTTCATCTACAAAGCAGATCCCTTCAGAGTCGAGAAAGACTGTGATAGTCCCATCTACAGGCAAAGAAGGACCCAAGTTAAGTTCTGCTTTTGCCAAATCACTTGATAGAAGCTCAGCAAAACCTTCGAATCAGAGGTCTTCTTCCTTGGCTGCACCTACCTCAAGCTCTCTCCTCAAACGTAAAATTGGATCTGGTACTATGAGTCTGACCTCTTCTGCTGGCAGTAAACGCAAGTGTGATCGCCCTGCGGCTAAGTGTACTACGAGTTCTACAACTAAAAGCGCATCTTCCTCAAACACTGTGCAGGAATCTAGAGAAAAACATGTCAACAGGATGTTCTTGTCTCCACAAACAAAACTCTATTGTTTCTTCCTTCGATATGCTAACAAGCTTTTTGAGAAGGGGAATCTTCTGCTCCAAAGAGACGAACCCTGTATTCATCTCCTGCACGGAGAATTGAATGGTCTTCTGAAAGATATCTTCATACGGTTTTTGAAACCATCGGTGTCATCGGTTGCTCTGGTAAATGTACCCTTCTCTGACAGAAATCATCAGAAGAATGATGAGGACCTCATGATTGGGAACGATGCCAAACTGTATATAAGGGAACAAAGGAGTCTCAAGAAATCCACCTTCACTCTGAGTGAGTCAGACATCCAAGGTTTCTTCAGTGCAGTTCGCTCATATTATGTGAAAGCCTGCAATTACATCTTCAAAACCTGGCCGCTAGATGATGAATTAGCCAAGCATGCTCAGGTGCTGGATGTTAAGCTACACCAAGAAGTGGGGTTTGACTGTGTGGAGTTTTTCATCAAGAAATTCCCCTGTCTGTTCAGTGGCGGTGATAGTGACATAGACAGTCTTGAGAGTGAATTCGCTCACTACCAGGCAGACGCCTCCATAGCTACAATTGCTACTGAGACAGTGAGAGTGGATGAGCAGTGGCATCGGATTTCACAGTTCACAGATCCCTGCACTGGTGCCAAGAAGTATCCTAATTTGAGCAAAGTGATGAAGGGAATCTTGGTCATTCCTCATTCGAACGCATCATGTGAGCGGGCACTCAGTCTTGTACGGAAGAATCATACTGAATTTCGTCCCAATTTGAGTGTCAAAACCCTGGAAGCTCTCTTAATTGAAAAACTAGCTCATAGCACCCCTTGCTACCAGAGAGAATACAGCAAAGACATAATCAGAAGGGCTAAAAGAGCCACACAGCTGTCACTCAGCAAAGCTGCCATGGAAAAAGCAAGCAGCAGTAGTACCAGCCAGTAAGGTAAGAAAAATATTGCTTCTTTTGTGCTTTTTGTTAATCTTTGATTGTCCCCTAACTTACTAATATTAACATACATGTAACATTAAAAAGTGCACAATTTTCCCCTTTTTTTGTTCAAAAAGTGGGAATTCTTAACATGTTAAATGCTCCAAAATAGGGCTCAGAGGGCACTAGAGAGCGTCTAGAACCCCAGAGCTTCCAGGGCCCTAAGGCGGGCCCTGGACCCTGCCGCAAGGGTCGAGCGCTCCGCGCTCGAGATGTGCGCTTGGCGCACATTATTTGGTGTCGGTTGCAAATCCTCCCTAATTCTGATTTCCAAAAGTTGGCATCTCTGTAATACTAATACTGATACTGTTACTGCTGACATGGACATCGACTCAAAAAGGAACTCGAAAACACTGTTGGGTTCCCCTTTTATGAGCAGCATTTTTATATACCAATTCCCAAAACCACTGGGAACACGTCTTTATATGGCAGTTGTAAGCTAGAAACACATTCATTTTTTTTTTTGTCGACCGGAAGACGTCATTGGAATACGTCTACATACGTCGATGTGTGTTGGGACTATGTAAAGAATTGGTTCAAAGCACGTCAAACATAAGTTAGAAATAAGTTTCGCGTAAAAAAGACTACCGCGACGTGTTTCGACTTATGAGTAGCTTATAAGTAGCCTTTGTGGACGTGTGTAAGCGTCCGCATATCGTGTGTAAAACTTATCCCCATCGCATGCGGAACGTGTGTCATACGCCGAGTACGTCGTAAAATTTTGAACATGTTTAAAATTTCTTGACGTACTCTACTTACTATGACGTATGATAGCGTACTTTAGCGTTCTACTCACGTATACCAAACTTACTCATACCGTATTTGACGTGCCCCCAACGTTTTAGACACATTTTTCTTAGGTCGGCATACGCTGGCAAGATCGCCAAGGTGTGACCGCGATGTTGTCACTTCCATTTCTATCGGCAGTTATGATTCGAATCGTGTGCGTCAGCCTTTTAATAGGCTACGTCACGACATCGTCGGCGATGCGTGCAACGCGCTATGCCTAAGTTAGACTATTGTTGGGCATCGGTTGTGTAGGCCAACAACAGGTTCAGCATTCGTTGGTATAAGTTATCTATAACACAACGAAACGTTCTATGTCCATTACTAATATGTTATGCATGCCACCAACTCGTTATGAATACGTCCGAATCTTAAAAAAAAACATCAAAAGTTCAACGTAAGCCAGCGTTTTACATACATTTTAATACGTTGCCATCGCTGGCTAAAACGTCAAGGTGTGACCGGGCCTTTACTCTCAAAGCAACCATCCCACTCTTCTCCCTCCAAGCCTCCCTCTCACCTCTCTCAAAAATTCCCCCCTCACCTTTCTCCCACCTTTCATCTCCCTCACTCATCCTTCTCAAAGTTGCCCCCCCTCTCATCCACCAACCTGCCTCCCTCCATTGCCCTCTCACCTCCATCTCTTCACTCCACATCCTCAAATCCTCAACTGCCTTCTTCCTTGTCTCTTGTCCCCCCTCTTCCCCTGCACCACAGAGCCTTTTCTCCTCCTCATTCGGCCCCTCCTCGAGCTATTCTGCAATACCCCACACTCTTTCAACAACCCTCCTTACCTCCCCCCCTCGTCCCTTGTCCTACCCTCCCCCTCCCCCTCCACCCCTGCACCCAAAGCCTCCTCCCCTACCTCTTCATGAAAAGTGTGGACCTCAAATATCCGGGTCCTTCGCTCAAACCTTTCAGATCTTTCCATACAGGTTGCCACTGACAAACCAGACATTATCTGCCGAACAGAAACTTTCCTCTCCCAAGACGTGTCTGACTCCCAAGTATCTCTCCCTGGTTACTCCCTCCTCCGGTTTGACAGACCTGAGCCTCGTCCTGGTGGAGGTGTTGCTCTCTTCATCAAAGACTCTATTCCTCACTCTCCATGCACTGCTCTCACTCCCCCACACCCCCAGGAATACCTCTGGCTTCAGCTTCCCCTCCACTCCCACCTCATGTTTAGATGTTTACTGTACCGTCCACCGAACAGTGATGACTCCATCTACACCTCACTATCTGAAAACATGGACCATCTTCTATCTTCTCATTCAAACTCTCTCTTCCTCTTATGTGGTGACTTCAATTGTCATCACGCCAGTTGGCTAGGTGTGGGTACCTCTCTCACCTGCCATGGCACCTCAGCAAAAGCTTTCTGCGACTCATTAGGACTGACTCAATCGGTAAACTTCCCGACCCGGATCTCAACCAATTGTACTCCATCTCTTCTGGATCTGATTTTGACAAATTTCCCTGACAATATCTGCTGCTCTTTTTTCCGCTCCAATCGGTTCCTCTGACCACGTCCTTGTCAAAGTGGACATCTCTCTGGCTGTTATCAGAGAACCACCTCACCGCCGTCAAGTCTGGCATTTCACACAAGCCGACTGGCAGGGTCTCCAAGCAGCCATCAAACTTATAGACTGCTCTCCTATCTCTACTTTCTCAAACATCAACTCATCCTGGGAATTCTTTCAAAGAAACTTGCTCTCCCTCATGCACAGATTTATCCCCTCTCATGTTCAGTTGTCCTACCCTTCCTCCTGCCCTTGGTTTACTGAAGCTTGTGGCGAGGCAGTTGTCCTGAAACAAATTGCCTTTGCCTCATGGAAAGCAAACCCAACTGAGGGCAATCTCAGTTCCTTCCACAAAGCTCGGAACAAGTGTGTATCTACCCTCAGGAGAGCCAGTAAACAACATCTTTCTCATCACAAGTCTGAACTCTCAAACCTCTCTCCCTCCTCAAAATCCTGGTGGTGTTTAATCAAATCTGTTTCTGGTGTATGTTGCTCCTCCATCCCCTCCCTTACCTCAAATGGCCGCAATGCTGATACCGCACGTGATAAAGCTGAATGTCTAAACTCGGTGTTTGCAACTAAATCTTGTGTCCTAAATGCATCACTTTCTCTACCCACTTTACCCAGTCACACCCAACTGTCCCTGGACTCTGTGTCCTTTTCTCCTGACAAGGTGGAGAGCTTGCTTTCAAACCTCGAGTCAGATTCTGCAACCGGTCCAGACGGCATCAGCCCACGTGTCCTCAAAGCCTGCTCTTCTGCTCTTGCTCACCCTCTCTCTGTTCTATTCACCCTCTCATTTGCTCAAGGTCATCTTCCATCTGCTTGGAAATCTGCTAACATCACTGCCCTGCATAAAAAAGGTGCAAAAACAGATCCCTGCAACTACAGACCAATCAGCCTTCTCCCAATCATCAGCAAGGTTATGGAATCCATCATTGCTTCAGACATGAAATCCTTCCTCTTCTCCAATGGCTTGATTTCCAATCATCAATTTGGTTTCAGACCAGGTCACTCTACCCTGGATGTGCTGCTTCTGCTCTCCCATCAATGGATGGATGTCCTCAATGCCAGACAGGAAATCCGAGCCATATCCCTGGACATATCACGTGCTTTTGACAGTCTGGCACCCTGCACTACTCATCAAACTCTCTTCCCATGGTATTCAAGGCCATCTCCACTCATGGCTTGCAGACTTCCTCTCCTGTCACAGTCAACGTGTGGCCCTAAATGGAGTTCTTTCATCCCATCTTCCTGTGCAGGCTGGAGTTCCTCAAGGTAGCGTTCTGGGCCCTGTTCTTTTTCTGGTTTTCATCAATGATCTCTCCGACTCTCTGGAAAATCCTCTATTTCTCTTTACTGACGACTCCACCCTCTGCCATACCATCTGTCATCCTTCAGACCGGCAAGTAGCAGCTTCTTCGCTCAAAGCAGATCTGGATAAAATCACAAACTGGTCCAACACGTGGAACATGTCTTTCGATCCAGACAAATCTCACACTCTCACTATGTCTCTTCGAAAGGACCGTTTAGAAAACCCCCCCATCCACTTTCTCAAAAATCCTCTGGAAGAAGTCTTTTTTTTTTCAAGCTTCTGGGTCTCACTATCTGCCATGACCTTTCCTGGGAAAGTCACATTTCCAAGCTCGCCTCAAAAGCCACTCGCCGACTGGGAATCCTTTGTCGTGCAAAGTCCTTCCTCGGCCCTCTTGAGCTCCTGACCACTTACAAAGCTTTTGTCCGTAGCCTGATGGAGTACTGCTCTCCCCTCTGGGCTGGTGCTCCTGCCTCCCACCTTTCTCCGCTTCACGCTGTCGAAACCAGGGCATTTAGGATTATTGGCATCTCCTGCAATGAAGCTGAGTCTTTGGGCCTCTCACTCAATCACCGCAGGTTGGTCGGTGGTCTTTCTGTCTTCTACCGTCTCCTCTCCAGCCTTGCCCCCCCCCCCTGCTCTCTATGCGATTTGTCCCCACCACATTTCCACAGGGCTCTCAAGGTCCGCCAACAACCCTCTTCTGGTAAAACTACCAAAATCACGCATCACTGCTCATCTTCACTCTTTCATTCCTCTTTTTTCCCACCTTTGGAATAAACTTCCTCACGCTATTCTTTCCCATTCTTCCCTCCAGGCTTTCAAAACAGCTGTTCACCACCACCTCTTATCTTCCCCCATCCAAATCCTCGATCTTTTCTACCCCCGATAATCCACCCAAGCCCACTTCCTTCAATTCCCCTGCTTTCCTTCCTGAAAGTCCCTGTAATGTCCATCTTCTCTTCGCCATGTTCCCCGTCCCATCCCCATACCTCTCCCTTCCACAGTTCACCTCATGTTTTTGTTCCCCACTGTTTTGTCCCTTCCACTCCCGCCCCTCTTGTCTCATGCCCTCTTGCTGTAAGTTGTGTGTTAGCTCTCATACGAGCCTCGACAAGGTATACAAAAAAATGGTCCTGAGATCAGTTATGACGCTAAGTTTATGTGCAGATAGGTCCCCACCGTTGTTTAAAGGGAATTCTTCGTGTTCACCGGGCTGCGACCCTTTGAGATAGCCGTTTTTCTTTTTCTATTGTTATTTTGAACAAACCTCCATGCAAACAACAAGCCGCGTTGAAAACCGTCGAACGCAAAAGGAAACCAGAGGAGTTCCGATGGGCGTGCGGATTTTTCCCGCCTGTTTCTCCAAGGAGTGTGACAGAGGCGGGGTGGGGCGGCTCGCCCCCGATTGGTGGACGTGCGGGGTGACGCGGTCGGAATGAGGAACGCCCCTTTTCAGGAACCTTCTCGAAAAAGGTGGAGCCGAAAACGGGGAGGAGCGAAGAGCGGAGCCCTGCACTATATAAGGCGGACCGCGCGCGAGGCTCTCTCTCCCTCCTCCCTCCTCCCTCCTCCCTCCTCCCTCCTCCCTCCTCCCTCCTCTCTCTCTCTCTCTCTCTCTCTCTCTCTCTCTCTCTCTCTCTCTCTCTCTCTCTCTCTCTCTCTCTTCGTCGTGTTGGATTCTGCTCGCTCTCTTGGTGGACGTCATCCTCTCGCTTCATCTTCAAGCTCTCTCTTGGTGGTCGAGGTCAGGCTCTCTCGTCTTGGCATTGGGCGACCTGTCGGTGAAGGCGCAGGCCGGTGGAGAGTCCGGGCGACGCCTCAGAGACGCAGATGGGAGGCGCAGCCCTGCCGGCTGTGTGGTGCGAATCTGCGCGTCTGGCGAGGGACGCCGGAGAGAACTCACCGACCACGTCATCGCAAAGGCCCGAGAGCAGGCGCGGCTACGCTAGCTGCCATGGGAACAAGGCGTCACGCTCTGCCCACCGTTACACCTCGAGGGGGCAGGTAACCAGCACTGTCTCGCGGGCCTTTTCGTCATCCACTGCCCACGACCATAAAGGTTTACGAACCCCGTCTACCTACCTGCCTATGGGGAGGGTTTTCCTGTTGTTTTTGTGTGCATGCTGTGGCGCCGTGTCCTGTTAAGTAACGACTGTGTAAGTGACTGTAGATAATAATCATAGTCGGTTGTATTGCTTTTTATTTGCCTTGCTTGTAAATGCATCCATGATTCCTTGCTTGTGTTGTGTGTGCAATATGTGCTTTATAATAAATGTCCTTGTGTGCAACGTATCCCGTTCGTCGCGTCCTTTCACCACATTGAAAGTGCCATCTTGCATCGTGGAATGAGTTGTGGGTTTTGGACACCCGAGTAAAGTAGAATCACTGAACCGTCGAGGTCGGCGATAACACCGCTCGGTTATCCCTGTAGCACGGAACGAACTGCTAAAGCGGTTCGTGTCCGAAGCCGACCTGCGGAATGGTGCAACCTCTCGGTAGGTTACCCGCGCGGGTATTTAGGTATATCGACATTCGGCGATTCACCCTATTTCGCGCGGGTAGAATGCGGACTGGGTTGTGGTGAGGTTAAACCCCCACCCGTAACTGGCTCCTGGCGGTAGTTCCAGGAGGGTCACGACTGAATTGTCCGTCCGTTGGGCGACGCGGCCGATCGCACACCAGGCGGGCCAGAATTCGTAACAATATGCAAATTGCCATTCAATGGATTTTTGTATTTGTGGTGCCTGTTAAATCAGGACAGATTAAACAATTATGCCTTGCTACCGAAACTGTCATGATGGTGTTCAACCATGGCCAGTCAAAGGAAGCATATCCATTTGGTTTTCCATACGTGGGATTGATATCGATGAAAACTGAAAATTAAACCACCATCAATGAAAACATTTGTGGACATTACTAATTCATATCATAATAATAGGGAAGATTTGTGAAGAAATAATAGTTGGTCAGTCTGTGTGGCTCTGGGTACATTTAAGAGGCACTTTATGAGTATGGACAAGAGAATCATGCTTATCACACTTGTCCATCACATGTCGATATCCATCTCTCTGATTAATTGACAAACGATAAATCATGCCGAAAGTATCTCCCTTCCCATTCCCAAGATCTCAGAATTCACTGATGAAATTACCTTCAAGCAATTTTTTTTTTTGAAATGATTGTGATGTATCACCAGTATTTCTGATGTTTAAATTGTTGGCAAATGTAATGCGACAGCCTACATTTGCAATGATTATGAAAGATGTCAATCCAGGCTTTTTAACAGTTTTCTGCACTGAACCAATTACCTCATTCATATCGGTACCACAAATGTTTTGAAAGCAATTTTGATGTATTTTATTGTTACTACTTTGAATATAATCCAAGTGATTTGTCAAAGTATTGTTACGAATTTGGGAATTCGATTGCACACAACATACAGGTTCCTTTAGTCAGCTATGTCGATAAGTGATTGTTGCCTAGATAGCTCACCTTTCATTGTTTAAATGTTCAGAAATCGATTAGATGTGCTGCGGATCGATTTAATAGTTAGGGAGCAAACAATGGGGAACGAACAATCTCTCCCCCTCTTCTGCGAAGAAGAAGAACCACCCAGCCGTCCCGTGACTCATGATGTCAACAACTCCTTCCCACCCGTGGCTGAGCAGGGGATGGAGCACGAGGGCATGAGTCATGAATCACGCCGGGAGTGGGGGAAGGGCGGGAGAAGGATAAGAGGAGATCTTTTCTTTGTTCGTGTTTGGGAGTTGGAGGAGTAAGCTTTTTGCTTCGGCAGAGAGTAGTCACTCAGCAGACCGTCGGGTCCTGCTTGGCTTGCGTTAGGGTTGAGGCCTTCGGAAGCTTTTTGCTTCGGCTGGCTCAGTGAGCTTCAGCTGCGGCCTGGCTCAGGAGGAGGCTTTTTGCTTTGGTGGTTCAGTGGGCCTTCGGCTTCTGTTTGGCTCGGGGGAGCTTTTTGCTTCGAGCTGCTTTGTTTGGAAGAGAGTTGAGCTGGTTGCTCGGCTCAAGCTGCGAATGGTGGCTTCTTCTTCTTGGTTTGTGGAGCTCTTTGTTCTCCATTTTGGTTTCCGGCTTGGTGCGACTCATCGACCTCTTTGTGGAGGTGGTTCCTCGGGGAAGCGACTCATCGATGGGAAGGATCGGCGCCTCGTCTCACCAGCACGTGTTGAGAAGCTCGGGAGGATTCGCGGGAGCTCGGGAAGATCATGACGATTGGATCCAGCTTGCTCTCGCTGGAGCCCAGGTCCGAACAACTTGAAGACCACACGAGGTGGAAAGGTTCGAGATAGGCTCTGGGTTTCAGCTCACCTGTCCTCTAAGCTGGAGTCCGTTATTAAAGGCCTCTGCCACCATTTCTTGGGTTTGTGTGTGTGCGTACGTGTGTCGGTGGGCCCGTCGATAAATAGGAACTGCTGTTAAGTACAAGTAACTGTACATAATAAGTAGACGGTTGTAGTTCTTTTGTCATGCTTTTGTTGCTTGTATAATTGCATACGTGTTTTGCCTTGTTTAATTGCATACGTGCTTTATTATAATAAATGTCCTTGTGTGAATGTAAACCTGTTCGTTGCGTCCATTCCCTCATTGAACTGCCCCATCTTGCACTCGGAATATAGTTGGTTTTTAAATAGCCGGTAAAGTGATCGGGTCCAACGGGACTGCGTGATAATACCCCGCTCGGTTATCCCAAAAGGAAGCGAGCTGCTTAAGCGGCTCGTTTCCAAGCGGTCCCATTGAGGTACAATCTCTCGGTAACCTACCCGCGCGAATAGTTAGGTAAATCAAAGATTTGGCGATCGGACCCTGCAGCGCGGGTCAGGTTGTTGTGTGGTTAAAAACACACCCGTGGCTGGTTTCCGGCGTTGATCCGGAAAGCCGCAACTAGATTGTCCGTTCGGTGGGCGAAGCGACCGCTATTGGTTAAACGCGGTTGTTCTCACGCCGAAGGGCGGGAAATCTAAAACAGTATATATATTGTCCATCCCCCTGTCTTCGAAAATGGAGCATTTTGAATTTTTTTATTTTTTGAAAATCTTTTTTTCTGTTAACGTTCTTGAAACTATGTTTTATCTTTAGCCCGTCTGCCTGCACAGCAAGAAACGGAGTTTTTCAATCCCTTGTGTCTGTCGCATTACGTTTTTTTTTTTTATCTTTGAGCTTCTGTCATAAATTTTTCAACAAACCATGAGTGAGAATATGGAGGAAATAATAATAATTGGGTCAATATGTCAAAGGGCAAAGTCACAGTAAGTAGAGGCAGGCATTATCAGCACATCTGCTGCTACGCGGTGCGACAAGGCAGGGTTTTGTAAAAGTCTCCATGTTTGTTTATTTACCGTCGAGCTTACCATCTCGCTTTATCCAGGACATAACCTTTTTATTTATTTTTTTATTTTTTATTTTTACCATTTGAGATTTTGTTATTAAATTTTCAAGAAACCTGGATTATGAAAGTATGGAAAACATGAATTATTATGATTATTATTATTGTTGTTATTAACCTCCGCCTTCGAAGATGGATGGAGGTTACTGTTTTCACCCCTTTCTGTTTGTTTGTTTGTTTGTTTGTGAACAGTATTACGGAAAAACTCCTCGACGGATTTTGACAAAACTTGGTGGGGGGGGGTTATGTCTGGTCCAAGGATCATGCCATTAGATTTTGGACTTGGTCCAAAATCCAATATGGCCGCTATGGCGGCCAATTTGAAAAAAATATTTGAATTTTTTTTTTTTTGCATTTCTACATGTTTTAAGTTATTTCCAACCCCCCCCCCTAAAAAAAAATTGTTAGAGAAAAAAAGATTTTTGCAACTTTTTTTCAACATTTCGATTTCTTTTTTTTTGCATTTCTACATGTTTTAAGGGATTTCCAACAAAAAACATGCCAAAATTATAATTGCGGCTGATTTTGGAACTTCAGGTAGATATACCCACATAAAATCAATTTCTCTCTCAAGGAATCTAGTTATGACGAATGAATTGAGTATGTAAAGGGGAAAGTTGCAAACTATAACTCTGAGCACTGTTGACGTCAAATTGAACGAATAGGATATCCAGTTCACTTGAGTGACCTAGCAGTATTGGCGGCGGAGGTTTTGCACTCTACCGAGTGCTCCCCCTCTTTTTTTTGTTGTTTTGGTCAAGTTTAGTTTGAGTACAAAGCGGACATGGATGAGCTTTGTATTTTGAAATGGATCCTTGTTTTATTTTGGGATGTTAAAGCGGAAACTTAGTCGACAAGTCGTTTAAACAGTATGAAGATTAAGATTCTATGTTTTATTTGTATGCCTCGATAAGCAACACTGCAGTTAGTGTATTGAGGATGTTGTGGGTAAAATTTGGTTGCATTGGCAGCGATTTTTTTTTTTTTTCCTTTAATTTTAGAGCTTGCAGCACTATCTTTTTCTTTAATGTTAAAGTTTTGTGTATGTTTTCCCAAAGAGCTGCTTTTGTAGTGTCTGAAAACGTGCTTGGTTGCATTGAATTTATTCAAGCACATAGAAGAAAGGCCAAGTGACATCCATTGTCAAAACTCGATGAATGTGGATCCTGTTGTTTGATGCCAAGACAAAAATTAATTGCAGTTGGAAGCAATGGTCTGAATTGGTTATTGCCAGAATCACCTGCATAATTTAAAATGCTGTAGTTTTCAATAACAGCAGGTATGCATGCCCTCATGATTTATTGGGATAAGGTAAATTTTGGTCACGTGTTTTCATTGTCATTTTCATCCGGACATTGCATCACCACACAATGGCAAAGTTATGACAATTCCTGCACAAAAAGGCCATTGCGATCCTGCTGCTGACTCCCTATTTGCCAGATCTGGATCTGAGTCGCTGCTTGTTCAGCAAACTGAGAGATTTGTTTTGCGACACCATTTATCCATCACAATATGCCTTTGGAAGTGTTCATTATTGCTTGTTTAAAACTTCAATATAAAAATTGTTTCATCCATTGCTGCATTGAAAAAAGGGAACCTTGCAGAGAAAGGAGATTTTGTCAGTGGATTTTTGCACTTTCAAAATAATGTTTCACTCTGGGCATTAGAGTACACAGACCTTTGATATGGACTTTTAAAAATCTTCATCCTGTAGGTTTCCTGCCATTTACTGGTCAGTGCATCTTAACAAATTCATGTTATTTACTTCAGGAAAGAAATGCAGTACAGATTTTATATTATTGGTGCATCCTTCTTTCCTTTAACTTATTCAATTCCAAATTATTGAATCTGCTGTTGTGTAAATAATGTATCCAAAAAGTGATTTGGAAATGCAACATTTTTTGACCAATGTTGTGGAACTATAAATTGTTTGAATGCATGCTGCATTTCACAAATACTGTCATTAATTTTTCTTTTCCTTCTGTGTCAGGTGCTAAAAAAGATAGACTCTGAAGCCATCAGTGTATCTGGAAGAAATTCGTCAACTGGAGTGAGAAAAGCGGCACGCATGTTGCCGAGGCGTCTCAAATACACCGTGACAGTACGCAATGGAAGGGTAACTTACACTACAAACAAAAGGGAACCTTCTCGGAGGACGGCAATGCGGTTCGAGCCACAAGCACCGAGGAAAGGGCGTCTGGCTAGGCCCCCAAACTCAGGGAATCCTTTGGGTGCTAGCACCGATAACAATGCAAAGTCGAGCTGTCCAACCATTCCAGATGCGTCATGTGAAGTTGGCAAAAAGGGTGGTGTGAGAGCAGGGCCTTGGCCCAATGGGCGGCTGTCTTGCATGCAGACTCGTCAGTTGGTGAAATTGGCCCAACTCAATGGGACTGTTAGCAGGAGAGCGCTTGTTGAGCAATCGGAGCTTCCTGGAAGTGAACGAAATAAACATTCTACCAGGCTGAGGAGAAGAGTTGTGTCTGGGCATTTGTGTAATGGCAATATCTTTGAAAAATCTCTGGAGAGCAAAATGACCAGACTGAAAAGTGGCATTAAGAGTGAAAGTCCACACACTGATATTAATCGTAAGGTTTCATTGAAAAACAGACGGACTCCGTCAGCAGTGAAAAGAAAGGCAAGTGCGACTATCAAGGATGTACTGCAATATGATAAAGTGAAAGCAATAAAACAAGTTTTGCAACCGCACTGTAATAAATCTCTCGACAGCAGGGCATCCGAAAGGACAATGCCAGCATTAGCATCTAGTAGCAAGAATCATTCCAAAAGCCAAATTGTTTTTGTCACAAAGAGAGGAGTCGATGAAAAACTAAATGTAGAATTAGCAAAATCTACACTCTCCAATAACTGCAAGAAGGCATCAAAGAAAAGCAACAAGTGTGCAGTGAGGCAGTCCACAAGCTTGAACACCTCTCAAGTTGATGCTGAACGAGCAGCAAAAATAAAGAGCAGAAGAAACATTCCCCATGCAAATGGCCTGCTTGTTGATGAAAAACGGTGCTTTCGGAAAAGCTCAGCTGCAAAGACTTTGGAGAGGACTTCAGGTAACACACCTGCCATGCACAAAGCACAATGCAACTCAGAGGAAAAAGTACACTACAAATCTACCTCAAATCATCCTAAAGCTGCAGCACAAGACCAACCTGTGTCCATTCCAGTGGGGGTTTGCATGGAGGCGGGCAGAAAGTTTGCACCCTCCAAGTCCTCGCTCGAAGAAATTCCAACCTT
>NC_140968.1:47035585-47053085 GCF_056783735.1 Eptatretus burgeri
TATTTTTTCCCAAAGTTAATTTTATACTTCCGAAAGTGCTTTTTTTTCATGACAGGAAGTGTTTATTTAGTATTTACATTACCGGGAGTGATTTTGAAACTCTTTCCGGAACTTTTAATTTCTTTTATTCTTGACTAGAAGTGATCGTTTATTTATTTATTTTTTCAATTATTTTTTTCCCAAAGTTGATTTTAATAAAGATATCTCCCATATCAAAAAATATTTTTTAATCGTGATTTACATTATTTGTTCGCTGATCTCGAATCCAGGCCAAAGTAACCGGAAATTGCGTCAAAATCATCAGCTGTGCGGCGCTTACATGTACCATGGTATAGTTGGCAAGTATACAGTTGTGAACAAGTTTTATGTAAGAAGAATTCGACGTTCGCTTCTGGGCTTTGCCTATTCCATATTATTCATACTTGGCACAAAGACAACACATGATGGTGGACATATGCACATCATTTTGTTTCGCAATGCGAGCAAAGATGGCCCGACTGGCAGCCATTTTATGTGATAAAAAATATACCGGGATTGAACATGTCCTAACCATTACTCGGACATGCATTTACCGATGTTGTTCAAGATTGGCTTACATGTGCATGTCATTTTTTTTCGAGATCAGATCCAAGATGGCCGACTGGCACCCATTTTGTTACTTAAATGTGTCTCCAACCATTTCTCAGACATGCACGGTCTGATTTTGTTCTAACTTGGCACAAGCACAGTGCATGATGGCACACGCTTGCATCTAACTTTATTTTGCGATCTGCTCAAAGATGGCTGACTGGTAAACTGGCGGCCATTTTCATTATCAATAAATATTGGCCAGCCCTTTAACTCCATTCAGCAAAATTACTAAAACAGGGGCTGCTGACACTTCATGTCTTTGTTTTTCATCTGACCGTTAAATGAGATTAGACGTAACTGTGCATTGCTATCTGAGGCACAGTCAGTCATATTCATCGACTCATTCACATCAAATTATATTTTGTTTCTTCTTTTTTTTTACAGCTCCTGATAATGTCTCACCTGCTTTGTTTGTCCTTTGGTCTTGAGTATTCGTTTGTTGTAAGTGTTCTTTGTTTGCATTTCATTTTCTACAGGCGGTTGCGAGTTGGACTTGGCACGTTTCTCACAATTGATGGAAGAAATGGGCGGTGTACAGCGAGTCAACGATCCAAAGAAGTGGGGGCGCCTTGCCGATCTCTTGGGTGTTCCACGATCTGCTCAAGACCGGTTAGCCAAACTTCAAGAGGCCTACTGCAAGTACCTTTTGTCGTATGATACTCTACCCATGGATGAACGAACTGCTTTGGAGCAGTCTGTTTTGGCTGAAAAGGAAAAGCTTCTGAGGGCACAGGATTGTCAGGTTCGGGTGCCCCATTCCTTTCCCGGTCGCATTTAATGGCTTGTGTGACATTGCTCATCATTTTTCCGTTGGAATAATGGCCAAAAGCCTTATGTTTAGGTGTGTAATTCATTAAAACCTTGATGGAATTTCAATATGGCAACTATTTTTTTTTACCTCTGCCACTGAAGGTAGCCGGAGTTTGTTTTCACCCCTTTGTCTGTTTGTTTGTCTGTGAGCAGGATATGTCAAAAAGTTGTGGACAGATTCAGACAACCTGGTGGACAGGTTGTGACGAGGACTAATTTATTCAATTTTGGTGAAGATCCATATCCATATTCGAATACAAGAGTTTCCAAGTGATTCTTCACCATTGAGAGACGGGGCTAAAAACTATATACTGGAAAGCACACTATCTCAAAGTTGTAGGCGAGTTGTGAGAAAGCTTGGTGGATGAGTTTGGTCGGTGACGAGAACAAGCTGATTAGATTTTGGTTCAGGTCCAGATGCAAATTCGGCCTATCAGTGGGATACAAAACTTAAACTGTTCAGCCTGGCAAAGGTATGCGCTCTACCAAGCGCCGTTGTAGTTATTCGTCCCCTACCGGTTTCACCAGAGGGGAGTATCGGTTTGCTGTCAATCTGTCCGTCCGTCTGTCACACCTGTAGTTTTTCAGACCCCCCCCCCCCCATACCTTTTAAACAATATTCAACTGAAACTTGGTACATGGCTTTATTATGATAACTAACAGAACAGGCTTGAGTTTCAGGGTGTTTCGTCAATTTTTCAGTTTTGCCCTTTTTGACTTGGAAAATGTACATAGTAGCAAATACAACCTGTCGCTTTGATGTCAGGAATATTAAGGTTGGGGGGGGGGACAAAGTGGGATGGAGCGAGGGAGGGATTGACAGAGACAGAGACGGACGGACGGACACGGACTGACAGAAAGAGAATGCGGGCGAGAAAGGGGGGGGGGGAGAGCGACGCCTCACCAAACACGTCTCTGCACTCCGGGAGGGGGGTGGGAGAGAGTAAGAGGAGGGGTTTGGGAGAAGGTAAGCGTGAGGAGTGGGGGTTCTGGACGTTTGGTTGGGGGGGAAAGGTTTCAACGAGTTTGGTGGAGAAGGAGGTGTGGGGTCCTACAGCATTGAACAAAATAGGGTACGATAAAACTCGTAATCGTAATCATCTCGTTCATTTTGCCTTCCTCACTCCGGAGATGTCCCCACAGAGAACCACACTGCGATATCGCTCTGGAAGCTTTAGCGCTCCAAGCAAGCACTTCAACAAAACAGTTGAATAAACTTTTTAAAATTAAACTTACTTACTCACTTGGATTTACTTGGATGTAGAGGCTGGAGGTGATGCTTATTTGGCCCTCATTACTGAGCTGATGCATGTATTCCTCTGGTCGCGTTGGTGACGTTTAATTTTATTACCTCCACCACCAAAGGTGAAGGAGGTTGTTTTCACCCCTTTCTGTCTGTTTATCTGTTTGTCTGTGTACAGGATACATGAAAAAGTTGTGGACGGATCTGGATGAAGTTTTGTGGACAGGTTGGGTGTGTGACGAGAATGAACGATTCAATTTTGGTGAAGATCCAGATCTGGATCTGCATCTGATAATTTTTTAAGTGATTCTTCAGCATTGAGAGATCGGGCTAAAACAATATTGTTGCGGATTCGCGCCCGCCGGCGTGCGAACGGCCACGTAACTCGAATCGCGGCACGTCGCCCACCGGACGGACAATCCCGTCGTGACCCTCTCGGACTAACGCCGGGAACTAGTCACGGGTGGGCCTTTCGGCCTCACCACGATCGTGCCAATTGGCCCCCCCGCGTGGGATAGGGTTGCTCGCCAAATTCGACCTACCTAAGTACCCACACGGAGGGTAGACCGGGCGATCGCACCTCGCCGCAGGTCGACTTCGGACACGGGCCACTTTAAGCGACCCGTTCCGTACTATCGGGATAACCAAGCGGTGTTATAGTCAACCTCGACGGTTCGATTAATTATTGGGCGTCTTTAGCCCACGACCAACCCTTTACGTGAAGTAAGAGGGAGATTCAATAAAGGAAAAGACGAAGCGAAACGGGAAAAACAGTTCAACATAAAGCACATTTATTCCGCGGCAAACGGAAAGCACACATATACAATTATACACCAAAAGCAAATGTAAAAATAGAAGAAACACACAATAATGCACAAAAAGCAAATATAAAAGAGAAACACACACTGCAGATCTACTACCGACTACCGAGCACACGGCAACACTTATACAGTTTTACTTCACAGACGGCGCCGACAACACATATACTCAAAGCAAAAGAAAAAGGGACCACCCTCCACTATGAGGGGGCAGACGGGCCTGGGGCCGAGACCGCGTCGAGCCTACCCGTCTGGTGATGAGCCGCAAAATGGCGGCGGCGCCCCGACTCCGCGGGCCTCGCGGACAGTGTCTGGAATGGGGTGGGAACGGGGCCCCCTTCTCACACTATCTCAGCGCGGGGGGGAAACAGGAGGGGGTTGTTGATGCTCGGGGGAATGAGGATATCTCGCTGGCTCGGGTCCCGCGACGAGCGTCTCCACCGCGACCTCGGTCGCGTTACCGGCCTCCCCTCTCCGCAGCTCCCCGACTCTGACACGAGCGCCCTCTCGACTGCCTTCGCCGCCGCCACCTCTCCAACTCTCCCACTCTCCACTCTTCTCAGCTCCGTCCAACTGCTTTCTCTGACTCTTCTCTTCTCAACTCTCCTTGACTGACTCAACTACTTTTCCCAACTCAACTGCCTTTTTGGCGAGCGAACGCGGCCCTTTATAGCCCCCGTGGCTTCGCTCCTTCACCTTCGACCCTTTACCTCTGGCTGGCTCCCCATTGGACAGAGGAAAAGTGGGCGTGAATGCTTTTTGATCCGCGAATCTGCATATAGCGATTATACTCCGACGCACCTGGAGGCGGGGCCAAATCGCCCCATGCTCACTGATAGGACGGAACAGAAGTGGGCGTGAATCGTTTTTGATCCGATTTCTTTGGAAAGGCTGGTGTTTTTGCACCCGCCGCTCGGCGCGCGCCCTGCACGAGTCCAGGATCGGTGTCCACAAGCGGCGTGGGAATGGCGGTGATGCGATGGTTGCGAGAGCGAGATGTGACGGCAAGGGTCGTGGCTGTTGTTGTAAAGCGGCGTTGCGGTTGGTGGTTGTTTTGTGATGGCTGTTGAGACGTGGTTGGTGGTGGTTGTGGTGGTAGTAATGGCGGCTGGTCCAAAATAAAGATAGTAAAAGAAAAACGGCTATCTAGAGGGGTCGCAGCCCGAATGAATGACATTTATTCCCTCTAAACAACGGGTTTGGGCCTAACTACACATATACTTACAGAGATATCTCACCTAAGGGACCTGAATGGTGGTTTGCGAATTTCGTCAACCACAACAATATATAGCACATATCTCAAAAAGTTGTGGACGGATTCAGACGAAACTTGGTGGACAGGTTGGGTGTTTGGCAAGGATGAATTGATTTCTATTTTGGGAAAGATCCGAATCTGGATCTGGATATGAGAATTATTTATTTTTTCAAGTGATTCTTCACCGTTGAGAGATAGGGTCAAAAACGATATAGTACTGTGTAGCATGATATTTCAAAAATGTATTGGGCCCGATGTTCTCATGGATCAGGCATTACGTGGCGGAAGTATTCACTCTGCCGAGTGACCTTTTATTTTTATACGAATCTATGTCGAAGTGACAGTCGTACAAGGACTGAAGATTGTACAAAAAGGGGAAACGTCAAAATAAAATTGCACATTTTCAGCGAGCGAGCCACCACCCGAGGGACCACATGACAATGCAGGGCCAAACACAGGTGAGTGGAGCCTGAACTTTCTTCAAGTCGATCGATGTATTCAGGGACGGTGCGAATACTTTTGCAGCTTTTATAACAACCAAGCAGCTTTTATAATGTATAGTGCTTGCCAAGTGGTTTAAGCACTCAAGCAAGCACTCCAATGAAACGGGTGAGGAACGGCTGGCTTGGCAAGTGATTAGGGATTGCCGATCGGTTATATAAACACCATACACCTGGAGATGCCCGGAATATCAAGCAATGTCCGAATTGGATAAATATACACCTTTTTTTTTAGCATCCGGCACTACTGCTCATGTCAAGAAAGAAGTTTAAATTTTGAAATTCACCTGAGATTAAAAGATTCTATCATTCGAGAGGTTATGGCATGTGCGGAAATTAAATCAAGCCACGAACGCTGGTGCCTCCAGGCGTTTATAAGCATTACAATGTATCCAGCGATTTTGTAGGTATGATGATCAGGCAATCAATGATATTAGTGAGGAAAGTTGGGGGTGGGGGGAAATTAAAAAACTTCATCGTTAAGAAACCGTTGCAGCCTGTTCCAAGTCAAGGCAGTGTTGAGCAGGACAAAAAGGTGCATTTACACCCCAGCGAAGTGACCAAGGATGAGCTAATTATAAAGGATAATTAATGCAAACACCCAATTTTCATTCATGCACTCCCTTGGAGTTCCCTTGGTATGCATGCACAGTTTTGAAGGCCACTAAGTATTTTTATGGAGTTATGGAGGAGACGCTGAGAGACGAGACACATTGACACACACTGACATTTATTATTATAAATTACACTGGGCAACAACAAAAAACATCTTTTCGTCTGCTACTAAGGGAAATGCAGGTGTCTTGGCTAAATCTGGGCGCTGATTTCAAATGTGTAGTCAGAATTTAGCCAGCACGTCAGATTTTGAAAATATGTATCTGTATTAATGATACGCAGCATGCTATATTAGATCCTTTATTATTGCAGATTGCCACATTGTACATGTAATATCAGTGGTTAATAATTACGTTCACGTCATATTTAGAAAACGATGATTGATCTCCATGTCTAATGCATGGTATACAAACCAAGAACACAAAGTAGTTGTAGAAAAAGAACTTGATGAAACATGAGAACATGGTAATCTTAGGAAGGGTGTAAACGTGATCAGGAAATCTTCCCCATTGTGAGTGATTCAGAAACAACACTTCAAGTTTGAACTCTTCCTTTCAATATAGTCAGAGTAGGCACTGTTCAGAAGTGTGTGAGACACTTGCTCTTGTGCTTGTTTTTGGAATTGGTCTTCCGTTTGGAGGAACCAGCAGTAATCACCCATGATGTTTGGGTTGAACCGGCCTTGATATCTAGTTTTCATGACCGAAATGTCTTGGTGGAACCTTACGCCATGCTCAATGCTCATTGCTCATCACTTACCTCATCCAGATTAGGTGGGAATAAATCAAGAAAAGAATGCATGAAGTGCATTTTAAGAGACATCCTGCAGCCCATTCGCTCATGGGCCTTTAGCATGTTGTCCACTAATTCCAATACTGTTCAGCTCTGGTTCCCAAGAAAGTTCTGCACAACCAACACAAATGCTTCCCATGCTGCAAACTCAAGTGGGTTCAGTTTATTTTTGAACTCAGGATCACACACCAGTTCTTGGATCTGGGGTCCAACGAAAATGGCTGCTTTGAGTTTAGCATCAGTTTCCTCTGTGACAAACTTCTCTCTGAGATATTGGAAGCCATTACCATCGTGATCCAATGCCTTTACAAAGTTTTTCATAAGGGTGAGGGTTAGTTAAAAATTGGAATGCTGCATGGAAAATTTTACTTAAATATTGATAGCTTGGTCAGTTTTCATCCATTTTTAATCATTTAAAGTGCATTCTAAAGCTCTTTTTGATGAGACATATTATTATACAACAGTTGTATTACAACAACAGAAACCAAAAATATTAAGAAAAAAAAATTATGATCACTCAAAATCACCTACCAGGACAAGCGACTGTAATTGGACCATATGATTAACTCAAAATCTTGACGCGTTGAGAAAATTCTGACTTCACATTCAGAATTGGCATACTCGATTTAGTCTAGAACATATGTTTCCACCCCAGTAGCAAAATCTTTGTCAAGTGATTATACATTGGTCGGTGTTCAGCTGCCTTGAGTACACCTCATTGCTTTACACCCATTGGCTGGGCATCTGGCCTGACACTACCCCAATGAAATCATGCACCTCCATTGCATGAAGCAGCACAGATTGATAGGCCTCAGGCCTTCAGCCTGGGTGTTCGTCAATGGCCCAGTGCAATTGGAATGATCCCAGGTATATAACCACAATGTATTATATCTGCACATAATCTGTATGCATGTTTTTGCTTCATGCATGTACATCAGGTTATTTTTAAATATGAAATGGGCAAAGCCGAGAAATGAACGAAACATGGTGGGTTAGAGAGTTTTTTTATTTTGAAGCTCTCGAGTATGCGTTAAAGCAAACTAATTTTTATCCCCAGTTTGTTGTCCTAGTTGTCTTTATTGGTTTCTAATCTACAAAATATATCGGTCAATGAAAGTTACTTTTCCTTTTATTTTGCGAAATAGACCGAGACCCAAACACGGTGCTTTAAAGTGTTTATTCTTCATTTTCTTTCCGGTATCGGCTCGAGCATGCGTTAAACGCAAACAATTTTTTAAAAATTATTTCCTGAACATTCATTGGGACCGGAAGGGGACATCTTTGCAAAGCAATTTTCGCTCTTGTTTTTATTGCTATCAATCTTGCTTTTATGACCATTCCTATTTTGATGTGTCAAAAACTTCTTTTTCAGAATGTGTTGGCCTTGCCCCGCCGTGGACGCTCTGTGATGAAGTCTTCCATGGGGCCCAGTAGTGGAGTTCCAAATGGAATTACTCGTCAGAACAGAATGAGGTTGAGGGCGGCAGCCAATGCATTGGAACATGAAATTCAGGGAAAATCCCATGATCATGATCAGGAAATTATTATGGGGAACAAAGATGATTTTTTAAAAGGTTTGCATGAATGCATTTTCAAGGTAATTTACTTTCCCTCAAATTTACATTTGATAAAGATTATTTGTTTCTTATTATTATTGTCCTACACAGTTTACAGTCGAGACTTTGTATTCTTTGGCGAAGTTGACTTTAAATATGGACAAAAAAAATGACCACTTGCTGTGCTTATGAATTACTGCTTACCTCTTTGTAGCTTGTGTGTAAAATTTGTATTGCAGGGAAAGTCTGTGTCATTAACCATGTTTTATCGGACTGCAAAAAATATCCTTGGAATGTGTTTTGCCAGGGATGAGCCACCTTCGAGCGAAGTCGAGGTAAATCGCTTGCAGCTTGAAAAATGCATCCTTTTACATGTTTTTTTGTTTTGTTTTTTTCTAACCGTTTTGTGATGTCAATTTGGTAGTGTCTTCAAAACGTCCATTCATTGGTTAATAGTAGCGAGAATCACAAGACCACCATGCATTTTCATTTCAATTCTTCAACTTTAATTCCTTACTTACTAAACGGCTATGGAGTTTTTTTTCAACTTTTTGAATCTCGTTTGTCAATGCAATGCTGTTGTTTCTTTTTCTTTTCTTTTCTTGTTTTTTTTTTTTTTTAGCAAAAATACTGGGATATTGTTGAAGACAGGCAGAAACACACGGCAGTCTATTGTGGGAAAGTCGACACACAAAGTTATGGTAGCGGTTTCCCTATTGGAAAATCTGAAGCCTTTTCCAGGTACTGATTATTTATGAATATGTGGGGTTTTTTTGGTTTTTGTTGGTTTGTCTTTTCCTCCTCATTAGTTCTTTTTTCAGTTGAACATGACACAATTATCAAGTATGGTTTCCAATTGAATGACGGTTTTAGCATCCAGTCCACACTGTTTACAAAGTGTTGAAATTTGGTACAGTGCTTCACGTTTCCCTTGGTTTCAGTTTGCTGAAAGTCTGTTGTTCTGAATCGTGTGATTTATTCATGTCAAGGGGAATCTTGTATGTGGGCATATGACTGAACTTTAGTGCAAGAAAGGGAACTTTTTGATTAAATGTCATTTTTAAAATTGCACATAGTATGTCAGAATGATTGTGGGATTATAAAATGGTGTGTCAGTTTTGGTGTTTTTTTTGTGTTATTTCTTTGTTTATCATACTTTCTTCTCCATTCATCTTTGCTTTATCACTATATCTGGTGCAAATTAGTCACTGAACTTGCTAGTGCTAACTTGAAGTACATTTAGCAAGGCTGTTTATTATCCTTTATTATCCATTATAAAGTGTTTAAAAATAAAGTATATTGTCAATGCAAGCAACACAGTTGAAAATGAACCTGTTTTCTTTTAAAGTTTTTGTGGACAGGAGATTATCAATTCTGGGTTTTTTCTCGTGAAGACTCGCAATTGATTGATCTCTTTCAAAAATTTTATGAAAGCTCTAATGGTTGAGATTACCGTTATAATATATATAGTATTTCGTTCACTCTGTCTGCCTACAAACGTCAGTCAGTCTGCGATCGAGAAACAGCTTAATTTCAATTGAATGTTATATTTTGAACACTGTAGAACATGAATCAGAAACAGGAACCTGCAGTTTATCAGAACTTTGTCTGAATTTGGCAAAATGTATACAATCTTGTCCTGAACACGCTTGCACACAGACGAGCAAGGTAAGTTTGTATTTTTAGTTTTTAAAAACTCGTCTGCCTGTCTTGCAGTCAAACAAAATTGAAAATCATTCTCAACAAGAAGCTTGCTGTTTTCAAGTATGTCGTAAAGGACACAAACAATTGGCATGAATAACTAATATAACATCTTACATAAAGTGGTGTAAAAGAAGGTACATCAACAGTGATAAATTTCTGGGAATTATGATTTTTAACTCTAGCTTTTAAAATCTTTATTCTACTTTCATTGAATTTTATATTTGAACACTGAAAAACACAAATCACCTTGTTGGCACTTTCAGCATGTGTACTTCCAGTACGGTTGAACAGTGTTTTGGACAAAATATTATGCCATTTCACGCCATCTCAACCAATCAAATTTTCCGCACGCACGCTATGCGTTGAAATATCGAGATTCAGACAAAATCGCAACTAGGAAATATAGATAGTTTTCAAATGCAAAGCAAGAGTTTAAAAGACCCTTCCTATGACCCTTTTCTCAAGACTGTGGGGAAAGGTGTTCTATGAACTATCTGGTTGTTCATGTGTTTTGACTGGCTCGACGATTTATTGCCTTTTATAAGTAAAACATGCTGTCATTCTCTTCTCCATGCTTGAAAATAGAACCCTCAAATTTTAGTTTGTAATTGCAAATAATGGAAAGGTAAAAACAGGCTGATCTTTCTCTCCCTTTCTCCCAAACAATCTCTATTGCCCCTCTCCCACCTCTTTCCCTCCCCTCACCCAGGCATGGCTGGAACCTGACTGTGCTCCCAAACAACCCTGGCTCGGTTCTTCGACACCTTGGTGCCCTATCTGGTGAAATGCCTAATTTTACCCTGCAGTTTTTAGAATATCTAAAAATGTTCAAATCATCTTCCTGTCAAGACTTTACATAATAATTTTGTTTCTTCTTTTACAGGTGTAACAATCCCTTGGTTAAATATTGGGATGATATTTTCTACCTCTTGTTGGTCGTGCGACCAAAACCTTCCTTGTATTGACTACTTGCATACAGGTGCTGACAAAATATGGTAAGTGAAGTTCAGAATATTTGGAGCATTTCAAATATCTTCTGCCAGAAAATATATTCAAATTCTATGAAAGGAGATGTTCTCATGGTGTTTATCAATGTGCAGGTATTGCGTGCCTGAAAGCCAGCGGGAAGTATTGGAAAAGGCAGTGCAGGACCTCGCTCCAATAAATGGAAAATCAAGTTTTGAATCGCTGCGGCACCATCTGGTAAATTTCTTGGTCATAGCCACTCGTTGCCATATTATTTGTCAATCGCCATCTATCACTGGCATGGACATTTGTACACACAGGTACACATACTGATGCACATGCACACACGCACACGTGCACACATGCACAACACATTGATCCATTGAAATTAATATGCATGCACATTGATATGCACACACGTTTTCAAGAAAGTTGTGCACTTAAATTTTAAACTCTAAAATTCCTTCTGTGTGCTTCATCCGTGTATTCACAACATTGCAATGTTTTGTTTGAAAGGATATCTCGGTGTTTGTTACTGATATTTTCTTTCTCGATGATTGCCCATATCCACACAGTTGTGCTTGGATAATGTTGCACTGGCCAGTGTGGTATTTTTCCTGAGCAACGTCAGTGCAGTCTTTGTAATCTCCTCACTTAACAAGGATTTCATTGCATTCGATAGCATTTAAATGGTGCATACTTGTAATGTATTTATCAGCATTCTTGCTCACCACGAGCAGATGCTCCGACATTTTATTAGCCCCTGTTGGAGTTGGTCAAAAACGGGGGTTTATGGATTGGGTCTTGTCCGTCCACAGCTATATCTCGGACACGTACAGATTTTGTTCAAACTTGTAACAGACAATACATGATGGCATACATATGCACATAATTTTTTCCACGATTTCATCTTAGATGGCTGACTGGCGGCCATTTTAGTTGTAAAAACCCCATGTTGAACACATCCTCAACCATTTATTGGACATGCATTTACCAATCTCGTTCAAACTTGGCACACAGATAATGAATGGTTGCTTACATATGCACGTCATTTTTCGAGATCAGATCCAAGATGGCCGACTGGCGGCCATTTTGTTACTTAAACGTGTGTCCAACCATTTCTCGGACAAGCATGGTCCGATTTTATTGAAACTTTACACAAGCACAGTACATGATGGCACACGTGCACCTCACTTTATTTTGTGATCTGATTAAAGATGGCTGACTGGTTGCCATTTTAGTTGTAAATAAATATGGGCTCGCCCTTTCACTCTGTGCCGCAAAATTAGTAAAACATGGCTAAGACATTGTCTTTTTCTCCTTGTTTTTAATGACATCCAGTGCTCGCCATGATTCTACAACTGTAAGGTTCTTTTGTTACATGGAAGGGGGTGGGGGGGTTCCATAGGTAAACTGTGGTAAACGGAGTATTGGCCATTTATTTCGAGTAGGTTAGATTGATATGTAACAAGGATCTGTCCGAGTAATTTGTTTGTTACACGTGACACTGAGGAGCTCCCTCATGCCCCACCCCCGGTAGCCCAACACGTGTGGGAAACCCGCCGGGAAAGGTCGGCCACGGGGAGAGGACCCCTGGCGACCATGGAAGGCCAATGGGTGACTCCCATCTAGCAAGATTGTTCAGAAAAGAGAGAGCTGTTGTGTTGTTAGGGAGTGAGGATGGGGAGTCCAGGGTTTCCTTTGAGATGGGACTTTGTGCTGTGGGCATATGCACATTGCTGCACCCCCACTGTCTGTTTCGGACCTTCCCACTGGAATTGAGGCCACACCTGCAGGTAATTGAGATACCACGGCCTTGCAGGGAATTACTGGTTTTGGTAATGGTTGTTGTTATTGTTGAGTATGAGAGTGGGAATGTTTCACTTGGTCCGGTGTGACTTGATATGTGCTATGGAAGGCAGGTAGCCTGTGAAATTGGAAAGGTAGTTTCACATTGGGTATTTGAGCTCAGTTGACAGCTGGAGCAGGTGACATCCACTGGGGGACATGGTCAATTAGATGGGATTGTTTGATAAGTTAAATTGTGGTTAAGGTAGGCCTGCTTGTTTGTTGTTTTTGGAACCCATTCTCTCCCCGTCCCAGGACAACGGAGCGAAGAGACAAGAGGGAAGACCATTGTACATCAATAATTGTACATTTTTTTTTTTAAATCATTGAAACATTGAAACAAAAGAGGTGGAGTGTTAAGAAGAGTAGGTGAGATAACTGTGGTTCATCTCCCACATCCCTCTAGTTTATTTGCTAAGTTAATGTGTGTGGCAGTAAGAGCTCAGGCCGGAATCTTGGATTGCTGACTGAGAACCTTGGTAGGTGCCTAAGGTTTCAGGGAGGAGGCTGTGTTGTGTGGAAGGGGGTGGGGATCCACAGCTAGACTGTGGTAAGTGTATTCTGGTCCATGTGTTTTGAGTAGGTTAGATTGCCATGTAACAGGGATCTATCAGAGTAATTGGTTTGTTACATGTGGTGCTGAGGCATCGTATGTAATTTATAGACAGGTTAGATATTAATTATGTATATGCAAAATGTCTTGTTTGTGGGTGGGGCTCGGTGTGGACTTCCCATGGCAGAGTCGCACATGTCACAGGTGTGCAACGAGGCTGATTATTATCTATCTGCCCTATTTGTGCCAGCCATGGTGACACAATGGGCTGTCGAGCCGAGAAGAAAAGATGTGCATTTGTTTTTTTATTGGGCCCGTCCCTGTGGGCGGGACCCAAGAGGAAGACTGCCCAGGAGGAAGAAAGGAACAGTGTGCATGTGATTCCAGAAGGAGGAGGTGGAGGAGCATGAATCGAGACTGGAGAGTCCACAAGAGAGAACGTGTGAAGGATCGTGATTTCATTGGAGAGAACAAAGTGCTCATGGAAAGGAGGATGGAGACCTCGCTTGGAGAAGAAGCCCCGTGTGGAATCGACCCAAGCTGAGATCACGCTGTGTTTTTGGAGGGCCTGGAGGAAAAAGGACAAAAGGGGACCACATGACTTGGTTGTTGAAGGCCTACTCATCGCTGGCCTTGCTCGTGGCCGTTTGACTTCTGTGCACTGTCGCTACTGGCTTTTGTCTCCCTCCTGATCTCGAAAGCAGACACCAATGAGTCCTGCATCCATCCTGCACATCATAGAGAAAAGGGAAGTCCCGCCTGCATTGTTGTGTTGTAAACGTGTGATCGATGGCGCCTTGTGGGTTTGGATTTGAGCTTTTATTTCTCACCATTGCATGTAAGTTTGCGTATTCCCATTCACCTCTGTCATTTGACTTGCTTGGTTTGTTCCATTTATTATAGCATCTTGTCGACCCTCTTCCCTCTACTTTTCAAAATATAATAAATCCTTTAAAAGGTTAGTAAGGCAGCATGTTTCAGCTCTCTGCTTTCCGTGTGTGTTTGCCGTCAATTTGGGTGACCGAGGAGAATGGTAAATCGAGTAATATTGAACGCAGTGGGTTAAAACCAGTTTTGGTCCATCCTTCCAGTGTCGGTGTTGATCAGTGTGGGCGTGGCAATATTTTATTCCACGGACTCTATGGCATTATTTGCATAATGAAGTAATGACTGGCAAATCCCCCCCCTTCCTCTTCCCCCCCTTCTCCTCTTTCCCTCTTTATTTATCCCCCCCCCCAACCCAAAAGGGGGCACGAGGTAATTAATGGATTGGGGCATTAAAAGAAACTGGCAACCACCACTTTATTTGGTCATACCACCTCTAAGTTTTCCACAGGTTAAAGTTTTTCATCATGCGGGTAGTACAATATTTATCTCTCCATGGAGGAGGGTGGTGTTCTTCAGAATAGTTGAAGGGATTTCTGACTATCGAGCTACATTACCATTAACCTCAAGACACTTATTCCACTTGTCTTTTGATGAGCACTTTTCCAAACATTCTTATAACTGCTCCTGAAGCTCCACAGAAAATGCGAAGTACTCTATTTGTTTTCTACAAATATATTGCCGCAGAGGCAAAATAATTGAACGATGCACCTTATGGCCGTAACCTGGTTCACAGTTTCTTGGTACTTATTGCCCATCTTTCGCAAAAGATATTTGCCGTTCATATAGAATTATATTTTATACTTTTGCAATCAGGGGCTGACAGGATGGCCAAGACGTTTGCACACTTGCTTCGAATCTGTCTATCCTGGGTTCAAATCTCGACCCAACTATAAACTGTCATCCTGGAGTTTTTGCAGCAAGGGTGATTCATCAAAGCGTGTGCCGTCCCTTGGATTGACATTAAATGGGTGTCCCATCTGCCAGCATTTGTTAAATGCCCGTGGACGTTCCGTCTGCCCGTGGACATTAAAGATCATATGGTGTCCTTCGCAAAGCGTAGGCGAGCTATTGCTGGCACCATAGCCAAATTCCTGCCCAAACTAGTAAAACGTCAGGCCTGGTCAGCTGGTTCGTGAAGAATCGGGCCAAGCTTCCCACGGCCGGGCCCCCCCCAAGAAGGGTGGGATAATGGTGAGTGTTAAAGAAGAACAAGATGCTTTTGTAAACAGCAGACAATTGGAGATACTTTTAATTGTAGGGAGACCATGAGCAATCTAATAGTTAAGGTTAATTCTCGGAGATAGCATAAGGGAAGCAATTGCATAATCTCTGCATTGGATCGCCCAGATTGATATCAAATATTTCATTTCATCTTCCTTTAATTGGTCCGTAGATCTCACCAGAAGCCTTGTGCAAAGCTGGGGTGAAGGTGCACCGTGTGGTACAGCGCAGTGGCCAGTTTGTTGTGCACTTTCCCGGTGCTTTCACTGCCAGTGTTTGCTGTGGTTACAACGTGTCTGAGGCAGTGCATTTCGCGACTGCACACTGGCTTCCCGGTGCTCGGGAAACGGCAATGGCAAGGAATTTGTTTTTTCACCCAAATTTAGCATCACTGTAATTCTGGTCATGTTTCCTGTGATGCATCCTCCACTTCCGTTTCTTCCTTTGAGTGTTTTAGACGCTCGTTCTCTTGCGTTGAGTGAATCCATTTTGGTTTCTGTGGGTAGGATATGAAGCGAGGAAGGGTGCCCAATCCATTTCCATTGGAAAAACTTCTCTACCTTGCTGCTGTTGCAGAGGTGGATCGTGAGGGCCTTCCGATACTCACTTACATCTCACCACTCCTGGAACTTCTCAGGTATGTTGCATGTGATTTGGAAGTCCAAGGGGGAAGCACGATATTGTCCGAATAAAAGTCGCTCTTGATGGAGGAGTGCGAGTGAACCTGAGGCGCGTGCTCGTAGGGACTGTGAGCTGCGTGGACGGCGGCAGCTGTATGAGGCAGGCTTACGATGCTCAGCTCGCTATGGTGGACAGGATGGACCTCCGCTCGGAGTGCTGGAAGTACGAAAAAGAGCACGCAAGGGTGCACCGCTTGAATCGCCAGAGCGCCGATGTCATACCTGCCAGCAACTTTGCTACCTGTCAATGGTTTGAATGTTTTTTTTCAATAAAATATATCACTTCTCAATTTATCTCTGTTTTGCATACCCTGCTCTTGTACATCCTGATGATTCAGTTTGCTTTGTTTGTTTTTACTTTGTTTTCATTGTTTACTTATTGCAACAGTACATTGTTGTAGCTGGAATATAAATCTTGCATTACATTTTAATTGCTTTGTCCAGTGAACCTCATCTTGTCAGGAGTGGCTTTTAGCAGCTCTGGCTAACCTAATGAATATATATTTTTTTGGACTCAATTTTATATACTGACCTACCTGTACTACCTTTTTTGTACTCCTTCATTTTATATACCTACCAACCTACCTGTACTACCTTTTATTTTGTGTCTTCGAAAAAACTATAACTTGAGGTACTTTTTGTTTCGTGTTTGTTATCACTCGTTCTCCAAATGTCGTTAATTTCCTCTTTTCAGGTAGTACAAGAAAGTGAAAACATCGTTTTTTGCTTAGAGTGTGCTCTGGCTTATGTTCGGGACAAGAAATCGTGCCATGGCCTCAAAATGATGTACAGATATGACGAGGTATGCTCATTGATGGTTGCTTTAATCTTCATTTGCTCCGTGTTTGTCCGACATAGTGTTGCTCTGGTTTGAGATCTTTTACGACACCCATTTGTCTGTTTCCTAAGGAGCAGATCAACAGTTTGGTGTACCAGGTGAGCAGCATTGCATCTCGACGTCCATCAGAAAAGCGGGGCACACGCTCCCGTCGAGGCCTCGGTCACGGCTCGCCAAACACCGGTGCCACTTTGCGTGACCGCGTCCCACAAGGCTGCACGATGAGCGATACGTTGTGCCCTTATAAGCCATAAATTGCTCTCCGAGAAACCAAATGGCTTGGGATGTCGCCACGAGTGCTTGCACGCTCGGCCCGAGAAGTGCCCGGTTCATTCCTTCGGCAATAAAACTCTTACTCATCCACCTGCAGGCAACATCAGGGAGGTATTTCAGTGCCTAAAGATCAGCTGCTGATTTTAGTCTTCATTCACAAGATCTTTCTCTCCCACCTTGGAAGCCTGTTTGATACTCAACTTGAATAATTGCAGAGCAAAATGCAGCACTCCATCGCACTATTGCACTAGACACAAAAAAAAAATAATAAAATTTTAAAACTCTAATTTATGAAAGATAGCCTATTGAG
>NC_140968.1:47060585-47183085 GCF_056783735.1 Eptatretus burgeri
AGCATGGGTGACGTGATACCTCTCATTTCTGGTTATGAGTGACATTTTGTTTCCATCAAAAGGTCATTGAATAATTCTTTTAAAATAACAGGATGCTGTGCAATTGGATTACCAATTTATGTGGGTTAAAAATGTGTAGATTCCCACCAGATACTGGAAAGAAAAAGACCGCGCACATGTCCGAAGGAAGCGGTGCAGTTTGGCATTTTTAATATGAAATGGGCAAATAAAAGCCGAGAAATAAACGAAACCCATGAGAATTCCCCTTTAGAACTTCCCTGTAAAATTATACTTTACAACACATAGAATTAATCAAGGTATGTTAGAAAGGTGGTTCTTAATTTTGGATGGATGGATGGAAGGAACGATGTAGCCAAATATTGTAGTGGCTTCACCCCTTAAATATTTGTGGGAGAAAAGTGATCTGTGATGGAAACCGACTTTGAGCTTTTTTTGTCAGGTAAGTTGCAGTCCCATGTGTGTATTTTTATGTGTGCTGCTGTAATCATTTGGCAGTTGGATATAACTCGTAAAAAGACATAAATCATGGAAACATCTGTTGATTTATCGTCATGGCCAAAAATATTGGCACCCTTGCACTTTTTTCAAATAATGCACCATTTCTTCCAGAAAATTTTTGAAATTAAAAATATATATTTTGGTATCCACATATGTGTTTCTTTGGTTTTTTAGTGGAGCAAAACAAAAAAAAGCTGAAAAATTACTAAATCTTCGCTTATTCCACACATGTATCAAAAAATGGCCTGGACAATATTATTGGCACATTTTAGAAGTTGTGAGAAAGAGATTTCAAGCAGGTGATTCTCCTTTACTTTGGAATTGAACTCATCTGTGGTGAGTTGTCAGTGCCTGCAATATAAAAATCACTCATTCAACCAGTTTAAAAGGAGTCATTCTGCTGTTTTGTGTCTCTGTGTCCCACAATGAGCATTGAGAAAAGAAAGGAAACCAGAGAATTGTTTGAGGAGGTCAGACACAATATTATAGCCAAGCATGGACAATCTCAAGGCTCCAAGTTCATCTCCAGAGACCTTGATGTTCCTGTGTCCACCGTACACAATGTTATCAGGAAGTTTAAGGCCCATAGCACTGTGACCAACCTCCCTGGACGTGGCCGCAAGAGAAGGCTTGATTGAAGATTGCAGCGAAGGATTGTTCAAATGGTGGAGAAAGCACCTCAATCAACTGCCAAACAGATTCAAGCTGACCTTCAGACACAAGGTACGACAATTTCAACTCGTGCCACCCGTCGCCAATTCAATGAAAGGGGGTTCGACAGTTGGAGACGCAGGAGGACCCCACTGCTGAGAGAGGGACATAAGAAAGCCCGACGAGTTTGCCAAAACACCTGAACAAGCCAAAATCCTTCTGGGAGAATGTCCTGTGGACAGATGAGACCAAATTAGAGCTTTTTGGTAAAGCACATCATCTCTATATTTACTGAAAACAAAATGAATCCTTCAAAGAAAAGAACACCTTCCCTACAGTCAAACATGGAGGAGGTTCAGTGATGTTTTGGGGTTGTTGTGCTGCCTCTTGCACATGGTGCCTTGAATGTGTGCATGGCATCATGAAATCATGAGATCACCAAGGTATTTTGGTGTGCAATGTTCAACCTACTGTCAGAAAGATGGGTCTCTGTCGAAGGTCATGGGTCTTGCAGCAAGACAATGACCACAAACACACTTCAAAAGGCACCCAGGAGTGGTTCAAGGCAAAACGTTTGACTGTTTTGAAATGGCCAGCAATGAGTCCAGATGTAAATCCCATTAAACACCTGTTGGGAGATCTGAAAATGGGAGAAGGCACCCTTCAAATCTGGGAGACTTGAAGCGGTTTGCACAAGAAGAGTGGGTCAAACTGCCAGTAGAGTGGTGTAAGAAGCTCAGTCATGGCTATAGGAAGTGCTTGACTGCAGGTATTTTGTCCAAAGGCGATGCTACCAAATGTTAACTCTTGGGTGTCAATAATTTTGTCAGTCATTTCTTTGCATTTCCTGATTTTAAAGGACAATTTCTGAATCATAAACAAAGGTTCTGTAATATTATCAGTGAAATAAAGAATTGTGGAGACCAAATACTTTCATCAATTTCAACTTTTTTTGGAGAAAATTGAGTTATTTGAAAAAAGTGCAAGGGTGCCAATATTTTTGGCCATGACTGTATGACATATCAAAAATATTATGGAGAAATTGCTGATGTAAAAAAGTAAACGACATGTGTCAGGTCAGCTATGGGAGCATGCACCGGAGCAGCGCGTCGCTGGGTCCACTTTCCACCAGTACTCCAGGGGCCTCCTGGCCACTCCCCAAACAGATGCCTAGCCCATCCCCATCTTGAGATGTCGATGAATCTGCTGCAACTACGAGGCACATAATTGGTCCATTGGTCTCCAATCAAGAGAATCTGGTGAGCAGGATGAGTGTCAGGAAAATGAGCCACATGTCCATACAGCCACAGCTGATGCTCACAGACTATCCATCCATCTTATGGGACCATATTCTGTACAGAGCGTTGATGCTGCTGAATCGGTTGCCTGGGCGATTGTCCACAATCCTGGATGGGTCGCCACTCCAACACAGGATACTCAAATGGCTCAATCATCCCAAAAAGCTGGTACTCATTTTGCTGCCCTCTGAAGGATAACAGGCTGTCAATCCCACCTGGTATTAATTCAACTGCTGAGCTGAATTTGAACTCATGACCCTTGGATCCCAAGCCCCTGACCCCAACCATTAAGCTAACACCAAGCATTCACAGACAATACAGGTAACAAATCTCATCAGAGTTTCTCAGCAACCGCTCATTGGAGACAGAGTCTGACCAATGATCGGCAAGGATTCTCTGAAGAGACCTGATGCCGAAGGAGTCGTCTCCCTCTCAGATCCTTTATCACAATCCAAGTCTCACATCTGGAGAGCAAGACTGAAAGAACCAAGGACTTCAAGCAGCTCCACCACTGCCTGCCCCCACGGCACCTCTACCACTGCCTGCACCAGGTGCACCTGCACCAGGTGCACCTCTACCACTGCCTGCACCAGGTGCACCTCCACCACTGCCTGCACCAGGTGCACCTCCACCACTGCCTGTACCAGGTGCACCTCCACCACTGCCTGCACCAGGTGCACCTCCACCACTGCCTGCCCCAGGTGCACCTCCACCACTGCCTGCACCAGGTGCACCTCCACCACTGCCTGCCCCAGGTGCACCTCCACTACTGCCTGCACCATGTGCACCTCCACCACTGCTGACACCTGCTGCACAATCTGCACATGCTGCACCTCCACAACTGCCTGCACCAAACGCACCTCCACCACTGCCTACACATGCTCTCCACAACTGCCTGCCCCGCTGCAGTCACCACCGTCTGCCCCTGCTGCACAGTCACCACCACCTGCCCCTGCTGCACAGTCACCACCGCCTGCGTCCCGCGCCACCGTCACCACCGCCTGCGTCCCGTGCCACCGTCAGCACCGCCTGCGTCCCGCCGCACCGTCACCGCTGCCTGCGTCCTGCCGCACCGTCACCGCCGACTGCCTCCCCGCCGCACCGTCACCGCCGCCTGCATCCCGCCGCACTGTCACCGCCGCAAGCCTCCCGCCGCACCGTCACTTGCATCCCACTGCACCGTCACCGCCGCCTGCATCTCGCCGCACCGTCACCGCCGCCTGCATCTCGCCCACCGTCACCGCCGCCAGCCTCCCCGCCGCACCGTCACCACCGCCTGCGTCCCGCCGCACCGTCACATTTTCTATGTGACGGTACAACCCCAAACCCTAACCTGCATCCCGCTGCACCGTCACCACTAATTCTATCCCTAACCCTAGCAGCACCCTCACACTGTCACATTTTCTATATGGGCTATTTCCTCACACTTCCTTCAACAGTAAGAACCGTCAGGGTCGGATTACGATTTTGTGGGCACCTGGGTACAGATACTGTGAGGCCCCCAGTGATAATTAACAAAAGCACGCAAATCAAATTTCGGATTCTTGAAATCAGTTTATTCAACTTCTACAACATAATGTCAACATTAGGCACGCGTAGATGGGGGGTGCAAGTGTAACACAACAAAAAGAGAAGAGATATTGTGATATTTTCAAAAGTAAAATAAGTTTTTGAAATATTAAATTTATTTGACAAGGCTAAACAAAATTAAAATTCAAATATTTGCTTTGTGTAATTTATTGGTAACAAATTTCTCCAAAACATCAGTAAATTGTAAATTTTTGAGAACATCATTTTCACTTGCCACGACAGACCTCGTCTGTTAAGTCGTTCTTGTGTCATTGTTGACCTGAGTACATTCTTTAAATGTTTCAGCCTGGAGAAACTTCTCTCTCCAGTCGCATTAGTTATCATTAAACACAAATAAATCCGTCGTGCTATTTCAACATTAGGGAATGAAGAAGTTAATCCATTTTTTAAGCACAAGGGTGTAGATATCAGAAGCTTGCGGTGTTTCATGCTTGTCCCTGAAATCATCAAATTGCCCAACAAAGTTTTTAAAGTGAACAATTTCTGGCACAAATTCAGGCTCGATGTCATCGGAGTAAATCTTCTGAAACTTGGCTGCTGTTGTTGAAATGTCATCATCGTTCATTGTTGGAAATTCGACCAGGAAACCAAACAATGAATGAACATTTTTATATGCTTCAATGCGATGAGAAATAGCTCAGCATAACTTATCTATGATGGGTAGATATGTTTCCACCTTAGACTTCTGGCTTCCTCGCAAAGCACCATCTTCAGCGTTACCACCATCGATTTGTTTTCTTCTCCTATGCTCTCGTTTTTGTTCGTCGTGGTATTCCGTATTTTCTACTTTGTTTTTTGCTTTATTTTCAAACACTTCAAAGAAGGAAAGCAAAGCAATGATGAAAGAAGAAGAAGAAGGAAAGTTTCGATGGAATGAGCGATTTCTTGACCTGGCCCGAAGCGAGTATGAGATCGTCTCATTGTAATCAGGATTGCCAGTGCCAACAAGTTGGAATAATGGGCAAGTAAAAAAATTCCAGTATATTTTACAGTATATTAATTGAGCCCTTTTTAAAGAGATAATTCAGCATACTTCTACTTTAATTCTACACTTACAAATGAAGTAACTTTTCACAGTAAATTAATTTCACTTAATCTCTGGAGGCCCTCAGTTGGCGGAGGCCCCTGCCATGCCTTAATCCGGCACTGACAACCGTCTGCTACCCCTATTGTTGATGTGGCCCACATTGAGCAACTGTCACATTTTATGAACTCCTCTTCCTTTCTCCTTTAGTCTCTTTTCACTCTTTTTTTTATCCCCAAATTCCCAAGGCCCCAACTGACAACGCCAAAATTAACATGAGGCCTCCGCCTGCTTCTTTCAGTAAACGAACACAACTACACCTTTTATAAAGACAGTTCCACCTCTTGGAGATGTCATATTCACAATCCCTACAAGTTTTCCCTGACTTGTAAACCTACCAAAGCGACAGTTATAATTATTTTGAGCTGATTGGTGTCATGGGCTTTGTGAATGTGGGCCTCAGGCAGTGGTCTGTTCGTTTAAACACCGCCCAAATCGGTACGCGGCGTTCTCTCAAGCATGGTTGAAACTCCTGCCTTACGAATTTCTCTGAGGTCAAATGTCTTGCACCGCTTGCCGAGCGAAAATATTCCCTGATGATGAATGAGAGAATTTAAATATTCTCCAAAAGAAAACATTTAAATCCCATTGAATGAGACAGGGAATGGGACGCGGCATCACCTAATAAAAACGATCCCCGAAACATTCACATTTACATTAATTGATTAGTTATCTATAAAAAAATATCAAAAGTGGAGCATATAGCCAGGTCGGGCATCATGAGCCTCATCAGTGATTGAAATGTAAGTGTAAATTTAACCGGTCATGGCCTCGATTGGCATGACAGAGGAACCCTTATGTGCAGTAAGTGCTGCCCTGGATCTTCTTCAACTTGGTGCTGATGATGAGGTCTATGTAAGTGTATGTCCTGTTCGTGCTCAGCACACACACCACTCAAACAAAGCGAAGTCATGCTTGATTACGCAGATGTGTTTGTAGGTTTGGGTAGGTTTGTTCGCCCGGACCACATCCGATTAAAAGATGGAGTTTCTCCAGTTGGAGAGGCTCCACGGAGAGTACCCCACAGTTTACACGCATGCCTCAAAGAGAAACTCTGACATTGTGGCTAGGGGGTGTAATATCTCGGGTTGATGCTCCGACGGATTGGGTACATAATTTGGTTATCGTTGAAAAAACAAAAACAGACAAGACTTTGAGGTTGTGCCTCGACCCCCCCATAAGCTAAATACTGCTGTAAAATGTGAGCATCAGCAGATGCCAACCACCGATGATGTAATCAGTCAACGGGGAGGGAAAAAAGGTTTTCTCAATCTTTGACCAGAAAGATTCGTTCTGGCAGGTGGTGCTTGATTCGGACAGTGCTTTGAAGTGTACTTTCAATACCCCCTTCGGGTGTTACTGTTTTAACAGAATTCCATTGGGCCTTTGTTCCGCAAGTGAGGTGCTGCAGAATAGAAATGAGTGTACGTTTGGAGATATTGAAGGTGTACACTTTATCGCTGACGACATGATCATCCCGGGCACTGATGAAGCTCAGCACGATGAGAGTGTGAGGAAACTCCTTGACCGGGCCAGAGCTAGTAGAGTGAAATTTAACTGCCAGAAGATCCAATGGAAGGTATCAGAGGTCAGGTTTATGGGATACGTCTCTCCTGATGGCTTAAAGGCAGACCGGGAAAAGGTCCAAGCAATCGTGGATATGCCATCACCCACAAGCAAGGCTGAGTTACAGCGTGTGCTGGGTGTGATCAACTACTTATCGCGTTTCATTCCTGACATGTCGGTCATCACAACCCCGCTTCGGCATTTGCTCAAGTAAGATTAACATTGGCAATGGCAGTCAGCGTCGTTCAGAAAGCTAAAACAAGCCATATCGTTTGTGCCGGTGCTCAAATTATTTTACCCGTCAAGACCAAGCTGTTGTGCAAGCCGACGCATCATCAACTGGCTTGGGAGCCTGTCTGCTGCAGGATGGCCGGCCGGTGGCATATACTTCACGTTCACTGTCCGCTGCTAAAGAGAACTATGCCCAAATTGAGAACGAGATGTTAGGGGTGATTAGTCGCCTTTGAGATGTTTCACCACTGTCTTTGGATACAAGACTGAGGTGCAGACCAACCATCAACCTCTCGTGACACTTGTCAAGAAACCACTGTACAGAGCTTCACCAAGGCTTCAGTTGATGCTACTTTGACTTGTGCGTTGTGATGTGTTTGTAAAATATGTTCTTGAGAAGCTGCTGTACATTCCAGATACTTTGTCAAGGGCACCGAGCGGCTCAGTTCCGATGTATGACACCATTTTTGAGGACATGCAGTTGAAGGTGCATCAGCTAATAACCCATCTGCAAGTCAGCCAGAGCAAGCTGGACCTGTTGTGTGGTGTCACTGCGGATGACAACGATTTACAATTACTGGCCAACGCACCAGACCAACAAAGGCCACTTTGGGTAAGATAAATGTAAAACCAGGGCACAGCAAGTGGTCTTTTGGCCAAGTGTCAACTCAGATATACAAAGTCTGGTTACCAAGTGTGTGTGTCAATGTCTGCCAAGTTCAGACCAGCTCACACGAAAGAGCCACTTTTGCCACATGATCTTCACCTGGGGCCGTGTCAGAAAGTGGGAGCAGACATTTTCCACTTCGCCGGAAAGCATTTCCTCCTGATTGTGGATTATTTCTCCAAGTATCCTGAGGTCGTAAGAATTTGTTGGCTCACTGCAAAGCCATCGTTGAAGCTCTGAAGTCTGTGTTCGCGAGACATGGCATACCCAAGGAATTATTTATGGACAACATGCCATTTGCTAGTCCTGAGTTCAGGAAATTTGCCCAGAAATGGGGGTTCAACATTATGACCTCCACCCTACATATCCTCATTCTAATGGGAAATCTGAGTGTGCAGTAGACTATCAAGCAGGGGCTCAGAAAAGCCACCGAGGGTGGCCACGATACCCATTTGATGTTGTCATCTTACTGGAACACACCACTGGCAGGTCTTCTATACTCTCCAGCACAGCTGCTGATGAGCAGGAGGCTCAGAGATCAACTGCCGTGTCGTGACTGGGCTCTGGAACCACAAGTTCCAGTTGGTGCTCGGCGTTTGTCGGTGCAGCAACAGCAACGTGCTAAACATTTCTATTACCGGGGTGCTAAAGAGAGCTCATGCCTTTATTACTGGGGGCAGCGTTCAGGTACAGCATAATAAAACTGATCATGACAGTTGTAAGGAGGCTATTCCGGAACATTTTAAGAATAACTAAACTTATCGAAAGTTCAGGGTTGTTATGTGCGGAAATAGCCTCCATACAAGCACACAAAATCGTAGGAAGTCTCATCCATGATTCAATATGAGGGAATCGGGACAGGACCTAATGATGTAAGACATGACATATTATATGCGAGTCTGAACCAATGAGAACCGCCCAATTCAAATGTTGATGGGGGGGGGGGGGTTCGCATCCGGCCACTGTTTTCAGGGTTTCTCGATCCTCATGTGACAAGTTTCTGGAAGGGACTTATTGTGTTAGTGGTGGTGACAGAGTATGAGGAAGAGGGATAGGAGGAAAAATAAATGGGGATCCAGCTGATAGAGCCAAGGGGTAAGATGTGATTGTGTTGGTAGCGTCTGGTGAATGTGTTGGAGGTATCATCTGCTGAACGTGTTGGAGGTAGCATCTGCTGAATGTGTTGGAGGTGGCATCGGCTGAACGTTTTGGAGGTGGCATCTGCTGAACGTGTTGGAGGTGACATCTGCTGAACGTGTTGGGGTGGCATCTGCTGAACGTGTTGGGGGTGGCATCTGCTGAACGTGTTGGAGGTGGCATCTGCTCAACGTGTTGGAGGTGGCATCTGCTGAACGTGTTGGAGGTGGCATCTGCTGAACGTGTTGGAGGTGGCATCTGCTGAACGTGTTGGAGGTGGCATCTGCTGAACGTGTTGGGGGTGGCATCAGCTGAACGTGTTGGAGGTGGCATCTGCTGAACGTGTTGGGGGTGGCATCTGCTGAACGTGTTGGGGGTGGCATCTGCTGAACGTGTTGGAGGTGGCATCTGCTGAACGTGTTGGAGGTGGCATCTGCTGAACGTGTTGGAGGTGGCATCTGCTGAACGTGTTGGGGGTGGCATCTGCTGAACGTGTTGGAGGTGGCATCTGCTGAACGTGTTGGAGGTGGCATCTGCTGAACGTGTTGGAGGTGGCATCTGCTGAATGTGTTGGGGTGGCATCTGCTGAACGTGTTGGAGGTGGCATCTGCTGAACGTGTTGGAGGTGGCATCTGCTGAACGTGTTGGAGGTGGCATCTGCTGAACGTGTTGGAGGTGGCATCTGCTGAACGTGTTGGGGGTGGCATCTGCTGAAGGTGTTTGAGGTGAGTAGGGTGAATATACTGATTCTGGCTCACTTTTCGCCATGTAAGTGAATGGGGGATTTTCAGCGATTCATATTTTTTCCCTGAAAAGTAAACCCCCTTTTTATCCCAAGGTATATTTATTTGTCTCCCCTTTTAACCTAGGGGCACTCTATTCAAATAACCAATGCAATAAGATAAAGATTTGTTCAAGTAGCAAAGTAGTAATGTGATTTGTTGAAGGTGATTCTGAAGAAATATCTGAAACATGTAAGCCTCGGGACACTCTTTTTCAAATAACCAATGCATATTGTTTAGCTCACTCATTGAACCTATAAACATTTGTTCATTCTCAAATTCCTTCAATAGTTTAATTTTCTTTGCACAATAATCCCCATCTAAAATATTTAAAAATAAAACATTTGAATCTTTATATTTTTCAAGATACCCCTTTTGTGTCATTATGAAATGATATACTTCTCTTAATGATCTCATCTGACCACTTCCTGAGTTGCATATCATTTTGAGATTGTAGTAAATTATTTTTCCATTGTTCAATTGATAACCATCAAATTTTTCAGTCCATTCAAAGATATTTATTATTTTCTTTACATCCTCTAACTTATTACTTTTTAAATTGATTCGCTTATTTGTTTTATTTACCTTTGTTTTAGTTATTTTTTCAATAAGACTTATTTGATATTTTTCACATTCATTATGTTTTCCATTTATATACCAAGGCTGAGATTTTCTCCATTCTTTAGTTTGATTAATACTTGGTTCGACCATTTATATATTGTGAAAAAGACGGCGATAGCCCTTAAAAACCCTCATCCATATTGTATTCTACATACTCTGATTAAATATTCACTCCATCATACAATATCCATATGGAACACAATCTATTCCATTATCTAAAATAAATCTCTTATCATCAAAGGCTCCTAATGCCTTTTTATTTACTTCTTCACTATATATATCTTATGTTTATAACTTCTTATTGTATTCATTTTCCGATATTCATCAAACAATTATAATAATTTCTAAAAGTTACTGATTTCTTTATTACATATTTCTTTTATTCCCTTGAACCTTTTATCAATCTGATCACCATACTTATAAGCATATGCCTTTGCTCTCAATCCAATAAACTCACTCATTACTTTTCCACCCAACTCATCCTTAAACTTACCAATAACCTTTTCATTCTTTTTTGAAAATAACTCGCTCTTCTTACTAAAATTACTTGTATCATATACTCCAATATTTTTCTTCATATCTTTATAAACATCATCAGTTTTTATATCGAGGATAAAACTATCAGTGTCCATATACAACAATGAAACATTTTCACCATACTCTTTCTTTAAGCCATTATACAAATAATCATACATCAATATCTTTGATAAATCAAGAACTGCTGTTCCAATATAAATTGGTTTATCCATTACAATACTTTCCTTTTCCATATGAATAGCAGAAATGTTCTCTGAAAAAACCTCTTCTCTCTTAAAACTTGGTTTATTTATCAATCTTGAAGCTTGTTTCCAAGATGTTGCAAATCTAATGTTTTGCCTGTTTCTAACATTCTCCATTGTCTTTCCAAAGACAGCATTATTCATCAATTTATAGAATTCCCCTTCAAATTTTACTTTTGTATTTGTTCTCATATCTGTATTGAATTGAATATACTTTTTCATCCAAGGACTTTGTTTAAATTTTAAAACTATGAATTTTAGCTACTCTCAATCCTTCTCTCAGAAACTGTTTCAAGCTTCTCTGATGCAAAACAGATCCCTCTTTATCATAGAATGTTGTTAATAACTTTTTGGTTGATTTGCCTATAATATTAAAACTTTTATGATATTCACTTAACCATTCTTTCTTTGGGGTTTCTTTCTCACATGCAAAAGGAAGGTCTTTATGCTTATTATGAAGATCACTCGGGTACCTCAAATCAACTTCAAAATAATAACCTTCTTCTTCCTCATTCAATTCCTCTTGAGAAGAAATAACAATATTCATCAAAGCCTTTTCATAATCCTTTTCTTCCACCCACTCTAATTTACCATAAGGCAGAGATTGAGACATTGCCCATCCATACAAATTGTTCGCATCAAAATACATCAAATAATTACTATCTTTTTCACTATCATAATTTGGAAGATATTTATTATTTGCTTTAGCATATGTTTTTGAACATACTTGTGATATTCCACCTCTCTTAGACTTCTCAATCATCAAAATCATATCTACATCACTGGTTAAATCTATATCTTGTTTTGTCATTTTCAACATTGCACTCCAAGCTAAACCAGGAGCTTTGAAATAGTGGGCAGGATCTAATCCATCACAATTTTTATTATGACAGAGTGATCTAAAAGCTTCAAACACATCAGCTAACAATAAAACATCTGCTTTTAGAAACAAATCATGATATTCTCCAAGGTTCTTTATCTTAAATATTTTCCAAATTTCTTGTGCGTGTTTATATTCCTTATCACTTATCTCCTTTTCATAAAGGTTATTATGGAAACTTTCTTTTGAAGGAAGTCATGTTTCTTTAAATCTCATAAATGAATCTATATAATCATAAGGATAAATTCCCTTACTTGAAAGAATTTTCTCTTCACTTTGAATTTTATTCCTTGTTTGAATTTCCTCTCGAGTTAGAATTCCCTCTTTAATCAGAATTTCATCTTTAATCAGAATTTCCTCTTTAGTTAGAATTTCATTCATTGTTTGAATTTTATTCATAATTAAAATTTCATCTTCAGTTGGAATTTCTTCATTAATTTCCTCATTAATTAGAATTTCCTCTTTACTTTGAATTCTCTCTCTAATCTGAATTTCCTCTTTAGTTAGAATTTCCTCTTTTGGAAAGAATGAATTAAGATTTAGAAAAGAGCCCGTGGAGCTTAGATTTGATGCGAGGTAGGCTAGTGGTGTTCCCATAAATTTGCAAGAATCGAGAAACCTAATAGGAGTGAAAGGTTTTGTGAATATCATTTTTAAAAATGAAATATACTTTTGACTTGTGTTTGTTATGGCAGAAATATTCCCTGGTGTTTTTGAAAGTTCATTTATAAATATATGTGTATCATAGTTGGCGCTGTTGTGAAGAAAGACTGGAATAAAAGAAGGAAATTTATAATTAAGATTATAACAGGAATGAGTGGGACCTCTATATTTACCAATAAGATGACAATGATCCCTTACTTTAGACTCCTCAATTTCCTCCTCACAAATATGACAGATATTGTTCTTTCTAAATTCTAATTTTTCTTCTTCGGTGAATTTCATCGGTTCATTTGTTTCTTTCATTAATTTAGTTAGTCTTATACAATCCTTTTCTAATCGTTTTACAAACTCTTGTGAAGCTTTATTTCCACTATAATGTTCAAGTTTATTATACTTTTCTCCAACAGATGATTTGATATAATAACAGAAACCGCAAGGAATATGTTTTTTATATTTATTTGTATGTGATTCTTTTGGATTAGGAGAAGCAGTATTTATCTTTTTTAGGATACATTCAAAATCAGCGTATATCACAAATGGGTACATGATAGATTTATTATAATCTTCAAAAGAAATCTTTTCACCAGGTTTAGGCATTGTAATTACAGATTATTTATGATTACTACAATATTTTGAATCTTGTTCTAATAGTTCTTTTGTATGAAATGAATTAAGACATCGCTTACAAGGATATATTTTGTTTGCTGTTCTGAATACCTGAGAAGAGATTAATCTTGATAAATTATTGATGAATGTGTAATGTGAATTCTTTCCAACACTAAAATATAAAAGATCAATGTATGTTCTTCATTTTTATAGTTGTTTGAAATTTTTAATATTTGAACTTTGTTTGTATCCGTTAATCCATATACATTAATAGAAAGATTATAATTCTTTTTCTCAAATTTAGGAATATCTGTTCGTGGCATTGGGAATTTAAAATCTTTAATGTCCAAGGTATTCTCATATTTCATATATTGTTTTACTCTTTCTGAATTACAATTTGGTGGATGAAAGTGAGCAAGAACAGACCAGAGAAAACATTTATTATCATTGTTCTTAATATTAACAACTGCCTTCTTCAGTTTTATTTCTTTTGGTAATTCAATATAAAAAGAAGCTTTAAGAGGGTTTGATTTTAGAATGTGTATATCCAAAAAGATGATTTTTTTAAATATTAAATCCACTTCCTCCCACTGTATTATCAACATCCTCCTCTTGTCTTGATAGTTCTTCATAAACCCCACTATTCAAAAAATCTTGAAATGATGTTATAAAATGAAGATCTGTTCTCATATAAGGAGTTTGTTCTTCATCTTGTCTTTTCATATTCATTTTCACTCCCATATAAAACTTTAAAGTTTTCATTTCTTTTAATGTCTTTTTAATAACTTTTTCAACATCAGGTTTCACCATTTCAATTGATCCAGCTATTGATGATGGACCGGGTTCTCCAAATTGAAAAATCCTTATTTTTATATGCCCTTTAAATGCCCCATCAGTGTTTTCAATATAATAGTCTCCCTTTACTTTAAACTCATTTTTCTTGTGTTTTTGTGATTGAAGATGTCTATTATAACTACTCTTCAAAACATCCTTTGAGCAGATATCACAATGTTTTCTTTCCAACTCAAGAGTAGACATTTGTTGAAATAGATTAAATGTTTGTTTGTTGGTTTGAAGGTGTTTTTTGTAATATTTATATTCGTGATTACAAACACCGCAGTACGTTGTTTTCACCATATTTATATAATAAAACTTTGCTTAAACTAAAATTCTCTTGATGAAAATTTCGTTTAATTTATAGGTGAATCTGTGCTTAAAACCATTTTATCCTCCAACTTTTTTCACTTAATAAATACAATGTTTCAAGACACAAAAGACAAGTTTCAATCAATCTCTTCATTTGTAAAAGATACTGAGAAATATATCAAGGATGTAAAATTGAACAAAGATAAATATAACAACTATTGGATAAAAACAATTATGGTGGATAAGATGAGTTCTTTAATTTCCTTCAGTGGAAGGGCTTTTAGTATACCTGGAAGAACATCAATTAAAGTATCTCTATCAAAAGTTTCTCCTCTCCTTCTGATAATATATTCAAAACTAGAAAAAGCAATGAAACAAGAAAAAGTATCAAAAAATAAAAACCTAATGGATGAAGCTTTAGAAAGAAAAGATAAGACCATATGTAATATGCAAGGAGAAATTTGTATTTTTTTCAACAACCCTAAAGATGTAAATCCTGATGAAATAAAGGATGTTAATATATCAGGTGAAATGACATTTCGTTCAATAGTAGTTAAGGATCATTTTAAAATTACCTTTAATATAAAAAATGTAGCAGTTGAATCTGTTAATGAAAAAAAGTATATAGATATCGATGGTAATGTTTTTTCTACTAATTAAATATGAGTCATTATTCAACTGAAGATTTTGAAGATTATGAGAGTGATTATGATACCGAGAGTTTGCATTCAAACGATAGTTATGAGACCGAGAGTTTGTGTTCAGACGATAGTTATGAAAGTAGTTTTATAGATTATTCTGAAATTATCGAAGATGATATCGAAGATGAGTTTCAGTTAAAGTAAAGTTTTACTTTATAAATATGACAGACTTTCCTGATTCTCCATCTGATAAATTTGAGAATTGTCCTGCGTGTGATAGATGGGGATTAAACACAGAGTCAAAAGCCTATAAACAATGTAGATTTTGTGATTATCTTCTAATTAGTGATAATAAAAAATTTAAAAAGGCAAATAATTCTTTTAGATTTACACCAAAAATGAATTACTTTACAAGATTTATTAGAGAAATGAATGTAAAGTATGAGGGTGATAACACACCTTTCCTTACAAGGGAAGAAACTGAATGTATTCGAGAAATGTTCAAAGGATTGTTGTTATATACTATTCATGGATGTGATTTCAGGGAAATATCAACACAAGATATTGCAAAAATAAAATAATGGATTATCTTGAAATTAAACCTGAACTTACGATAAAATATAGAGTTCGAAAAAAGCCAACAACAAATTAAATAACCTGTTTTCCAAATATATAAATAAATGATTTTTTTACCCATTTGGGAAAATAAGATAAAATTTAACAATCATAAAAATCTTCCAAATTCATTAAGATGTCTCATAGTTGGTTCAAGCAGATGTGGAAAAACCTGCTTACTTTTGAAGATGCTCCTGACTCCCAAGTTTTTAGATTATGATAATTTTATAATTTTCACAAAGTCGAGTTTTCAAGCAGAGTATTAACTACTCTCACAAGGTTTTAATGCTGATCTTCAAAAAGAAGATATAATCGGTTAATTTAAACTTCAAAAAAACCAAAATGATTATAACATTGAAGATATAATACAACTATTTTGCAATACAACTATTTTGCAAAATTTGTGAGTCTCCAAGGTGGGCCCCATATTTAGAACCATCTTGGCAGAACCCTTTTCCTGAGTCTCCAAGGTATTTATTTAAACCATCAAGGCAGAACTCATTTACTGATTTTTTTTCAAAATTTGTGAGTCTTCAAGGTAAAACTTGTATTCTGGCTCATCAAGGTATAACTCGTTATGTGGGTATTGTCTTGATAACTCTCAATGAGTACTATTGCTGTAAACTCTTTTTCAGGATTTTGCTGGTCTCCAAGGTATAACTCTTTGGTTGGGCCATCAAGGTCGAGCTCGTTCTGTGGGTCTTGGTCGCTCATAAGGTCTTCAACCAAGCCAACAATTTCGTCCCAAGTTGTAGCAAAAGCAGTATTTTTATTTCGTATTTCAGATACAATTTCCTGTGAGAGAAAATAATAATGTATTAATTAAGTGATTTCATTATTAAATGAGTATGCTTCAATCAAACTTTGAAAATAGGAAAATAAAAATCTTACCTCAACAGATAAGAGGTTTGAATCGAGTTCATCAACTTGAAGGTTTAGTTCCATCCAAGTAGTCGATCTCCAAGGAACCCCAAAGTCATCCCACTCAAGGCCTAGCTCGTTCTGTGGGTCTTGGTTGCTCACAAGGTCTTCAACCAAGCCAATAATTTCGCCCCATGTTGTGGCAAAATCTGTATTTTCAGATACAATTTCCTGTGAGAGAAAATAATAATGTATTAATTCAGTGATTTAATTAATAAATGAGTATGCTTCAATCAAACTTTGAAAATGGGGATATAAAAATCTTACCTCAACAGAGAAGAGGTTTGAATCCAGTTCATCAACTTGAAGGTTTTGTTCCATACAAATATTCGATCTGCAAGCAAGCTCATCCCACTCAAGCACAGTATAGCACTCCATTGTCAAAATTTTTTTTTTAAATGGAGTCTGGGTTGAACCTTTTATAGAGAAAGACTGGTGGGGGTCGTTTCCTTTGGAAATTCGCTGGGCAAGCCCAGGCAAGCCTTCGTTCGGAAATTTTTCAAAACCATAACATTGTAGAATTTTCTAGTGATTTCTTTGAGTCAGAGATGAACTGGAAATGATGTAAGAGTAGGCGGGGCTTAGTAAAAGCGGGCGGGGCTTAGAAAAATAAGCGTGGCTTATGAAACATCTCATGGAAAGTGGGCGTGGTTTATGCAAAAAATAATCTGAGGCTCAGGAGGTGGTCAGACGAGATCATTAAGAGAAGAATATCATTTCATAATGACACAAAAGGGGTATCTTGAAAAATATAAAGATTCAAATGTTTTATTTTTAAATATTTTAGATGGGGATTATTGTGCAAAGTAAATTAAACTATTGAAGGAATTTGAGAATGAACAAATCTTTATAGGTTCAATGAGTGAGCTAAACAATATGCATTGGTTATTTGAAAAAGAGTGTCCCTAGGCTGACATGTTTCAGATATTTCTTCAGAATCACCTTCAAGAAATCACATTACTACTTTGCTACTTGAACAAATCTTTATCTTATTGCATTGGTTATTTTAATAGAGTGCCCCTCGGTTAAAAGGGGAGACAAATAAATATACCTTGGGCTAAAAAGGGGGTTTACTTTTTAGGGAAAATAAATGAATCGCTGAAAATCCCCCATTCACTTACATGGGGAAAAGTGAGCCAGAATCAGTATATTCACCCGACTAAGGTGGCATCTGCTGAAGGTGTTGGAGGTGGCATCTGCTGAAGGTGTTGGAGGTGGCATCTGCTGAAGATGTTGGAGGTGTCATCTGCTGAACGTGTTGGAGGTGGCATCTGCTGAACGTGTTGGAGGTGGCATCTGCTGAACGTGTTGGAGGTGGCATCTGCTGAACGTGTTGGAGGTGGCATCTGCTGAACGTGTTGGAGGTGGCATCTGCTGAACGTGTTGGAGGTGGCATCTGTTGAACGTGTTGGAGGTGGCATCTGCTGAACGTGTTGGAGGTGGCATCTGCTGAACGTGTTGGAGGTGGTATCTGCTGAACGTGTTGGAGGTGGCATCTGCTGAACATGTTGGAGGTGGCATCGGCTGAACGTGTTGGATGTTGCATCGGCTGAACATTTTGGAGGTAGCATGTGAAAGAAGGGCATTTGGTGGAGAATCCGGTCCCGCCACCGAAGGTGAAGGAGGTTATGTTTTCATCCCTTTCTGTCTGTTTATCTGCAGGATCTCTCAAAAAGTTGTGGACGGATCCAGTTGAAATTTTGTGGGCAGGTTTGGTGTGTGAAAAGGACGAACTGATTGCATTTTGGTGATTATCCGGATCCGACTACTGGAATTTTTTGATTGATTCTTAACCATTGAGAGATGGGGCCAAAAATGATATATTGCACGTTCTCTCAAAAAGTTCTGAACGGATTCGGATGAAACTTGCTGGACAGGTTGGGTGTGTGATGAGGAAGAACGGATTCGATTTTGGTGAAGATCCGAATCTGTATCTGGATGCGAGAATTATTTAATTTTGAAAGTGATTCTTCACCATTGAGAGACGGCCAAAAAACGCTATCGTACTGTATGGCATGATATTTAAAAAATGTATTGGGCCCAATATGTTCTCGTGTGTGTATATACAGGGTGTACCAAAAAATATACAACTTTTAATCTGCAAAGCGGATGGTCATAACATATATTTTAAAAAAAGATATATGGCTGGATAGAAAGCTGAAATGTTGAAGTTTATTGTACTAATGTCCAAATTGCCACCAAAATTTAAATTTTGGTACAGAATCGTCGTTTTCTTTTAGACCACATGTTCGACGTAGGCTCCACACTGTCCGATCACTGCCTGTAAACGCGTTGTCATGTTCTCCATCACTTTGGGAAACGTTTCCTGAGGAGTGTTCTGGATTTCTCGGTGGATGTATTCCTTCAGCTGATCAAGAGTCTGAGGCCTAGGGTTTCCATAGATCCTGTCCTTGAGATACCCCCGCAAAAAGAAGTCTGGAGGAGTAAGGTCAGGGGAATACGGTGGCAACTCAACGTTTTCGTAGAGGGGGATAAAGCGGCCCTCGAAATGTTGGTTGAGAAAACGCCTTGTTTCCCCGGATGTATGGGGCGGTGCTCCATCCTGCTGGAACCACTGGGTTCTCATCTGGATCAGGTTGTTTCTCCTTCGGGCCTGAGTACGTAGCTCAGGCAGATAGAATTCCTGAATCATTTCGCGATAGTTCCTCTGGTTTACCGTGCAAGTGCGTCTCTGGTCATCTTCAAAGAAGTATGGACCAATTATCCCACACCAACCAACCGCCACCCACATGGTGACTTTGAGAACAGATCGAGGCACCAGTTCAGTTGATGCATTACCAGGATTTTCAGTTCCCCAGTACCGAAAGTTTTCCTTGTTTACCTCCCCGGACAAGTGAGCATGGCATTCGTCCGTCATGTGAAGTTTTTTGAGGAAGTCTGCATCTTCTTCCAACTTTCCTGAGAACCAATTTGCAAAGTCTAGTCGTTGGTGTTTCTGTTAATCAGTAAGCATCATTTCCGTTTGAATTTTGTATGGAAAGGCATGAATGTCTTGGCGAAGGATCCTCTGAACGGTGCTCTTATGAATGTTTGTCTCGGCAAAAAGTCGTCGAATCGATTTTTTTGACTCTGAACAACCGCCTGTCTCACCATTTCCACATTTTCTTCATTACGACCTGTCCCCTTCCGACCTCTGTGACCCTTGTGAAGGTCACAGATGGTTCCCACATTGGTAAACTTTGCAATTCTGCACTTTATTGTCCGAAAATTTGATGCATGGTGCAAGTGGATACCGAAATGTCTCGAGTAAAGACGTTGCACCTGCATGACACTTTTCCTCTGGTGCCAAAGTTCAACAATTTTCGTGACGATCCGATCCGTGAAGATCAAAGTTCAACAGTTCAACAATCACACCCTGGTGGTATCCCTGAACCTGCTGCACTTTTTTCATCCCCACTCCTCCCTCGCCATCCCCATAATGAAATGAAGTTTGATTGATGGATTTATTTTTGAGCTGGTGTTTTTGTGACACATGCATGATGGGCCAAATGGCCTTCTCCATCTAATTTTTTTGAGTTATTTATGTATATGCATGCACAAATAATGCAAGACTTACAATTCTCTGGGTGTACATCCGGTTGACCAGTGATGGCTTTGAGGAATCTTTGTCCAGTGCATGTGAGTGTTCAATTTAACACAACTGACATGTACGTGCACATACACACTGTATTATACAGGGTGTAACAAAATTCTGGAATCATCGGCTTTTATTCGAGCAAATGTTCAAATTGTAATCCATGGTGTGCTTTGCAGTTATCAACTGGGCGTTTTGTGGTTTCAACGACTGCGTGCAATGTATCCATATTGATTTTGTTACATTCCTCTCGAATATGTTCTTTCAATGCCTCCACTGTTTGTGGACAGTTGGCATACACAACAGATTTCAAATAGCCGCATTAGAAAAATCTAGAGGAGTCAAGTATGGTGATTTCGGGGGGCATTCCACTGGTCTACTGATCTTCATGAACCGTTCCATCGTCCTGGTGCCGAGTTACCAAGGCAAAATGTGGAGGTGCCCCATTCTGCTGAAACCAGAAACGCCATGACGTTGCAAGCGGAATATCGACCAAGTAAGGCTCTAAGACTTCATTCAACAGTGCTACATATGTTTCTCCAGTTGCAGTCGCTTCAACAAAGTATGATCCGAGTAAGGTTGTTCCTTGGATGTCACACCAGACCATTACTCTCAGATCATTCTGAACATGGGTCTCTTCTGACTCATTCGCCCAGTAATGGCAGTTATGACCGTTTACCATTCCAGTGAGATATAAAATAGCCTCATCACTCAACATGATACCATGATAAATTGAAGGTTGCACGAATTCCTGTTGTGTTATCCAATCAGAAAACTCTTCACCTCTGCCGCAATTATCCCCATAAAGCTCTTGCATGCATCAAACCATGTAAGGGTGGCAATTTGTTTGTCCTTAGAATGCATGCAACAGACATGTGACTTATTCTTGTCTTGACCAATTTTTCGCATTGATCCATGGGGGCTCACAGCAACATTTGCTAAAACATCTACTTTGTGATCAGGATCCATACTTGAGCGCGGAGACCACTTCTTCGTTTGTCTGCCACATTTCCAGGTTCACAAAATCGTTTCATTAACTTTGACACCATTCTTCTTTGAGGCATGGGCTTCGTTGGATGTCGGCAATAGAATTCTTGACAAGTTTCTCTCTGGCTTAAACCTGCGGCATGTAAGAGGACCAGTTCAGCTTTGTCTTCCATAGTGCGACCCTTTTTCATAGGTTCTATCCTGAAGAAAAAAAAAACAACTAACTAACCTATGATTCCAGAATTTTGTTACACCCTGTACAAAATAACAAGTAGCTTATAATTCTTTGGTGTACATCTGGTTGTCGAGTGTTGGTTTCACTGCCTGTTTGTAGCACTGGTGGACAATGCTCTGATGGCAATGTCTCCCAGAGAACGTCATCTTGTAAAGCATCATCCAACCAATTGGTGTTCATCTCTCAGTCTTCATACAGTGGATTATTTGCCTTTAACCACTGCAAACCAGGCAGAATTTTAGCAGGTTGTACATGCTGGTACATGTTCTGACCTTTGTGACCCAGCTTTCTCTTGAGCTTCAAAAGGACCATCAGAGCTTGTGATGGCAACATACGCAGTAGGGTGCACACAGATTTGAGATCTGTGAATACATTTACTGTAGGCCTTGAATTTTAGGTTGCTTGCCACAAGAGAGTGCCACCATCTTCATGAATGGGATCCTCAGTGAGATCAACAGAATTTCAAAAGGATTTAGGTCTGACAACTCCATTGAGAAATCCACAAGGTCTAGGTTGTTGGCTTTAGCCTGAGCAGACATTTTCCCTTGTTTTTTTTGTATACATGGAGTCGAGACTTGTGAAAGAGCTAGTTTGCAGTTTTTAGAGCATGATCACAGGTTTTGCATATCCACATTTTTCCCCTTCACACTGGCATGCATAAACTTGGGTAGAAAGGACTTTCTTCAGCGTTTTGTCGTTCTAACTGATGTTGAATAGCAGTATCGTTTGGTGGTACATCAAACGACGACAGTAGATACATATGTCATCAGGACCTTGGTTGGTAGCAGCAATAAAAACCTCAGACATATGTGTTTTACTTTCTTGACCAGAGGGTCTCCTCTCTTTTTCTTAGTGGGACTCAGACAACTGCTTGGCAATGTGGGCCTGGACATCGAGCCATCTGTTCACCTCTTTTTCCTGGTGGGACAACGACAGATGCTTGACTGTGGGCCTCTTAATCTCACCGTCTCTCCTCCTTTTCTCGTGTTGCCTTGCATTTCCAAACACGATTGAGGTGCGTTTTATTTTTGAACCATGCATAGCAGTCGTATCATGATGGTTACCGTACAAAGCTGTTGGGTTAAACAACAGTCCAGAGTTGACAATGCACCGCTGAGATGCGTTTTTCATTGCTATTGAGATTTATCTGCTTTCCAACAATTACAAACCTGACAATTCTTGTAAAAAAATGAGGATTTTGGAATTCTATAATGTACGTGTGTGTCGTTCGTAAAGTATATTGTTGCGGGCCGGGGATCGGTGGCGAGAACGACCACTAGGTGGGGGAGGTTACGTCGTCTCCTAACCAACCTCCCGGAATTGTAGGCCGTCGCTCGGATAACTCCGCGAGCCGGCGGGATGCTTAATCGACTGTGGAACGCCAATATCTCGACCGCGTGGCGTAGGGTTATTTTATCTCGATCCAATGTACCTAAGTAACCACGCGGTCTCGGCTACCAGGATCCACACCCTCGGAACGCCTGGCCGAACCGGATTCACTCTAGCGGCAGTGGTAAAATTACAGCTACCGCCTACCACTCTGCCACCTACCTTTCCGACTCGGATGCAATCGAGCGGGCCTGCCCAGGACGTCCCGGCTAAAATGGACCGATTACAGGGGATAAAACCCCGCCTAAACTCAGATCTGAACCATGCTGGACCAATGCAAGAAGGGACGGAAACAGACTGGGAACATTTCTAACATGATTTATTTACAGTAAACAGAAAGACACAAGAAAGACTTAATGTGGGTTTTCACAGGACATGCGAATGTCGAAAAATGGCAAAGTCCAACATTCGTATTTTCGGCTCCAAAAGTTCGCCAAACAGGCGTGGGGGTTCGGAAGCGTCGTCAATTGTTTGCAGGAGTCGTTTTTTATTCGGCGGGAATTTCAAAAAAGTTTGAAATTCCCACTGAACAAAAAACGACTCCTGCGAACAATTGACGACGCTTCCGAACCCCCGCGCATGTTTGGCGAACTTTTGGAGCCGAAAATACGAATGTTGGACTTTGCCATTTTTTCGACATTCGCATCCTTCGCGAACCGTTTGTGTGTCCCGTGAAAACCCACCTTTATCGCGAATATACAAGAAATATTTACAATGATAAAATAAAAACACATACACAGTTCTACTTAAAGACGGGCCCAACACACTCAGAGAGATACACACACACACACACACACACACACACACACACACACACACACACACACACACACACACACACACACACACACACACACACACACACACACACACACACACACACACACAGATGCTATATTGAAGACCCCTGTAGCCAGAGGAGAGATGAGCTGGGGGTCACAGTTCGGCAGGGTACATGCACACTGGAGGTAGGTAGGGGGTGCTCCGTGGTGCGACACCTGTCAATGGTGGTCCGGCTCGGGGGCTCGTGCCCGTGGAGGAACCCGCGTGGAGCAGATGGAGTCCCCGGGCAGAGATCAGGGTCGCGGATGGGACCCACTTCTCCCCATGGAAAGCCAGGGAGATGGCGCACAATTGACTTGTATTCCTGGCGGTGGTGGTGATGTCGGACAAGTGACGACGTCTCCTCTCACTCTCGTTGGATCCACACAGCTCTCACACTTCTCGTTCTTCAGACGCACCCCTCTCTTAAATACCCACGAAAGAGAACAAAAGAGCCTTCGTACGGGGCGGAGCTCCGTGAAGCAAACGCCACTGTCCGCCTTGATTGGATAGGGTTCCATGGCATGCCCTTCCTGGGGAGGGTTTCGGTGAGGCACACGTCACCGTCCACCTCGATTGGACAGGGGTCCACGGCATGCCCTTCCTGGGCGGGGTTTTTGGTTTGGAGAGCAAAGCGCACGCTCGGTAGCAGACTGGATGGTCGGCTGGATGTGGCGTTGGAGAATATGTGGTTTGAAGATGTAACCGACCTAAATCGTCGCAACGCATACCTTTGATTCTCCCACGAGACAAAAGGAGGGGTTCTATCTCACATGCACTTAACGGCATAACTAACTTTTGGGACCGGTATGTTGAATGCACATGGTTTCCAGATCCATAACAATATTTTCTTTCTGATAACTCTCCTCCCCACCTGTCTCTCCCTCTGTCCCATCCTCACGACGCCACCGCCTGATACAAAGCAGTACCCTCCCACATTCATTCATTCTCTCTCTCTCTCTCTCTCTCTCTCTCTCTCTCTCTCTCTTTCTCTCTCTCTCTCTCTCTCTCTCTCTCTCTCTCTCTCTCTCTCTCTCTCTCTCTCTCTCTCTCTCTCTCTCTCTCTCTCTCTCTCTCTCTCTCTCTCTCTCTCTCTCTCTCTCTCTCTCTCTCTCTCTCTCTCTCTCTCTCTCTCTCTCTCTCTCTCTCGGCAGTGATTACACCTGGGCGGTGTGTTTGTCTCCAGACACCTTAGCTCCGGGTGGTTATCTCCGAACATGTCCGGGCGTTGTTTATGCCCAGACAATATTTCTAGACCGACCACGAGAAAATGGATTTCAGACATTGCTCTGCTTCCATCTTCACTGTTATTTGATGCAGAAGCATTTTGATGAGACAATATGAATCGTAATTAACACTCCACCGCACGTCTGCCTTCCCCTCCCCCACTGTTCCTCTCCCTCCCTTCATCTCCCCTCCCCCACCCTTCCTCTCCCCTCCCCCTACCCCACCCTTCCTCTCCCCCTCCCCCTACCCCACCCTTCCTCTCCCCCTCCCCCTACCCCACCCTTCCTCTCCCCCTCCCCCTACCCCACCCTTCCTCTCCCCCTCCCCCTACCCCACCCTTCCTCTCCCCCCTCCCCCACCCTTCCTCTCCCCCCTCCCCCACCCTTCCTCTCCCCTCCCCCTACCCCACCCTTCCTCTCCCCCTCCCCTACCCCACCCTTCCTCTCCCCCTCCCCCTACCCCACCCTTCCTCTCCCCTCCCCCTACCCCACCCTTCCTCTCCCCTCCCCTTCCTTCCTCTCCCCTCCCCACCCTTCCTCTCCCCTCCCCCACCCTTTCTCTCCCCTCCCCCACCCTTCCTCTCCCTCCCCCACCCTTCCTCTCCCCTCCCCCTCCCTCTCCCCCTCCCCCTTCCTCTCCCCCTCCCCCTACCCCACCCTTCCTCTCCCCCTCCCCCACCCTTCCTCTCCCCCTCCCCCACCCTTCCTCTCCCCCTCCCCCTTCCTTCCTCTCCCCCTCCCCCCCTTCCTTCCTCTCCCCCTACCCCACCCTTCCTCTCCCCCTACCCCACCCTTCCTCTCCCCCTACCCCACCCTTCCTCTCCCCTCCCCCTCCCCCTTCCTCTCCCCCTACCCCACCCTTCCTCTCCCCCTCCCCCTACCCCACCCTTCCTCTCCCCCTCCCCACCCTTCCTTTCCCCCATCCCCCTTCCTTCCTCTCCCCCTCCCCCTTCCTTCCTCTCCCCTCCCCCTTCCTTCCTCTCCCCCTCCCCCACCTTCCTCTCCCCTCCCCCACCCTTCCTCTCCCCTCCCCCACCCTTCCTCTCCCTCCCCCACCCTTCCTCTCCCCCCTCCCCACCCTTCCTCTCCCCATCCCCCCTCCCCATCCTTCCTCTTCCCCTCCCCCTCCCCACCCTTCCTCTCTCCCCATCCCCCCTCCCCATCCTTCCTCTTCCCCCTCCCCCTCCCCACCCTTCCTCTCCCCCTCCCCACCCTTCCTCTCCCCCCTCCCCACCCTTCCTCTCCCCCTCCCCCTCCCCTCTTCCTCTCCCCCTCCCCCACCCTCCCTCTCCCCCTCCCCCACCCTCCTCTCCCCCTCCCCCACCCTCACTCTCCCCCTCCCCCACTCTCCCCCTCCCCCACCCTCACTCTCCCCCTCCCCCACCCTCACTCTCCCCCTCCCCTTCCCCCACCCTCTTCCCCCACCCTCTTCCCCCACCCTCACCCTTCCTCTCCCCTCCCCCACCCTTCCTCTCCCCCTCCCCACCCTCACCCTTCCTCTCCCCCTCCCCCACCCTCACCCTTCCTCTCCCTCACCCCCACCCTTCCTCTCTCCCCCACCCTTCCTCTCCCCCACCCTCATCCTTCCTCTCCCCCACCCTCATCCTTCCTCTCCCCCACCCTCACCCTTCCTCTCCCCCTCCCCCACCCTTCCTCTCCCCCTCCCCACCCTTCCTCTCCCCCTCCCCCACCCTTCCTCTCCCCCTCCCCCACCCTTCCTCTCCCCCTTCCCCCACCCTCACCCTTCCTCTCCCCCTTCCCCCACCCTCACCCTTCCTCTCCCCCTCCCCCACCCTTCCTCTCCCCTCCCCCACCCTTCCTCTCCCCCTCCCCCACCCTTCCTCTCCCCCTTCCCCCACCCTCACCCTTCCTCTCCCCCTTCCCCCACCCTCACCCTTCCTCTCCCCCTCCCCCACCCTTCCTCTCCCCCTCCCCCACCCTTCCTCTCCCCCTTCCCCCACCCTCACCCTTCCTCTCCCCCTTCCCCCACCCTCACCCTTCCTCTCCTCCTTCCCCCACTCACCCTTCCTCTCCCCCACCCTCACCCTTCCTCTCCCCCTCCCCCACCCTTCCTCTCCCCCTTCCCCCACCCTCACCCTTCCTCTCCCCCTTCCCCCACCCTCACCCTTCCTCTCCCCTTCCCCCACCCTCACCCTTCCTCTCCCCCTCCCCCTCCCTCACCCCCTCCCTCACCCTTCCTCTCCCCCTCCCCCACCCTTCCTCTCCCCCCTCCCCCACCCTCACCCTTCCTCTCCCCCTCCCCCTCCTCAGTACTCCCATCAACAAAGCGACACGTGGTATTTGCTAGTCTTTGATAAAAAGTTGTACCAAACAAATAGGTCTTGGTGCCATCATATTTGATGGAATGAAAAAAAACTATTTGCACCCCGAGGCTCCAGTTTAAAAAAGTGCATATTCCTCACCATTGTTGTCCATTACCTTTGCATTTACTGTAATGTACTCAAAACAAATTCGAAGGACCATTAACCCTTGCAAAATGGTATTTAAATATTAAATTGCAGTTGCAAACAAGGTCATCAAAAATATCTCCAAAGCAGGCAACTCGATCCATTTCATACATTCAAATTTTTTTTCTCAATATTTAAAAAAGAGTGAAGAACAAACCATGAATGCATCACTCATTGTAAGGATCTAGAGTCTAGACCATGCATTACACCAGCACCACACTCGGTGAGCAATGTGGGGTCAAAGGTCTCATCATATAGTCAGAGATATTGCAAGGTAGAGGCTTTAAGGAAGCAACTGCAAAAAAAGACAAAAAAAATGACTCCATCTGGTTCATTCGAAAGGTGCAAGTGCAACAGGCAGAGTTTGTCCACAAGGTCCCTCAAAATGGAACCTGGAAGACAGAGAGATGGGATCACAATCCTCAACACTTGGTTTGCCATTGCCTTCTAAGACTGGTTGGGATATGGCCTTGCAATGAGGTAATTAGAGTGTGAAATATGGCATATTGTGTTTTGTGGATTCGTACGTCAAGGTGAAGTCAGATTGTGACAACAAAAGCCTTCATGAAAACACAACATTTACACAAAAAATATTCAACAATTTTCAGCAATTGGAATGGGAATTGAACCAAATTGCAACAAAATATAAATCGCAGAATTGAGTCAATACCAGAAAGACCCAGAATCCTGCTATTTATTTGCAATTGGTCACTGGCTTTGACACCAATACAATTTTATTTATTACAGACCATAGGCATCAAAAAGCTACATGTATCGAACAAACAGTTTCAAATTAGAGAATTTAAATTGCATCAGATGCGGCAATAAATGTGAATTGTTGCTCTCAGCTTGCCGGCTCGATGACAGAGGATGCCATTTGCATTTTTTGCCACCTGCATCCCGACCCCATTTAGAATCCTGTGTGGGCACGGGCAACTTGCTCATACCAACAATGCTCAAAACCTTGTGCCCTTCATGAACACAATGCAATGCATCTTGAATAATAATGGATTATTTACCCACTTTTCTTGTCTCAGCATTTCTTCATGATGGTAGGGGCTGGCAGGATGGCCTTGAAGTATGCACACTCACCTCTAAGCTGTCGAGCCTGGGTTCAAATATTGGCCCAGCTATACACTGTCATCCTGGTGTTTCATCAGTATGTGTGCTGTCCCTCGGATTGACGTTAAAGATGTCCTTTACAAAGGGTAGGGAAGCTATCACCAGCATCCTGGCCAAATTCCTAATTCCTGCCCTGACTTCTGGAGTTAGAGTGGCGGCCTGACCAGGACTGTATCCAAGTAACTGCTTCGGTAGCACCAACGCTTTGCATTGGGCATGGTACATGATTATGATGATGATGAAGAATGGGAAGGACCTTTCTAGCCTCCTCACCCAAATCTGGTGGTAGCTGGTGTTGCCTCCAAGTTGAATTCCGCCACAGGCACCCCACGGCTCGCAACTTGTGGTGCCAGCATTGCAGCAGGATACACCAGGGAGGAGGTTCCCACCTGAAAGGGGTGATAGACCAAGTACCAAAAACGAGCCAGAAAAAAGTGGGTCATTAAAATTCTTGGAATAAAGTGTGAGACCAAACCAGGTCATTAATCAAGCAAATCAGGGGGGTATTATAAAAGCAAAAGAAAAATATTGAGGGATGGCAAGATACACAAGAGGTATGTGCACTCACCTCTGTTGCCTCGCCTGGGTTCGGATCTTGGCCCACCTTTAAACTGTCACTCTGGTATTGTGCATGCAGGGTGATTGGTTGTTATCAATGCGTGTGCCATCTTTCGGCTGTACGTTAAAGTGGGCGTCCTGTCTGCAAGCATTAGTGGACGTGAAAGATCCTAGTGGCCTTCGCGGAGATTAAGCAAGTTCTCGCCAACACCCTGAACAAATTAGACAATCCTGCTCTGACACAATGCTGAACCCCCCAGGAACTGATGTTGCCAGCACCAATGCTCTGGGAAGAGTACGGTACATTGATGATGAGGATACAGTTTAACTAAACCCAATGCTAAATCTGCATAATTACCTTTTTGCTCTCAGCAGGATGGAGCCATCTGCACAAAACTTATAAAATATCTGTGGAATATGTAACATATGCACATGGAAAAAAGAGGTTAAGCACACCTACAAAATAATGTTGCTTATGAATATACATATGTATGTTGAATCAAATTGAAATTTTCTTTCAAACTTAAATGAAAGAACCTTCCATGCACTGATCAGACTTGTCAGACATGTTCCTTTTGTGGCAAGCATAGTGTTGACAGCATGAACGGAATCTTCCTCGGAGGTTATGCACAAGAACAGTTCGGAAACAGCTTTGTGGTGCAGGTTATAAAGCCAGCAGACCAATAGGATGCCTTCTCACAACAAGTGCCTTGCTTGGCGTGAGGCCGGACGGGTCAACACTGAAATCTGACTTCCTGAAGAAAGATCCATTTGTCCGATGAAAGCAGATTTCTCCAGCAGGCAAGTGATGGTAGAACTCGTTTTGGCGGGAACCTGACAGCCGAAACACCCATGAACATTGTATAGTCCATCCTGTTTGGTGGCAGATTTGTTACGATTGTAAGCTTGACCATGTCAGTGTACAGGGTAACCTGACAGGCGAAACATACCGTAGGGACATTTTTGGGTCATGTTGTTGTTGTTCCACATTTTGACAACCACCCACTTCCCACAAGACCTGTATTCATAGATTGCATTGCCAGATCACATACAGTTCCCAACTTCTTGAGAAACGGTGCCATCGCAACATTGCCCTGGCCAGAAAGGATCCAAACCTGAGCACAGTTGGAAGTTGCTTTGCATCAGGAATGGCAACAACTCCATTTGGTTTCTCTCTGGTGGCAGATCCAGTGAATGAGGAGGGGTTTTTAGGGATCCAAAGTCGGGGCTCATGGAAGAGCTAGAACACAGAACACATCAGGACGCAACACAACAAAAGAAACAACAGAAGGAGAAGGGGGAAATGCCAACAACAGGGCAGAGGGACAAAATAGACAAAGATGGAAAAACAAGGGATGTGGGTAAGAATTAGGAATGGGGGGTAGTGGCAGATGCAATGGGTAGACAAGATGGATACAGGAGGGCAATTCCATGAGTAACGGACTGACAAATCAGAGGGAAATTTAGGAGTTAATAGACCCTAAAATCTTGGCCTCTTTGAAATTTCCAGAATTTTTTTGTTATATATTGATGACATGACATGAGGAGGTTCTTTCAGCAACAATATTTCTCAGACTTTGTCTGACTAATTAAGGTGCACTGATTTACTAATTACATGGTAACGGACTGACATTTATGCAACTAACTTCAGAGACATGACGTGCTTTGAGTGAAAAGTTTCTGAAATGTCTACCCCAGGCAGAAAAGGTGCAATTTTATTTTGTAAAGTAAGACCAGTTATGCACAATAAAGGGTACCACATTCAATTGGATCGAGTCTGGGAGTTACCAGGCCCTTTTAAAGGGCTGCGGTAATGGACTGACGTCATGGTAACGGACTGACAGCTTCTGAAAATAAGAGTTAAAAGAAACAAAAACTTTATTTTGCTGAGAATTTTATTTACTAGCTTTGTGACTAAATTAATTGTACAGCAAGTCCAAGTGGCACAATACAATCCGAGAGAACACCTTCCAGAGGCTGTTCTGTCCCACTCTTCCCTCGAGTGCTTCAAGCAGGCAGTGCACCAACGCATCACGTCATCCCCCAACCTGACCAATGATCTTTATTACCCCATTAACACTTCCTAACCCAACCTCTTACTTGTTGGTTTCATTGTGGGGTTTTTTTTCTCTCTCTGTGTGTCTCTCTCTCTACCCTTGTCAACATAAAGTGCCGAACTATGGCCTTCCATCTTCGTGCAATATGGTCCTTTTTGCATGAGCCCTTTTTACCTTGAGATGACTTGCAAACCATATTTTGGGCCAAATTGAGAATTTTGGTCATGTTCAGGAGCTTTTTCTTAATAGATTTGACCAAGGTTGATTTCTCTTCACTCTCTTCACTCTATCAAAGTCTGGTAAATGCTTGGCAAGCTTTCACATGCCATCGTGATCAAACTACGTGTGGGCGATCCATGTTTTTGAATGAGGTACTGTTTCACAACACACCGTTTGAAGGTTTTGATAACAATAGGTTTATAAAAAACAGAAGTTTGTCATTACATCAATAACTAAAGTGTGCCACCATGAAAACAATGCCAACGAGAGGGGGAGCACTCGGTAGAGTGCAAAACCTCCACCTCCAATACTGCTGGGTCACCCAAGTGAACCTGATATCCTATTCATTCAATTTGATGTCAACAGTGCTCAGAGTTATAGTTTGCAACTTTCCCTTTTACTTTTAACTTTTACATACTCAATTAATTCGTCATAACTAGATTCCTTGAGACAGAAATTGATTTTACATGGGTATATCCACCTGAAGTTCCAAAATCAGCCGCAATTATAATTTTGGCATGTTTTTTGTTGGAAATCACTGATAACATGTACAAATGCAAAAATAAAAATCGAAATTTTGTTGAAAAAAAAGTTGCCAACATCTTTTTTTCTCTCTAACAATTTTTTTTTGTGGGGGGAGGGGGTTGGAAATCACTTAAAACATGTGGAAATGCAAAAAAAATAAAATTCAAATATTTTTTCAAAATGGCCGCCATAGCGGCCATATTGGATTTTGAACCAAGTCCAAAATCTAATGGCATGATCCTTGGACCATACCTAATCCCCCCACCAAGTTTCGTCGAAATCCGTCGAGGAGTTTTTCCGTAATACTGTTCACAAACAAACAAACAAACAAACAAACAAACAGAGAGGTGAAAACAGTAACCTCCGATCTTCGATGGCAGAGGTTAATGATACTTTAAGTGGCTTAGTGTTGCTGCTATTGCCTCAGTGACTACTATTAGGTCCTGTCGCAAAATAGACAAGTGTTTAAGATCAGTGCTTCGGACTTACTATACCTTCCAATCTTGGTCGGATCATCCTGTACCTCCCTCTGAGCCGAGTCTTTTCCCCTTCCACAACCTCCTTTTTTCTGTCTCTGAAAGCTTAGAACTGATAAATTCTGATCGCTTTTTCCTTTTCCAGTAAAAGCTGTAAAACCTTGTATCAACAATGCTTAAAAGCTATTTTCCTTCCTTGTCTGCCCCACACCTTGTAAGTGGTCCACAGTTCTGCCATACACTCTTTTCTCCCAAAATTGGGGATGGAATTTTTTTTTTAAAGAATTGTGCCAAAACATGTTGGTGATCTCCATTGGAGAATTGCATGTTCGATACTGCCCATGAACTCTCTTATCCACTTCTTTTCATAAGCGATCAGTGTCAATTTTGCGGACAGGGTGAAACCTTGTCCATGCATATGTTTGATGCAATCGTTTAACTCCCTTCTTTAAGCTAGATCATGCCACGAGCTCTCTTGAGAGTGCTAGTTGCCTGTCTTTCCCTTGACTTTAGTTTTCAAATATTCATTTTTGGTCCAAGTGGCCTCTTTAACCTCCAAACAACGATCCTTGCAAACTTTTTAATTTCCCAAGCAAAAATGACAATTTAAAGGCGAGGAAATCAAACATAAAGAATGATTTGTTCAGCACCGATACTGTGCGAATCAGAGCACTTTGTGAAAGCCGGATAAAACTTGAATATCACTGTTACACTCTTTCCAGCCAACTTGAACGTGAAAAAAAAATTATGGTGTATAAATGATAATTTTTGCAAAATATCTGATGGCTGTTTGGTGCTGACTCTCCACCCTTTATTAAATTTCCTTTGTGCTTGTTTTGCTAGATTAACTTCTTGTTGTTTATGGTCTCCTCTCAAACAGAAGTGTTTGTAACTGTTTTTATTTTTTCCTGGTTTTGACTGTTGAAAAAAGAAATTTATTTTATACTTTTGTAATAAAATAAAAATCAATCAATCAATCAATCAATCAATCTCTCTCTGTCTCTGTCTCTGTCTCTCTCTCTGCTAATTTAACTTGGCTCTTTCATAAGTCTTGCTCTTGCAGAAAAAAACAAGTTGTGATGAAATGTAGGGAGAAATATTAAAAGAGAAAAATAAAAAATATATTGCATTGCTAAAAAAAAAACAAGTCAATAAAATAATCTCACCACGAGACACAGATCGCAGGCATCAAGTTCTTCAAACACTTTGTTCATTATTTCTTCGTCCAAGCTTTCCCCAAACCAGACGACGTGTGGCCTTAAAAGCCCACCACATCCACGTAGTTGGCATCTGCACAGCAGCGACAGGCATGTTGTAAACAGAATCCTTCCTCCCACAAGATGTCCCTGTCTCCTTTAGTGTCTCTCCCTGGCTATCATCTCCTCCAATTTGATAGGCCTGAACCTGCCCTGGTGACAGAGTTACACTTTACATCAACAACTCAATTTCTCACTGTCAGTGTCCTGATCTGACGCCTCCCAACCCCCAGGATTACCTTTGCTGTGACTTCCCATCTGCTCTCACCTCTTGTTCATCTGTGTTTTACCGTCCTCCGAACAGTGACGACTCCATTTACATCTCTCTATCAGACAACCCGGACCAATTTTTAAGCATTCATCTCAACTCTCTTCCTCATGTGGTGATTTCAAATGTCACCATGCAACTTGGCTGGGTGTTGGTACCTCTCTCACCATTCATGGCACTTCTGCAAAAGACTTCTGTGACTCCATGGGACTGACTCGATCTATGAACTTTCCGACCCAGATTTCTCCCAATGGCTCCCTTCTGACTTGATGACAAATTTCCCCACAAATGTCTTTTATTCTTCCTCTGTTCCAAATGGTTCACCTGATCAAATGCTGGTGAGAGTCAACTTCTCTCTGGCTATTCTCAGAGAGCTGCCTTAATGCTGGCGAGTCTGACAGTTCACTCAGGCAGATTGGCAGGGACTGAAAACAGCCATCACAGTTCAGGACTGGTCTCCTCTATCTCCCACTGCCAATATTAAATCAGTCTGGGAATTCTTCCACAGAAACCTGCTCTCTCTTCTGCACAGTTCCATCCCATATAATCATTAATTATCCTACCTTTCTTCCCACCCATGGTACACTGAATCCTGTGGTGAGGCAGTTGCTCTTAAACAACTTTCCTTCTCTTCCTGGAAGGCAAATCCGACTGGAGGCAATCTCAGATCATTCCACAAAGCCCGTAACAAGTGTGTGTCCACTCTCAGGCTAGCCAGAGAACATCAGTCCAACCTCAAGAATGAACTTTCAAACTTGTCTCCCTCCACTAAAACCTGGAGGTGACTTGTTGAGTTTGACTCTGGAGTATACTCCCCTTCATCTCTTCCCTCACTTCAAATGGCATCACAACCAACACAGCTCATGAGAAGGCTGCATGCCTCAATTCTGTGTTTGCTTCCAAATCCTGTCCCGATCCTCTCACTGCCTGTACCCACCTTCCTACCTCGTCGTATTCGACTGCTCCCGGAATGTGTTTTTTGCACCTGAGAAGGTGGAGAAGTTTCTGGCAACCCTCAATTCACCAACTCACATGTCCCAAAAACCTGCTCTGCTACTTTTGCACATCCTCTCTCTGCCATTTTCACCTTATCATTCACCCTCGTTAATCTTCCATATGCTTGGAAATCAGCAAACATCACTGCATTCCATAAAAGATGCAAGAACCAATCCTCTTAATTACAGATTGATCAGCTTACTTCCAATCATCAGCAAGGTCATGGAATCCATCATTTCAGTTGATATGAAATCCTTCCTTTTCTCCAACATCATCAATTTGGTTTCAGATCAGGTCACTCCACCTTGGACATGCTGATTTCACTCTCTCAACAATGGATGGAGGCCCACAATGTCTGACATGAGATCAGGGCAGTCTCTCTCGATATATCTCAGGCTTTCGATACAGTCTGGCATCCCGCCCTGCTCTCCAAAATATCTGCCTATGACATCCAGGGCAAATGGCTTACTGACTTCCTCTACTCTCGGAGCCAACGTGTGGCTCAACGGAATCCTTTCATCTCCTCTCCCTGTCAAGGCTGAAGTTCCCCAAGGCAGTGTTCAGGCCCCAATCCTTTTCCTAATTTTCATCAACGATCTCTGAAAAATCCCCTCTATTTGCTGATAACTCCACCCTCTGCCATGATATTCCTCTTCCTGCTGACAGGCAGGCTGCAGCCTCTTCCCTCTCTTCAGACCTTGACAAAAATCACAAGATAATCATAGACTTGGAATATATCTTTCAATCCTGACAAATCTCTCAATCCTGACAACTATATATATCTATGTCTCTCTCTGTCTCTCTCTGTCTCTCTCTGTCTCTCTCTGTCTCTCTCTGTCTCTCTCTGTCTCTCTCTGTCTCTCTCTGTCTCTCTCTGTCTCTCTCTGTCTCTCTCTGTCTCTCTCTGTCTCTCTCTGTCTCCAAAAGGACCGGATAGTATAGCAAGCCCTCCCATCTACTTTCTTAACAATCCTCTTGAGGAAGTCCAGTCTCTCAAATTCCTTGGTCTCACTATCAACCATGATCTTTCTTGAGCAAACTACATTTCAAAGTTGGCCTCCAAAGCCTGTTGCCGACTGGGAACCCTGCATCATACGAAGTCCTTCCTGAGCACACCTGAACTATCCACCTTCAAGGCATTCATCGGCAGCTTGATGGAGTACTGCTCTCCCTTCTGGACAGGCCACGCTGCCTCACACCTTCATAAGCTTGACACCGTGGAAACCAACGCCTCCAATATAATTGGAATCTCCCGCAATGAAGCCGAGTAAATGGTCGATGGTCTCTGTCTTCTACGACCTCCTTTCTGAAATTGCACCCTCTGCTACTTCCTTGCTTTATTCACCCAGGTTTTGCAGGGTGCACACGATCCACCATCAACCCTCTTCTGGTGAAACTCACAAAATTCAGAATCACTGCTCACTTCCACTCATTTGTTCCTCGTTTTCCCCCGCCTGTGGACTCAACTTCACATTCTCTACAATCTCTTTCTTCCCTCCAGGTCTTCAAGACGGCTGCTTCCCACCATCTGAGATAGTGATCTTTTCCATCCAAAATCATGATCTTTTATACCACTGTTACCTAAAGCCCACCCCCTTCCAAATTTTCTGTTTTTCCATTCTGAGAGTTTGCTTCTGTGTCCATCTTGCCCACTCCAGCCTCTCATTCCTCCCCACATCCCTTATTTGTCCAAATCTCCTTCTATATTGTCCTTCAACCCTGCTGTTTGTGTTTCCCTCTCTTTCTCTACTGTTCCTTTTTTTTCTATTGCATCCTGATCCATCCAGTGTTCTTTGTAGCCCCCTTGTACAAAGCCTTGGCTTTGTAGCCCCCCCCCCCCAAATGCTGTTTTACACATCAATAAGAGTTTGTTAGATCGAATTAGGACATCAATTTGAACCTGCTGTCTCAGCATCATGAGAAGTTCAATCCAAATGCCAAACCCAAACAATGCACTTCCTCTTAATCATCCTGTCAGAGTACAGTTAACGTCGGCTCAATAGATATAAAGCGATAAGAACAAAGTGAAGGGGAGGGAGGGGGTGTGAAGCGATTGGGAAGAGACAAGTGATGGAAACTGATGAATGCCTACAAAGCAAAATGTTGTTTCTTGTCACAAACGGTGGCTGCTCTTAACATATGTGTCAATGGAGATGGTAATGATATGAAGTACAATCAAAAGGTTTCCATGATTGTGGTCAAGATGTGTAACCATGGTTTGATGAGTGATCTGATCGAAAATAATTTGATAAAGGTACCTTCGTGCTGAATGAGTGCACTAATTCCGCATGTATGGCATGTAAAATTACAACTCGCACTCTGTTGTCCAAGGATGTAAATAAGAGCAGCTGAGATAAAATGTCAACAAATACATTCTCCAGTTGAATTTATGCAGAAAGGTCTTGCCTAAAGTCAAAACAAATGTTTTCTTAACATGACTCCATACCTGGGCAGGTCTTCCACATCAATTCCAGCATCTTCATTATCAGGACTGGGAGCTCTGCAAGAGAGATGAAGCGCATGACTGTCTCTGCTCATAAATCTGCATTTACATGAAAATGCAAGGAAAACATGCTGGAACTAGAATGGCACACGGTAGAGCACATACCTCTGCAAGGCTGAACAGTTTACATTTTATATCCCACGAATAAGCCATATCTGCATCCGGACTTCAACCAAAATCGAATCGGCTCGTTCTCGTCACCTACCCAAATCATCCACCAACTTTTGTGATCATTCATCCACACTTTTTAAATATATCATACTATACTGTATGTCCTTTTTGGTCCCATCTCTCAATGATGAAGAATTACTTTAAAAATTATAATATCCAGATCTGGATCTTCACAAAAATCTTATCAATTCGTCCTCATCACACACACAACCTGTCCACCAAATTTTGTTCAAATCCATCCACAACTTTTTGAGATCTAGCACACAGACAGAAACAAGAAAGATGTCGTGCAAAGCACAATACTTGCGAAATCCAAATAAACAATAGTTGCCATGGAAATAGCAATTTGGTCATTTGGAATTTTTTTACCTATGATGTGTTTTACATGATTGAATGTTATGCATAACAAATTTGGTTGATACATTTTCTAAAATGCCACCTAATAGGTGCTTTACATGTTTTAGACAGCACAGACCTTGACCTTTGACCGATTTTATACCTATATACAACATGCATACAAATAGGCTGTGTAAGTTTCATTCTGATATCTTGAAAAAAATCCTGAGGTTTGACAATAATAAAAACACCAAAATATCCCATTTGATTATAATGTGGTGAAATTGTCATGGACACCGTTTTCTCTTTGCCACGTGTGGCTTTTCCCAATGCCACTAACCAAGATGAGCAGAATCTGAAAAAAGGATAAATTTAATTATATTTTGCACCATTTTAGCTTGGTGCTGAGGTCGTTTACCAAAGGGGAGTGTGGGGGGGGCTTTTGATTATGACTAGTGAACCTCAAGTGTTATAGCAGAAGGTCAAACGGGCTCTTCAGGGGATTACAGGGTCTTAAGGTTATAAAGGGCCATAGGGGTCAAAAGGGTCTTATCGGGTATTAAAGGGTATTCGGGGTCTTAAGTATGTTAGAGGTCATAAGGGTCTTTGGGGTCCAAAGGGTTTTAGGGGGCCTTAAAAAGGGTGTTGGGCTTATAAATGGTATTAAGCGTCTTAAAGGGACTTCGCGGTATAAAGGTGTAAGGGCTCAAAAGGTATACATCTCTAAAAGATGTGTTCCAATAGTCCGTAATTAATAGACGTAGTCAGGGTCCAATAATAAGTAATTAAGAGATGTACTCACGGGCCAACTTCCATCAAACAGTACGTAATTAATAGACATACTCACAGGGGACGACCAAGACTTGACCTCGACGAGGGTTCACCGTCCACCCGTGTTTTTATGCCTCCGCTGACGAGGTCGCCGGAGGCATTACGTTTTCGGGTTGTCTGTCCGTAGGTCCGTTTTGTCTGCTAATTTTCTGTTTTTGCTGCAACCGCTGATGCAACCTACCATAGGTGTTCCTTAGAGACGGGCCTGGGTCAGGGTTGTCGATGCAATTTCTTCAAAATTAGCATAAATCAGCTTGAGGGTGATGAAAACAAGAATAAAATGTTGTTAATTAAAATAAATGTGTTGTTATAAATCTGGAATGGGAAATGTACTCAAATATGGTACGATTTTATGTGCTTGATCATGTATCCATTTTAATTTACATCATCATATCTTTCCTCCGTATTGAAAGATTATCAATCTGTCTAGTAAAGATGTTTAAAACAGGTTGACCTTCCAGCTAAAACTTTAATCATTTAAAAACTATCTTGTTTGCTAAGGGATTTTTATGATTTTTTTGTTAATGAAAAAGCTGGATAGGGAAAATGATTTCAGAGCAACTGGAATGTGGTTCTAAAGAAATGTCTAGATGTATTCACTGAGCTCTAATTGCTTCAAGATAGTATACATTTCCCCAGTCTGTGAGAAGCAGACTGACTTTTAACCTCCATAATATAGAAATCCATCAGAATACCCAAAGGGTTGCAGTTTGACATCACATTCTGCGCGTCATTCTGTGCCGGGAGAGAACCTACACATATGGGTTTGAAATATATGCTACAATTCTACAACCAAATCAAGCTGGGGGCTGCAGGAAGGTTGAAGATGATCTCCACCTGGGAATATAAACTGTGGCATCAGCGTTTGGAAATAAAAAAGAATTATATCTCACTGAACACAATATAAAGAAGTCAACATTTCCATGTATCTCAGAGATCTGGAGCAAGACTGTTCTTCTCTACAGATTCCTCCATATGTGCATATGTATTTGTTTATGTTGTTTGTTTAATGACTCATGTACAGGATGTTGTTACGGTTTTGTTACGATGTTACAAATGACTCATGTACAGGATTACTTAATTTCTTCGACAGGATCAAGTGTCCAATCAAAGTGGGACGTCTTGGTACCCGGTCATCACTGCCAGCAGTTATAAAGTGGCAGTTCTAATTATGTCTCTTATTAATTACGTAACACACCAGTACACAAAATACACCACACAAAATGAAGTTCTGGTGAGCGTCTGCAATCTCCGATTGCTCTTTCTACAAGTGATGATGTCATCGGTGGCTTCGTGATGACGTCATAAGTGCATACGGCGAATGCTTTATACCATCAGCATGAAAATTTTTCAGGGTCATTTCAGGCTAAATTGTATGGGGGGGGGTGATTAAGTCATCGATCACGTTGTTTGGCAGCCTTTTTTTCTTTCATAAAAGCCTTCAATAATAATGTGGGTGGAAGCACATGTCAACTTCGCAACGTTGAAGAATGACATTGTAGTTCAGTATTATATTCAGTATATCCAAAGATGTGAAGTGAAGCTGATGAAAATTGACTATTTATGTGACCTTGGACATTGAGCTGGTAACAAACAAACAGGTGGTGGAGGTAAAAAGACATTTCTGTCCATAATGCACGAGTCCAATATTATAAAATAACACTTTTCAATGGAACGGTGAGGGTGGGAGGTGGGATACGGTCGCAGGATGTCCATTTAGGATGGGATAGAGAGGGGTTCTTATTTTTCATTGAATGACAAGGCACAAGAATGAAGGAGGGGGGGTTAAAATCATAGCAATTCCATCATCCACCATTCCTCAATGCCCAAATGCATCCCCTCAAATTACAATTTTATTAATTTCCATACTAGCGGATTTACATACCATTCAAAGACAGGTGTTAGGATAGAATGGAATTTGATGGGTTGGAGGGCAATATAACAACAACTATCCTGTGACAGTTCAGCTTGAAGCACTGCCCACCAGAATGTCTTTATGTAATCCCACATTGCTAATGCATGATAAAACATACAGGTAAAGCTCTGTTATCTGGCACCTGCTGATGTGGGTGTATCCACAACACAGCTTGTGTAAAATGCTACTGTTTCTGAGGGAACTTTCAATGCAGCCCCTGCCGCGCCACTTGGCGCGTGAAAGACAATGCGGGTGCCTTCTATCCCCCTTCTCTCACGCAAACTTTCTCTGTACAGTGCTCCACTGCACCAAACGAGAGGAGCCGTCCCACAGGCCACAAATATCAAGTGTTGTGCTTTGTGCCACGAACATGCATGTGAGATTAAACACAGTTCCATGTGGTGAAGGTAATTCGATCAGCCCGAAGGATTATTGACCACAGATGGACCGAATGTGCCCAATTAAACAATGCGTGAATGGAGTGAAAACGGAGAGGGATACAGCCGGACCGAGGGACAACCGAACAGCTGTGGGGTCGAAGGTAAGACCGATGGGATGAAGGAGAGATTGTCGAAATGAGGTTTGATGAAAGGGGTTATTGGGGGATTGTTGAAATAGACTGATGGAATAAAGGAAGGACTGTCAAAATGAGGTTTGGTGTTGGGTAATTGTTCAAACTGACTGATGGTGTGAAGGAGGGATTGTTGAAAGGAGCAGCGAGGTGGGGAGGGGGGGGGGAATATAACACCAGGAAAATACAAACCTAACGTCAACGCATGTTACCTGAACAACCCTTAGACAAGGGGCCAAGGACAATCTACACAAACACTAAAGAAATAACTAATCCTCGGGTCACCTGGAGCAATGTATGCTCACTCTCTGGGGTAAGTTTCCAAAAACCGTAACAACATATATATATATATATATATATATATATATATATATATATATATATATATATATATATATATATATATATATATATATATATATATATATATATATATATCTGCCACGGATGTATCTGGTGCTGGAAGAACTTGTCATCACCCGTGCTGGGATACGCTGTCGTGGGCAAATTATAAAACAGGGAGCACAAAAGTGAGCATGAGGTGCGATGGAGGTGAATGCGAAGCGGAATGGAGGACCCACCAAGCGGAACCACAAGTAATACGAGGAGCATGACCAGCACAGATTATAAATATCTGTGCTGGAACCACAGCACAGGCCAGAGTTAGATTAGAAATAAGATATGTATAATATATATATATATATATATACACATATACATACATACACATACACTGTATATATACACACATACATAGAAGAAGACTATGTTACATAGTCTTGACCAGTTGACTGTGTGTATCACACAATAGGTACATTTATTACTGTTCCCATGTTTTGTTTTAAAAATGCTAGTAAACAGTTGGGAACAGGTAATAAACCCAAGCTTGGCTGGTATTGGGCTAAATATGCTGGGCGAGTGCTCAAGCAAACTGATAGTGAAAGCGGTAAAAAGCACAAGCAAGGAAAATTATTTTCCAAACATGGAAGGTTGGGAGTTAAGAACAGCACCACACAGGGACAGCTGCTGCTTGGACGTAATGGGAAACAAAACATCAGCTATAGCGGTAGTGGATAAGATGCCCATCTGCATAACCCACAATCCCTCCTCCACCCACCCAATAACTTTCTATGCATTTAACTCCAACCATCTAATCTTCATACATCTCTGAAAACAATTTGGAGAGCCTGTTTACATTAACACAAAGCACCGTATACCATCCGGAACCCACCTCTTCGTTCCCATTCACAACCAAAAAAACAAATCCTCCTGAGATCCGACAACAGTTTGGGTTTTTTGGGATACTGGTATTTTCTCTCACCCCTTGCCAGCAAGTGAGGGCACAATAGGATTGGTGTGGTTTTCTCGGACATCCTGGCACACGGTGCAACACGTTTTAAACAGGTTTCCTGCAACACATCAGTTCAACAATTTTAGGTACAAGAAAGAAGGGAAAAAGGCAAGAGAAAGAGAGACATAAGGTACAAAAGAAGGCTACACTGAGTGTTTCAATAGACACATCACAAGTGAAAATGTGAACAGCTCAAAAATGTAAAAATCTAATGGCACCAATATCAGAATTAAACATTATTTTATCAACTGCATATGAAGCAAAGCCAAAACTTAAATGTGGGGGCAAGTTGGGGGAGGGACTCTTCGAAAGAAAATGTTTAACAAACTCAAGTACAACTTTAAAAATGGCTAAAATCGCAATGGTGATAAAATACCACAAATCGTGTGAATTTTGTTGCACAATTTTTATATACAAAGAAAGAAGTTTGTAACGTGCCCTTGTAGACCTCAATAATTGATCATATGTCATAATCACCAAGAGGCCCAATGAGCCATTTATATAACTAGTGGGCCCGTTGGTCCGATGGACCAAATTTTCATTGGTCTTCACAGCCTTGTTGCATACCTGGCTGCTGTAATGCTTGAGCATTAGCTTGCCTTTCACCAAGCCCAGATGTGCTTGGGGCCAGTGCGGGGATTATATGTTCATTATTATTATTGCCATATGAAACTACTATTCTTATTATTGTTATAAATATTATTAGTATTAATGAATATATGCTTTGTCACAATGTTATTGTTTTGTTGTTACTCTTGCCAGAGGAGAGGGTATTGCATTTGGGTCTGTTTGTCTGTCTGTCTGTCTGCCTGTGTTAGTCTTAGTCTGCACAGAACTTTAGTATTTTTCTCTACAACCGCTTATCGGATTGACACAAACTTTTCACGATCGGAGCGACTACTCATGTTGAATGTTTTAATGATTAATTATGACATTGTAGGTCACGTGGTGTGGCAGCCATGATGGAAAAGAGGAAACATTTGGACTTCTGTATCTCAAAACTGCACCAAGGAAAATATTGAAACTTGCCACATGGCAAGTACTCCTGGTAGGGAATATATTTTTTATGATTTTTTTTTTGAATAAATGTGAATATTCCTTTGTTATGACATCATAATTGCATACGTAGTACGCTACAGCCGATCAGTATGAATTGTTTTTCAGGGTCATCTCGGGATAATTTGGTCCACAAAAAAAAAAAAGATAACGACATTGGTCATGTGGTTTGGCAGCCATATATTTATATATATTTTTAAAACCTTCAAAAATCTGATCTGAAACGACTGAACAGATTGAGGCGAACCTTTACAGATATGACCGCCTATCCATGAGGAACAAAACGTTCACACCTCTGATGTTGTGGGTCACATGGTTTGACAGCCACATTGAATTTAACCTCAAACCTTTAAAAATCTTCTCCCAAACAGCTGGACAGAGTGAGAGGAAACTTCACCCACGTTCCCCAAGCCTTGGGGGACACCAGGGTGTTCACGAATACTTAATAGGTCACATGGTCTGGTAGGTAGGTCACATTAGATTGAGCAAAAATGTTTCTTTATTATTTTTCTTGAACTGCTTCATCGATCGACGTGAAACTTCAGAATTATGATCTAGTAATGATGGGGAATAGATGTTTTAAATGTCAACTTGATCGGACGCATGGCCCTGCAGTGAGAAATTTTTTTTTTGGATCTGGATTCTTTTTAGGGTACCCTGTGAGTACAGGGTACCCTATTGTTTTTCTTCTGTTTATTATTACGCATTATTATTATTTTTATTATTATTATTTTTCCGCCGGCATTTTGCACCCTTTTTCGCTTTAAAAATCATTTTCTCTGGAATACTAAGTCCGATCGACAGGAAATTTTCACCATAGTGTGTATCTTTTTTGATAGCACAATCACGTTATAATTATGACGTCATTGGTCACGTGGTACGGTCGCCATCTTGAAAAAAGCGCTAAACTTTGGACATCTGTATCTCGAAAACCGTGCAATGGAAAAATTTTTCGTTTGATACATTTTACTAAGCTCCCTATGGGGAACACGTGTGATTTTTCGTGACGTCATAGGTGAAGCGATATACCGGTGAAAATTCGTCAAGTAGAACGCCATATAAGAAAAATCTGAAAAATTTTGAGCGTCATCTACAACAAAATTCATCAAGAAAAATGTTATTTTTGACGTCATCGATGACGTGGTTGGCCGCCATCTTGTTTTTTAGTGTTTTTTTAAAAAAATCTTCTTCTCCAGAAGGGCTGGACAGATTAAGGCGAAACTTTACAGGTACATTCCCCGTGACGTCCTCTTTCAAGTTTGTTAATTTGTTGTTGATACGTCACATGGTTTGGCGGCCATCTTGAAAAAACCCTAAAACCTTCAAACATCTTCTTCTCCAGAAGCGCTGGTCCAATGAAGGCGAGATTTCAGAACTATATTCGTGACATGTATGTGATGCAAGTTTGTTAATTTTGAAGTGATAGGTCACATGGTTTGGCCGCCATGTTGGATTTAAGAAAAATATTAAATAATGTTTTCTCTGGAATTTCATCAGCCATCGAAGCAAAAATTTGCAAGTGCCTTCCTCCCTCAAGTCTGCATACATGGTAAAAAATTTTTACCTCAGAAGTCACATGGTTTGGCGGCCATCTTGGATAGAAAAATAGACCTTATCCGATTTACACGAAACTTCACACACTTATTCGGGTCGATGATGGAAAGCAGAATTTAAATTTATGATATCCTCGGTCACAAGGTTCGGCAGCCATCTTGGATTGAAAATGAATAAATTTTTAAAATCTTCTTCTCCAGAAGGGCAAGACAGATTAAGACGAAACTTCACACATATATTCCCCATGAGGTCCTTTCTCAAGTTTGTTAATTTGTTCTTGATCGGTCACATGGTTTGGCGGCCATCTTGAAAAAACCCGAAAACCTTCAAACATCTTCTCCAGAAGCGTTGGCCCAATGAAGTGGAGATTTCAGAACTGTATTCAGGACAGGAAGGCGATATAAGTTTGTTAATTTCGAATTGATAAGTCACATGGTTTGGCCGCCATCTTGGATTTAATAAAAATATTAAATAATGTTTTCTCTGGAACCGCTTAACCAAACAAATCGAAAATTTGTAATTATCATCGAGAGGGAAGTATGCACGCATGGTAAAAATTATGACATCATACGTCACATGCTTTGGCGGCCATCTTGGATAGAAAAACGCACCTTTACCGATTAACATGAAACTTCACAATCGTGTTCCAATACCCAGTTGGAAGCAGAATATAAATTTCGGATGTCATAGGTCACATGGTTCGTCAGCCATCTTGGATTGAAAAACAATATCTTCAAACATCTTTTTCTCTGAAACGGCTGAACAGATCCAGGCGAAACTCGACCACTATGACTGCCTCTCCATGACGAATAAAAAGTTCTCACCCCCTTTTGAGGTACGACGCAACGTTTGGCAGCCATATTGGATTGAAGGAAAAATATTAATTAATGTTTACTCTGGAACTACTGCATCAATAAATGTGAAACATCAAGTTTATGGTGGAACGCTCATGCGGAATGAGGGTTTGAAATTTCAACGGGATCAGGCCCAGGGTTTGGCAGCCATGTTGGTTTTAAGAAAAATATTAAATAATGTTTTCTCTGGAACTGCTTCACCTGGAGAAGGGAAAATTTGCAGTTTTCATCCAGCATCGTGTTTGCACACGTGGTGCAAATTATGACATCACAAGTCACATGGTTTGGCCGCCATCTTGGATTGAAGGATAAATATTAATTAATGTTTACTCTGGAACCGCTGCCTCTGTATATGCGAAACTTCACATTTATAATTCAGGTGACATGCGAAACAAAAGTTTAAAATTTCAACCTGATCGGTCACGCGGTTTGGGAGCCAGAATTATTTAATTATTTGAATCTAGAAGCCAGTAATAACGAAATTGAACGCTTTGTGCTGCCCGGTTCGTAACTCGTCTGTTCCGCGCCCTGTCGAAGCAGGCCTGTGTTTGTATCACTATTAAATAATGTTTTCTCTGGCACCGCTTATCCTTTCAATGCGAAACTTTGCGACTGTCATCTGCAGAAAGTCCCATGTTGTATCAAAGGCGGACGGACTGGGTACCCGGTCATCACTGCCAGCAGTTATAAAGTGGCAGTTCTAGTTTATTTTATTTTTTGAATAGGGCTCACTTAGCTGCACCTGGATGGGTTTGTGGGTAGAGGAGGAGCAGCTGAAACCCGAATCCTATCCAGGTTCCTCCTGATGACTTCATCTTTGCTTTTTGCTTGTTCGGGTTCCTTCTGATGACTCCAATGCAGAACTTGTACCTATTTGGTCTTCCACTTTATTTGAATTGAATTTATTGTAATCCCATTCTGAATTCAATTGAATAAGAATAAACATCACGGGTCAGGGTCAGGTGTTCGATCAAAGCGGCATTGCATCAAAACGGGACATCTTTGTACCTGGTCATCACTGTTAGCACTTATAAAGTGGCAGTTCAAATTATGTCTATTATTAACCTCCACCATCTTCGAAGATGGATGGAGGTTACTGTTTTCACCCCTTTCTGTTTATTTGTTTGTTTGTTTGTGAACAGTATTACGGAAAAACTCCTCGACGGATTTCGACGAAACTTGGTGGGGGGGTTAGGTATGGTCCAAGGATCATGCCATTAAATTTTGAACTTGGACCCCCCCCCCCCCAAAAAAAAATTGTTAGAGAAAAAAAATGTTTTTTTTGCATTTCTATATGTTTTAAGTGATTTCCAACCCCCCCCCCCAAAAAAAAATTGTTACACCCCCAAAAATAGAGAATTTTTTTTTTGCATTTCTACATGTTTTAATTGATTTCCAACCCCCACCCCCAAAATAATTGTTTGAGAAAAAAAAAAATTTTGCAACTTTTTTTTCAACAAAATTTCGATTTTTTTCTGCATTTTTACATGTTTTAAGTGATTTCCAACCCCCCCCCCCCAAAAAAAAATGTTGGATAAAAGAACTATAACTCTGTCAGCACTGTTGACATCATATTTAATGAATAAGATATAAGGTTCACTTGAGTGACCCAGCAGTATTGACGGCGGAGGTTTTGCACTCTCCCGAGTGCTCCCCCTCTAGTTAACCTCCGCCATCGAAGATCGGAGGTTACTGTTTTCACCCCTTTCTGTTTGTTTGTTTGTGAACAGTATTACGGAAAAACTCCTGGACGGATTTCGACGAAACTTGGTGGGGGGATTAGGCATGGTCCAAGGATCATGCCATTAGATTTTGGACTTGGTCCAAAAAAAGAAACTTAGAAAATTTTGCAACTTTTTTCAAAAAAATTTCGATTTTATTTGAAAAATATTAGATTTTTTTTTTTTTGCATTTCTATATGTTTTAAGTGATTTCCAAACCCCCTCCCCCCCCCAAATTTTTTTTACCCCCCCCCAAAAAATAGAGAATTTTTTTTTTTTGCATTTCTTCATGTTTTAAGTGTTTCCCCCCCCCCCCCCCCAAAAAAAAATTGTTAGAGAAAAATGTTTTTTTTTGCATTTCTACATGTTTTAAGTGATTTCCAACCCCCCAAAAAAATAGTTTGAGAAAAATTTTTTTTTTTTGCATATTTACATGTTTTAAGTGATTTCCAACCCCCCCCCAAAAAAATTGCTAGAGAAAAAAAAATTTTTGCAACTTTTTCTTCAACAAAATTTTGATTTTTTTTTTTTTTTTTTGCATTTTTACATGTTTTAAGTGATTTCCAACCCCCCCCCCCAAAAAAAAAAATGGAGAAAAGAACTATAACTCTCAGCACTGTTGACATAATATTTAATGAATAAGATATAAGGTTCACTTGAGTGACCCAGCAGTATTGGCGGCGGAGATTTTGCACTCTCCCGAGTGCTCCCCCCTCTAGTTCAAACATGTAATGGGCCCGATATGTTCTCATGGATCAGGCATGATGTGACTGAAGTATGCGCTCTACCGAGTGCCCTTCTACTTAATAATGAAACGCACCAGTACACAAACACCACAAAAAACAAGTCCTGGTGAGCGTCTGCAATCCGATTGCCTTTTCTTGTTTATTTTGTAATTAGAATGCCATGCTGTGGTGGAAGGACATATTAAGCTGCTTTATATGCCTTAACACAGTGTGCTTTGAAAACATGCGAGTTCTAATGGATTTTTTTTGGAGTTAATTCGCCGAATAAACTCAGCATGTCATGACTATCATTTTGGTTTGTCACATTCCACAAAAAACATGCCCCACAAACATGTACATGCACACACAACTTATTACTTTATAGTGGAGTTTTAAGGGTCTTTTGGGTCCTTGGGTAATTTTGGGTCTTAAATCCTGATGCGGTTACGTGAGAAGTTGTGGGGAGGTTTTGTCAACCGTTTACCTTCGAAGTAACAACAAATTAAAAATTCCTGAATGCAACAAAAAACACCTCTCCTTACCATGGAGCTCGAGTATATTTTTTGAGCCTGCACGATGGTGAAGCTCATCTATGTTTTGAGTCACCACAGCAAGATGGCACCCTTGGGCATGCAGTCGCTCCTCGCACGAGGCCAGTGCCCGGTGAGCAGCATTCGGTTTGCGGGTTGCCATGAGCTCACGTCGATAGTGGTAAAACTCCCAAACACGAGATGGGTTTGCAGAGAATGCATCAGGGTTGGCCAGCTCCTAAAGCATAGACAGGAAGTTTGACAGAACTTAATGCAATATAGTCAACATGACAAATACAACGTACTTTTAAACAAATATAATGGATGTACACTATTCACAAAAATTACAGAAACACACACAGGATATGCACAAATAATAAGTAAATGTAAGACATGTATATATATTTACATATACATTACTCTATTACAGAAAATGTACAAAAACTAAATGAATACATTGTACAGTGCGAAGATATTTGGTCGGTGAGCCTTTTGCTTTATATAGAGCATGGCATTATTAGCCCCCGTTGTATATAGTCTGAAACGGGGGCTTATGGATTTGGTTTTGATTTTCGTGTCCGCGCATGCGTGCGTACACAACCATATCTCGGACAAGTATGGACTGATTTTATTCGTACTTAGCACAGACAACACATGGTGGTGTACATATGCACATCATTTTGTTTCACAATGCGATCGAAGATAGCCGACTGGTGGCCATTTTAGTTGTAAAAAGCCTGATGTTGAACGTGTCCTCAACCATTTCTCAGACATGCATTTACCAATGTTGTTCAAACTTGGCACACAGATAATGAATGATGGCTTACATATGCATGCCATTTTTTTCGAGATCAGATCGAAGATGGCCGACTGGCGGCCATTTTGCTACGAGAGCCATGCCCCAACCCCGCCAGCCACACCTCTCCACTTCCCCATGGGCCGGACCACAACTCGTGCAAGAACGTGGCCGGGCTGCCCAGTTTTATCAGTTTCAAGCTGTGTTTCATGGCATATCTCAGGTATATCCTGTCTGGCCCCTCTATCCGTTGTCTTTCTCACGTGGAATGGTTGGTCCTGATAAAGCAGAGGATATTTAAGAACTCTTCCAATCACTCGTTTTGTGGGTGTGTACCAGTAAGGGTTAAGGAGTTTTAATGAGACATTATAATTGCATTTCTTCTTGTATTCCTGTCCCCCGTGTGACCAATCTTGAAATTAAATATACCTCGTCTCGGAGTGAATTTGAGTAGTCGTGATCATCATTGCAATTAAGCAAGTCCTTTAAGGGCTGTTTAGAAACAGCAACCAATGTATCGTGAGACTATCATGAACCTCACCGACTACGCTCGGCCGTTAATTCGAGAGACCAGGCGCACGGCACCGAATCAGCGCAACGGGGTGATGGGGCCGACTGAGGCCCCATCAGCACAGTATCGAAGCAGTAGACACTGACTCAGTCAGCCATTGCGGCCATTGTTGACGTGCCCTGCCAGGACACTGGGACGACCTGCGGCTGTATGTACAACTTAGAACACAGGAACAATATCTTAGATTATTTTGATGCATTTAAAAATCTTCTACGAACAAATCACCTTTTGGAAAAGGTTGGAATTTAGAACTGGTCCATTTCCTATCCTTTTGAAAGCAAAATGCTGTACCTCCATATTAGATTGTTGTAAGCAAAACAAGAAGCAGACAAGAGACATACAAAGCAAGTATTCACCTGTGCCCGCCATTGGCGCCAATATCCTCCAGGCCCACGAAATGTAGGCACACCGCTTTCCGCACTTATCCCAGCTCCTGTTAGCACTACCAGGCGTTTGGATAGCTTAAAGACCTCTCGAAAACGAGCCATATCTGAGAGGGGTTGGGAGGGGGGGGGGAATATTGGAAATGTTGGGGAAAACAACTGAAAAAGTCTTTGAAGCAAACATTTCGGCAATTCCAAGGTAGAGAGATAATTTTGTATGTCCGTTCGCTCAAGGTTACCACCATAAACCTGCCAGTTGAAAAATACATTCAAGATACTGCATCAGATTTGTGAATAGATGATCAAATACCTTCTCCTAATTGTTTCCTTGATACGTTTTGTGAAAGTGTTCGGGGGTGATTAGTACGTGTCGTGTGTTTACGGATGTTCATCTGGTGACGTAATGAAATAGATATATCGCTTAATCGAATTGTCATTGGAATACCGGGCCTCGTGCAGCTGTCTGGACGTCTGGACGTCTGGACGTTTGGTTGTTCCCTTGTCCGATCACCTCACCCTCAGTGAACATGAACTGATGGTCTTTTACCCTTGTCCGATGCTGTGCATTGCGACCTGGGAGAGCGGATCCTCTCTATGTACGGCTAACTGGTGTTCATGTACCCTTGTCTTTCGCAGCCCATTACATTGGAGGCTGATATGATCTGCGCAACCCACGACACTGGAGACCTCAAATAGATTAAAGACTTGTCACAGCTTGGTTATTGGGGGGGGGGGGGTGATTGCATTTTAAATTATTATGGAGGGAGGGGGGGTTATTACACTTTTTCACATTTCAAATCATTTTTGTCATTATAAAGGAGATTGGAGTGGAGGCAGGGGGGGGGGGTTATTACATTACAAATTATTTTTGTTGTAATTACGGAGGTGGGATTATAACATTTCAAATTATTTTTGTCATAATTATGGAGGGAGGTCGGGGGGGGGGGTTATTACATTTAAAATTGTTTTTGTTAATTACGGAGGGGGTTTCTTACATTTAATTACATTTCAATTTTTTGTCGTTATTATGGGGGGGGGGTGAGGTGGGCTATTACATTTAATTGCATTTCTAATTCTTTTTTTGTCATTATTATAAATTATTTTTGTCATTATTACAGCTGAAGGGGTGGGGGGGGGGGGTAGTTATTACATTTTGAATTATTTTGGTCATAATTACAGAGGGGGTGGTGTTATTACATTTAAAATTATTACCTCCACCGCCCGGGGTGAAGGAGGTTATGTTTTCACCCATTTCTGTTTATCTGTTTGTGTCCAGGATATCTCAAAAAGTTGTGGACGGATCCGGATGAAATTTTATGAAGAGGTTGGGTATGTGACAAGGACGAATTGATTAGATTTTGGTGAAGATCCGAATCCGGGTCCGACTACTAGAATTTGTTCAACTAGTGCGTGGCCGTACATGCAAAAAAAAATTTAAAAAACTTGCAAACCGCGTGCCAGAAACAACCACACAGGCCATTCCTTCACTCTTGCGTGCCTGGCCATACGTGCAAAACAAAAAAAAAATAAAAAATAAAAAAAAAAAAAACTTTAAAACCTCGTGCAGGAAACAACAACCACACAGGCCGTTCCTTTGCTCTCGCATGCCCGTGCGTGCGTGGCCATACGTGCGTGGCCGTACGTGCAAAAAAGAAAAAAAAACTTTCAAACAACCACACAGGCCGTTCCTTCGCTCTTGTAAAAGACAACTGGATTGGGGCATTGTGTTTATTTATCTATAAATGCGCATAAGAAATCGAGAAATTATTAGAATCCAGTAAGTCATCACTATACAGAAGTCCGTACGTTGTAACCCGTCATGGGGAACGTGCTCTAACTTGGCTATAACTTGGGAACCACTTGTCCGATTAATTTCAAAGCTTTAAAAGGCAAACAAACAGAGATTTCTGGAATTATAGATAGAAGATAGATACTGTGGGTGCAAAACGCCAAGCAACGTGTCCTGTCATTGGTAACTGAGGATCTCTTCCTCAACGGCCACGCCTACGCAGCAACGTGTCCTGTCATTGGTTTGGTAAATAAATGGCCATAACTTGGGAACCACTTGTCCGATTAATATCAAACCTTGAAAAGGCACATACTCAGGTCCCTAGCAATATACCTGGCAAGTTTCAATTAGATCGGACCAGTGGTTGTCGAGAAACAGCGGTCACACACACACACACACACACACACACACACACACACACACACACACACACACACACACACACACACACACACACACACACACACACACACACACACACACACACACACACACACACACACACACACACACACACACTGCTGGAATTATAGATAGATGATTCTTCACCATTGAGAGATGGGGCCACAAACGATATGTAGCACGATATCTCAAAAAGTTGTGGATGGATCCGGATGAAACGTGGTGGACATGCCGGGTGTGTGACAAGGACGAATTCGTTCGCTTTTGGTGAAGATCGGACTACGGATCTGGATAGGAGAATTATTTGATTTCTAAAGTGATTCTTCACCATTGAAAGGACCAAAAACGATTTCGTACTGTGTGGGATGATAAAACATGTATTGGGTCCGATATGTTCTCATGGATCAGGCACGACGTGGTGGAGGTGTGCGTGCTCTCCATGGCATCGTGCACATCACCAGGACGACGTTTTTATAACAGTCATTTAATTAAAATAAAATAAAAAAATTAATTAATATTTGCTCGAGACCATGGAAAGACCCTTTTTGAAGACCTTTCGCTTTTGTTCGAAATTCAAGTTTTTATCGCAAGTACCACGAACGAGTGCCTCGGCTCTCAATACTAAATAATATACAGTATACAGTATACAGTATACAGTATACAGTATACAGTACACAGTACACAGTACACAGTGTATGATGATTCCATGGTAACGTTTCACACTCATCAACCTACCGGAACTTGGCCGGGACATCGTGAGCCGTAAAAATCGGGAACACACCTCAGCGTGTTGTAGAAACTGCATTCAGGCAACTGTGCCTATAAATAAATAAATAAATAATAAACAACAAGGGATACCGGAAGTTTGAATAATTCCTGTTGTTTAACTGCGGATCTGGTCGTCGTTGTTGTTGTTGTTTTAGTGTTGTTGTCGCTGTTGTTGTTGTTTTTTGGTTTCCTATTCAAGGCAATGACGTACTGTACTGTATAGCCATGTGCAGAAAACAAAGGAGACGTTAACTTCAGAAGACTTCCCAAAAATAAAAGGCAGCGAAAAATTTAACACGAAGCAGCTGAAGAAAATGACAAACCTCGACGGTCTAAACCGTCGTAAAGGACGATGAAGAGATCGAAGTGTGAAACACCGATTCCATGTTTCTGTGATCCTCGTGTTGTTTTTAGTGCATTTAAATGAACAGAGATGAATGATACAAACTGGGAAACTGCACAGAGACCACATCGTTAAGATGGCATTCAATGGGGAATAGGTGATTATTGTAATTGGTGTCCAGTGTTAACACTACGGTAGGACAGTAAACCCAAACCGTGAACCATTGAACAGCACGTCCCTCCCGATTTTCCTCCTCGAATTAAAAGGAAGCGCATCCAGAATCTCCGCAGCTCAGGTCTTCGGGAAAAATGGACCCGAACCACTGGTGGATTTGGGGGTGGGAGGGGATTGAGGGACAATACCCCCCACCGAACGGAATTCCTTTTCCTTCAATGGTTTGCTTGTCCACCGTCGCAGCGGGAGATGGGGTTTTGCAAATGTGTTTATTCGTGTGTGCGTCTCAATTAAGGCCAGGGCCGAATTTATCCAAGGATAACCAGAGCAAGTACCTCGGGGCCTCCACAACCCAACACGTGCCGAGGGGCCTCCACAACCCAACACATGCTTCAGGGCCTCCACAACCCAACACGTGCCTCAGGGCCTCCACAACCCAACACGTGCCTCAGGGCCTCCACAACCCAACACGTGCCTAGGGGCCTCCACAACCCAAGATGTGCCTCGGGGCCTCCGCAACCCAACACGTGCCTCAGGGCCTTCACAACCCAACACGTGCCTCAGGGCCTCCACAACCCAACACGTGCCTCAGGGCCTCCACAACCCAACACGTGCCTCGGGGCCTCCACAACCCAACACGTGCCTCAGGGCCTCCACAACCCAACACGTGCCTCAGGGCCTCCACAACCCAACACGTGCCTCAGGGCCTCCACAACCCAACACGTGCCTCAGGGCCTCCACAACCCAACACGTGCATCAGGGCCTCCACAACCCAACACGTGCCTCAGGGCCTCCACAACCCAACACGTGCCTAGGGGCCTCCACAACCCAAGACGTTCCTCGGGGCCTCCACAACCCAACACGTGCCTCAGGGCCTTCACAACCCAACACGTTCCTCAGGGCCTCCACAACCCAACACGTGCCTCAGGGCCTTCACAACCCAACACGTTCCTCAGGGCCTCCACAACCCAACACGTGCCTCAGGGCCTCCACAACCCAACACGTGCCTCGGGGCCTCCACAACCCAACACGTTTCTCGGGGCCTCCACCACCCAACGGCTCATCCAGAATTCAGCCAAGCCATCTGTGGAAGCGTTTTCCAGTATTCTGCAATGTTCTCCGTGGACAGGGACGAAGACTCTGAAGTGGGAACAACAGGTTTAATCCGGACACAGGCACAGCACAACACAACACAACATTCGAACATGGGCGGGTCACATGACTCTCCTTAACCATGCTCTGGTGCACCCACGTATGCATGCATTAACATAAACTACTGATACATCTCATTCACAATCGTTATGCCTTCTATTTCAGTTTTCCCTTCAGTGCAAAACAAGGATTATCAAATATATAACGAAAGGTTGCAGCCGATGGCTGTCACAGGCCTTGAAAAGGCCAGAGCACATATGGGCCTCAGGCCTCGAACGACTTCTTTCTCCGATGTGATCGTGTTGGTGTTGTAATGTTGATAATGTTGTTGATGTAATATTTCTGTTTTTCCAGAGCGATCCTGTTCTTGGAGGTGTAGTTGTTGCGAAGGTAATGTTTAGGTAGTATTGTTACAGGGCCGGGTATCGGTGGCGAGCACAACTGCTAGAGGGAGCAGTAGAGTCGGCTCCACCGAACACACCGGAACCGAAAGGCAAGGATCCCTTACTGGACCATGAATCGCTAATAATTCGACCGCGTGGGGTAGGGTCAATTGCCAAACTTCAATATACCAAATTACCCACGCGGACAAAGCTACCGGGGAATTCACACCCTCGACGGACCTCGAGAGGAACGAGCTGTTACCGAGCCCGAACCGTGTGTAACCCGAGCAGAGATTACCAAGACTCGTCGGACCAAATTAATAATTTACGTCCTCGCTATTCCTCAATACACACCGTGCCAAGCCAATGAAAAAACACAGAAACGATCTAGAGCATTCAAGAAAAGGGATATTTATTTATAATGGGGCGGGGGAGCACGCAAGAAGGCAGAGTTTACCGAATAATGAAGGAAGAGCAATTTATGTACAAACACTTATGCAGTTTTACTTAATAGACTGGCGCCACAAACACACACACACACACACACACACACACACACCTACACCCAAAAGGAAACGGACCCATCAGGTCTTTATTGGAGGCCTCCAGCTCGAAGAAAGGCGAGCTGGAGGTCAGAGCCTATTCTCAGACGTTCCGGCCTCTTGCGGTCTTTGACGATCCGGTGTGGCAGTACTCGAACCCACCACATAATGCCGCTCCAAGCCCAGGCAGGCGATCCTCGCGGGACAGGCTCGCAGGCACACAGGCCACAAGAGAAGACGCTCTGTTGGCGGGACCCCAGGAAGGCGACGACTGGCTTCAGAAGACCACCAGACGTCCGAAGACCAGAAGACAATTCCTCCGACAACAACTCTCGTTTGACCCACGCGCGCCTCTCTTGTCCCCTGCTCGCACTCTCTCATTGGGCAGAGAGAATGCTCTATGCCCATATTTGGAGCCAAGCCAGAACGAAGCGCTTGTCCCCATACTTGGGGCTAAGCCAGAGCGCAACGCTTGTGCCCATATTTGGGGCGATGCCAGCACACTAACGTCCAGAGAAACCCCGCCTAGCACACTGGACTCTGCCCACGTGCATGCTGACACGCAAGCATGCAATGGTGCCAGTGGATGATGGTGGAAGGAAGTGAGGGCAGGTGTCGTTGTTGTGGTTGTTGGTAATTTATATTCTATCAAAATAATTCACAGCGCACGCACAATTAATCACCCATTAAACATAGGACGGGACCCTAACTAGAAACACATACTTACCGATACAGCTGATCTATAGGACCTGGCTGTTTTGTGCAGTAAGCTGCCAAATTCGCAACACTACCCCCTCCCCTTTTTACAGACTCGTCCCGAGTCGTCAAATTTTCGTGTGACCAGCATGTGTAAGTTTTCTCCTCATACGATTTACCTACTGATCCCTGAGTGCAACATTTTTTCATACATGTCCCAAAAATAAATTACCTAGTGCGCTGCGTAACTAAACTATCAGACTCAGACAGATGAATTAACTTCATTGCCGGCGCTAAGACAAACAACAGGTGGGTCAATAACTTATTTACAATTTTAACTATTTACACTAACCATGGCCCAGGACCTGTTATCTGTGGGAAAGAAGCACAGCAAGTAAAGTCATTTTATGTGGTTGAGTGCACAACAGTTGAAGGTCAGTCGTCCTCAGGGCCTGCTCAAAAGGTCCCCCTTGAGTGTTCCTTTCAGTGAACCTTCTTCCTTGTTCCTTTCATACCCCAGCTGCTGGAGGCAACTCACCCTAACACTGCAGGCCATGCGCCATCCCACAGGCCATTTGAAGTGGCCTTTATGCAAGAACAGGGAGGTAGCCGGCTGCTCAATGCAGTCCCTGTCTCGTTTGAATGAACTGGATGCAAATGGAGATGATGCAAACACACAAAATGATGAATGATGGGGCTGCCTGCAGGGCAGTCCTTGCAAAACACTTGCTGGATGATCCTGGCACACATGGTGAAATGGTTGACACAAGGGCAAATGCAAATAAGGGCAGCAGGCATGGGGTCAAAGCAAAAGGAAGGCAACGAGGCATGGCAAATGCGGACCAGCAGATGTAGCACAAACACAGGCTGGCATATGAAGCTGGCCGGCCTCTGGTCTGGTCCCATGAGGTTCTGGAGGGAGTGCGGTGGTGCCGGCTGCTCCGAAAACGGGCTCGGAACTAACCTACCGTCTCCCCTCAACCTATCGCCTTTGCCTGTCTTTGTCCATACCCACTCCATTAATTTGCAACAACGAAACAACAAAATTTAGCCCCTTTTATTTATTTATTTATTCTATTTATTTTTCTCTATAATTTCGTCTCCCTAACCCCCTTTATCGTCTTTGTCCGGCTAACCTATCCTGTCCATCTCCTCCCAATCCCGAACTTCCTTTTTTGGAGGGGACTAAGGGAGAGACGTGTCCTGTGTCGAGGCCCAACAAAGCCTCAGAATAACCTCCTACATAATTCAGCCATCTTACCAAGGTGGGTCCAGTGGCCTACGGAGAGCGAAGGGATGGATGGTGTGAAAGGGTACATTTCCTAACTATCCTTGCATTTATTAACTTTAAACTACCCGGGGCTTTTCCATATGCCTGGCTCTTTAAACTATGGGTTCTAACAACCATGATTCCCGTCGCCTATGTTGGTGTCCATATTAATTTGGGTCCTGCCCACAAATTTTCACTCATGCCCTTGCACAATTTCATGGCTGGGCAGCGTGGCTCACTTGGCAGGGATTTCCCTCCTCTCGGACTCTAACTATGACACCCCCGGGCCCTGAGACTGTCTCCGAGCCTACCTGCTCCCTATGAACACAGGGGGTTGCCCTTCCTGGCATTGCCCCCCTCCGATGCCCACGTGGCATTTTGGTGCTCAGGGTTCCGTTCCGTGGGTCGCCGAAGCCCACTACACTATCCTGGTCTCTTGGACCGTTGGCCGACTCTGGCCGACTAGTGCGGTGCCCGGGGTGCCCTCTACTCAATACCCACCTTTCAACAGCCACGCTCCCAGCCGGTCAATGGACTCCTGCACCCTTCAAAAAGGTTTTGAGCCTTCTTCCCACACCAACAATAAAACGACCTCCTTTTGGTAAATTTAACTAACCCACGAACTAACATTACACTGACCCTGGGGTCCCTTGGGTGGGATTCACTCCTCCCCCCAACCATTCATTCGCACCATGCATACCACATTCACTCCACTCACACACTTGGGCCCGCAGACCCACACTCACTCAACATGCTTCTTTCAATTTATCCATTCACTCCACACTCTACCTATCTTCATCTAACTATCTCATGCTCCCTCGTCATCCCTTACTCTAATGCACGTTCCATTTAATCTACGTAGCTAAGCTACGTCCCCAAGACACATTCCATGTCCGTCCATGTCTCCCAAATCCATTCGAAATGTAAATCTACTTTCCCACTAACTAGTCCACGGGCCCCATGAAGGACGGCTCATGCCCCCATGAGGCTGGTATAACTAAGCTAAACCCACCTCGCCAACTAATGCTCCTATGCCCAAACAGGATGCTTGCCACATCCTGGCCAGGGCCGTGTACTTGGAGCGAGGGGTTTTTTTTTGCACCGCCAAGGTGGCGGTCTGCGACTTGCTCGTTCCTCCCTTCCGTCGGACGATACTTGGGGCCTTGTCGTCACGCTGCACTTCGCAATGAGCAGTCGCATTCGCGGTGTACCCCACGTGAACCGCGCGCTCCTTACCCGGCTTTCGTGCCGCGAGATCCCCGGTGACGTCACTCGTATACCGAACCTGCATGGCTTCCGTGTAGGCCCACCCGAGCGTATCATCCCATGGACCCACTTCTTCCTTGTCAATTCTTCCTTGTCACACACCCAACATGTCCATGAAGTTTCATCTGAATCCGTCCGCAACTTTTTGAGATAACATGCTATATATTTTTGAGATATCGTGCATGAATAAGGTTTCTTGTTGAAAATGTGTTATTTTGCTTCGCACAAGCTAAAATACATACTATTTGATGAATAACATGCATTTCTGCATGGAATAGTGATTTGGAACAAAAATTGGGGTGAGAACAAGTGAATGTGTTAAAAATGCTTTGTTTTAGGCAAATATAACCATTTTTGCAAGTGTGTAAGATGCTTTGTTTTGCTTTGTGTAAGTTAAGTGACACACTATTTGATGAAAAGCATGTGTTTCTGCATTAGAATAGTGATTTTAAACAAAAATTGTGGTGAGAACAAGCAAAAGTGTGAAAAACGCTTTGTTTTAGGCAACTAAAAACATTTTTGCATGTTTGTAAAATGTTTTCTTTTGCTTTGTGCAAGCGTAAGTACACAGTATTTGACGAGAAACATGCGTTTCTGCATTAGAATAGTGATTTGGAACACAAATTGGGGGTGAGAACAAGGAAATGTTTTTAAAATGCTTGTTATCGGCAAATTACAGTTTTTTTCATGAATAAGGTTTCATGTATAAAATGTGTTAATTTGCTTTGGACAAGCCAAGATGCACACTTTTTCATGCAAAACATGTGCTTCTGCATGAGAATAGTGACTTGGAGCAAGAAACGTGTGAAAAACGCTTGTTTTAGGCAAACAAGAACGTTTTTGCATGAATATGGTTTGTTGTGTAAAATGTGTTGTTTGGCTTCATACAACCTAAAATACACACAGTCTGATGAAAAACATACATTTCTGCATTAGTACAGTGAGTGACTTGGAACAAGAAATGGGTTCAGAATAAGCTTATGTGTGAAAAATACTTATTTTAAGCAAATAAATCTGTTTTGTATGAATAAGGTTTATTGTGCAAAATGTGTTGTTTGGCTTAGTGAAAGCCAAAATACGCACTATTTGATGAAAAACATGCGTTTCTGCTTGGAGTAATGATTTGGAACAACAATTGGGGTGAGAACAAGCTAATGTGTGAAAACCTATTGCATTAGGCATATCAGACCCTTTTTGCATGAATATGGATTCCTGTATGCCTGTTGTTGGCTTAATGGTTAGGGTGGTGGGCTTAAGATCGTAGAGTCCTGAGTTCAAATCCCACTCGGCTGTTGAATTAATACCAGGTGGGGTTCACTCTGCCTGTCATCCTTCACGAGGTTGGCAAAATGAGTGCCAGCATGCTGGTGTCCTGTGACGGAGTGGTGACCCATCCAGGATTGTGCCCAATAGCCAAGGAGACTACTTAGGTTGCACCAACACTCTGCACGGAGTATAGTCCTGATGGATGGATGCATTCCTGTGTAAAATGTGTTTCGCTTAGTACAACCCAAAATACACACATGAATTGATGAAAAACATGAATTCCTGCTGGGAATAATGATTTGGAACAAAAATTGGGGTGAGAATAAGCTCATGTGTTAAAAATACTTGTTAAAGGCAAATTAGACAGTTTTTTTTCATGAATAAGGTTTCTTGTGTAAGATGTGTTATTCTGCTAAGTACAAGGTAAAATACACAGTACTTGATGAAAACCAGGTGTTTCTACATTAGAATAGTTATTTGGATCAAGAATCGGGGTCAGAACAAGCTAAGGTGAGAAAAACGCTTTATTTTAGGCAAATAAAACAATTTTTGCATGAATATAGTTTCTTGTGCAAAGTGTGTTGTTTTTGATAGTGCAAGTTAAAATACACACTATTTGATGAAAAGCACACCTTTTGATGTTAGTGTGATGGTTGTGTGCCAAAGTACATCAGAATCAGCCCCCCAGTTTTGTTGATGCCTCATGAGTGATGTAAGTTGTAACAGAAGAGGGCTTTCATTTACATTCATAGAAACAGCACACCGTTTCACTGTGGTATTCCCATAATCAGAGTTCTGTTTTACAAAATGTATGCAGAGCCTCATTTATTTTACTTTTGCAAGTATTTCAGGAAAACTTGTGTTGCCAGCTCCATACTACTGAAACCTGAAAATTACAGCAAATACCGAAACGTTTTAACATCACCTAGCTCTAGCTCTTTTTTGGATTATTCACTGAAAGACAAATCCTTCAGGCTCACTGATTAATGCATACTATGACATGGTCACCGACTTCACAAACGGACATGGACAGTGACTGGCACAAATATGGACTCGTATGGGCACGAGTTTACTGATTCCTTCAAACTTGTTAACAGAAGTAAACTACTTCCCATGCTAAAACTTGTTGAAACTGAACATGCAATCTTAGCTAATTTTGTCATTGGTTAATACAAAAAGAAAACAATATTGCAGTTGCTACAAAATTTTTATTGACACATTTGAATGAAATCCTCAGAAAATAGTTTTAAATGTGTAAGAAGTACAACTATAGGTTAAGAAGATCCTAGATGTGACATGGTAAACTTTCATAAGCAGTTTTCATTAGCACTTTACCGACCAATAACATAAGTGAACAATGTTGGGTTTGTCGATTTCACCATATTTTATTTTTCAGGGTCTGTCGGGTTTCACAAATCACAATGAATCAAAAGTGTTACGGTAAAATGAGTTACGTATATAAATGAAATAAACCAAACAAAGCAAGTGAAGCTTGTGATTAAACAATCGAATATTATGGCCATATTTTCAAACACAGTGTGGCAAAAAGGGTGCCAGTGGATACAGTTATAAAAAAATTAAAAACATAAAAAAATCACAGACCTCCACATCCATAATTCCTTTAACAAACTCGAGAGTTCATAGAACACGTTACCCTCGTGCAGTGTTTAAGTACAGTATATACTTCAATTTAAATAAAACAATGATTTTCAAGATTGTTTAAAAAAAATTCTGTAAGTTAAGCACTATTGAAGCAGTCTTATACATCACTTATGCACCACCTTATTTAATATGTCCAATTCCTCCTTAACAGAATGATTTTGAAAATGCAAAGATGGTGATTTGTGTTCTTGAATGTTCAAGTACATAAATCAATTTAAATAAAATAAATATTATAAAAGTTGAATTCATAAATTAATTCTGGGTTTACCCCATTTTATGCAATCTTACTACTCCACCCTATCTAAAATGTTACATTAGTTATTTATGCCTATTGCATGTGTCCTTAATTATGACATCCTTAAAAACAGTAAGTTTACTTTTTGGAGTGATTTTCAATTTTGTTTGACTGCCAGACAGGCAGACAGAGTGAAAAAAAAATCATACTCCTCTCCAGTGCATGTGCAATTGGGCCAAATTCAGAGCCAAAGTACTGCTGAACTACAGGTTCGTTTTCTGAATCATGTTCGAATTCAAAATATAACATTAAATTTAAATAAGTTGTTCATCGATCATAAACTGACGTTTGTAGACAAACAGACGGACAGACATGAGCCAAATGCTTAACCCCGCTTTTTGCTTCATTTGTGTGCGGTAAATAAATATATGAGGGCAGTTTAAGGGTGATGTGTGGATTGTTAATTGCAGAACATTATAATGATACTTAATTGAAATTTAGTGCAATGATATCGTCAAACCGAGGAAAGAGATATAAGAAGTGACATCAATGTTTGTTGGAGTATTCTGGGTAAAAACAAATATGGTGGCCAAGTCCCATGTGCTGTGCAACAGCAGTGTGTCATTAAACTCCTTGTGAAAACAGGTGAAATTCACGAACTGAACATATTAATGTCCATCAAACCAGCTGAAATTCACAGGAGAGGAGGAGAAGGACAAATTCACCAGTGCAAAGAGTGCTTTTTTTGCTGACCAAGTAAAAATGGAAATTGTAATTCCATCTACCACCACCAGAGGGTGCTACATGGTACACATTTCCATGGAGAATTTACCCCCCCCCGGCCCCCCACGTCCCTTTATGAGGCCGAGCTGTTAGTTGTATTTGCATCCTGAGTTTGGAATTTGTAACTTTAAGAAACAACGAAAACCACAGAGAGGGAGAGGGAGAGGGAGAGGGACAGCGTGAGAGAGCATGAAATGCATGTGCATATATATATATATATATATATATATATATATATATATATATATATATATATATATATATATATATGTATACCAGTATAATGAGTACCAGTATACTGGGCCGGTGTATACCCCGGTTAAAATAGGTGTACCATATCCCTGTGTCGTAAGAGGCGACCAGGGTTGCGTCAGGAAGGGCATCCGGCGTAAAACATGTGCCAAATCACGATGCGGATCATTCGGATGAGCCGCTGTGGCGACCCCTAACGGGAGCAGCCGAAAGAAGAAGAAGAAGAAGAAGATATATATATATATATATATATATATATATATATATATATATATATATATATATATATATATATTTATATATATATTGATGCCTGGTGTTGACGCAGTGGTTAGGGCAGCCTCTTGGGATCCAAAAGGTCCTGAGTTCAAGCCCTGTTGGGCCACTGAATTAATACACCAGGGGGTTGACTCAGCCTGTCATCCTTCCGAGGTCGGCGAAATGAGGACCAGTGTACTGGTCCCGGTGTATGCCCCGGTTAGAATGGGTGTACCATATCCCTGTGATGTAAGAGGTGACCAGGGTTGCGTCAGGAAGGGCATCCGGCGTAAAACCTGTGCCAAACCACTATGCGGATCATACGGATGATCTGCTGTGGCGACCCCGAACGGGAGCAGCTGAAAGAAGAAGAAGAAGATATATATTTTTTTGCACGTCAAAAAAAAATCGGGCTAATTCTGGCATGATAGCACCCATCAGAGACTTAAAGAGGACAGAAGGTGATCTTAAGATTATTGGATGGACTGTAGAATCTCAGTTGTGGCTGTGACTGCTTTTTTTTCTCCATGATTGACGATCCATAAACCTGAACTAATGTGGTGATAATCGGAAGAGGAAGTATAACTGGCCTCAACAGTGTTCTCTATCCAAGATTTTGCACCATACACTTTAGCATAAACTCCTGGTTTCTCTTCCTTCCCACATCCTCCCCCCCAAGAGATGATGCCTTGAAGCTGCCTGTGGCATACCAGGGGGCCACCAGAATCACCCTGGGTACAAAGGATACAAGGATAGAGATATGAGGAAGACAGCACAGTGTAAAAGAGAAGAAAAGGCATCATGCACGTTTTTCTTTAAAGGGACACATTGGTGGTGAAACACATATAGCATTGCAAATGGATTTCACCAAAAAACACAAATGGAGAAGATATGGCTTCCACAGCGATTGATAGATACGTCATACAAAAGTAGCTAAATCAATTAATGCATTTCTACAAAACTATGTAGGTATGCTCTGAGTGCACGTACCTTACAAGAGTCCCTCTTTCCATCCAAGTACCCGGCACACAACATGTTGTAGGAAAATTTTTTGGGACCATAAGTGTTTATGCATTTTCGTTCCTCCAATACAGGAACATTGAGGCACTGCAGCTCATTTGGGGAATGACCTGTTCATGGCAGGAAGGTGGATGCAAAGGGAAATAAAAGAATTAATTGAGTCAAATGTAAATAATGAACATCGAGAAAACTCCAACAAGCAAGATGTAGATCTCTGGTTTATTCAAGCCCAGAGCTGGAGAGGAATTAAAAATTGAGAGGAGTGTACATGGCAACAACCCTGCTTTGGGTGGGACAGTCAAACATTTTAAACACCTGTCTCACGTCCCTACATGGTTATGTAATATCTCTCTTTTTAATGACGTAAGAGAAGAGAAAACGATTTGACATTGACATTGCAGCTTGGATTCAACCAAAATTAGTTCAAGTGAGATTTAATTGGTCCAGGCAAATCTTTGAGTTACATTATTGATCACACAACCAGAAAGCTCATGGGATCATGTTTTATTTACTCTTATACCCACTTGTACAAAACTTTAAAATGCAGAGGCAAATTCTGCAATTGGTCTTCACCTACCACTGTTAGTTTGAAGTCTCGAAGTTTGTGTTTCAATCCCCTTTAGCCGTGGTGTAATTGATTAAAGCATCCGCATTGAGTCTGGGAGGTTGGCATTTTGCACCCCGTACAAATAATAACACAGATTAAAAATGGTCCATGCTGCATCCTTGATTAATGCTCAGCATTTCAAAAGGATTGATCACACACAAACGACCATAGATTGGCAACCATTATTCAGGCTGAAAGGCCCAACGGCATCTTCCTGCTTTGAAGTTCCTTGGAAGGGAACTCGTATCATTTATTACTTTGGATACATTTGGAGATAAAAATGACACTCGGAAATAAGTTATTTGCCATTTCACCATTGAACCAATCCCTTTAATATCACCAGTCAAAGGTCATCAAATTACTTACCCTCCTCAGTAAGACCCCATCCAGAGATAGTGCAGGACTGATTGGGATATGCTGGGTGACCAGGAAGTGCGATTGGTTGAATGTATTGAGAAAGGCGTGCAGGTTTTGCCAGACGAAGCAAAGCGAGGTCATGGTCCACAGCTTCTGGGTCATACTTGGGATGTTCAATACGTCGATTCACGAGCACCTTCTGCTCGGTTACCTCGGATGAGCGTATGTGGTACTTGCCAAGCAGTAAGGTGACTGAACGCCATGGAGGGATGCTGGGAGAAAGGAAAAAAATTGAGAAGTGGTCAGGGGGAGGAAAGGGGTTGACATTGTTCACCCTTACACTGACTCCAGTTTTTAAACTGAATCCTATGCAGGAGACAAGTATGTGAAATAGAAACAGTTATTCAACATTCATTTTGGTTGTGTTTCACTTAAGATATTCAATTTCCCTCAAGCACATCACTCCTGGCATGAGGTGACTGCTTTGTCAAATTTCACCTTTTTGGCTGAAATAATTTGGGAAGCAAAATTGACAGGTCTCGACTATTTCCACTGATATTATAGAAACAATGCATTGATGTCATACTTGATGATGCTTTTTTCCCTTTAGACCAAAGAATCTGGGCATCATGAGAAAGTAATCTCCTCCTTCAAATAATGCAGTATCTTATAATACAATAGCACGGGTACCTGGCGTTACCCGATCTATTTTTTGTGGGGGCCGAAAACACTTCCCAGCACCCACGAAGGAATGGGGTCGGGGATCATTTAATATTTTACCTTCCGCACAACTACAAAGGCGAAGGTGTGATAACGTGATAAAAAAATTGAATTTTTTTTTCTCAAAATTTTCAATTTTAGGGGGATAAACAATCTGCCTGCAGCACTCACTGATGAACCTCCTTAAGTTTGATGAACATCCATTCATCCATCTCTGAGAAAAATGACACACACACACACACACACACACACACACACACACACACATACACACACACACACACACACACACACACACACACACACACACACACACACACACACACACACACACACACACACACACACACACACACACAGCTCTCTTATGGTACAGATGAGGTCCCTTACAAGTCACTTCAATACCAGCTGAGGGCAGTAGGCTCATCAAAAGCCTACGCTATGTTTGTCAATCTCTCGTTCTATATATATATATATATATATATATATATATATATATATATATATATATATATATATATATATATATATATATATATATATATATATATATATATATATATATATATATATATATGTACCTATGGAGACAATGTGTAATGATAAAAATTGATTACCTTTTTAGACAGTGTGCAGCTGTAAGAGCCCAACTCCGACTGATGAGGACTGCACCACACTTGTGTATCCCCTTTTCGTTTATCAATGATGCCTGCCATGGCTGAGAATAAGGGACACAAGACTGTCCACCAATCAGACTGTCAATTCTCGTTATATGCACTGCAAGGGGGTGTTTAGAGGAAAATAAAAAGAAAGATCAGCAAGTTGAATAGACACCAGGATTATGCATATGTTTAATGGATGACACCATGGTAGTTGGCATACGTCAATCCATCAAATGTCATACCTGTCCACTGATGGAGAAATACACCAGCCTTCATGAGCAAACATGGTATTCATGGTACATACATACTCATCACATGTATTTCAAATTCTCTGGAACTGAGATATCAAAGTGTTTGCAGATGTGCCAGTGGATTACTTCACAAACTATGTTGTGTCGTTCGGTGTACAGCTGTTCTGAAATGAGTTTTTTTTTTATTCCCCTCCGCATGGCGGAAGGGAGATATTGTTGTCACCCAGGTCATCTTGTTGTCCGTCCAGCTGTCCATCTGGCTGTCCGTCCGTCCGTCCGGGCATCAATATTTATAGATTTGAAATTTGGGTCACACATGTACCACCTGAAAAGGAAGAACCCTATTGATTTTGGGCGTGGGCGGATCCAAGATGGCCGACTGGGGCGGCCATCTTGAAAAAAATGTTTTTTGTTATAAATGGAAAACCGCTTATCTGATTTTAATTATTTTTGGTTACTACATTCCTCACCCCTGGGGAACTTTTTCGAGATGATGACCAAATGGTGTCTTGTTTACATTTCACCTCCCTCATTATCTGGAATATGTATGACCTTTTTCATTTAATGGCGGGGGATTCCCCATCTCTGATGGTATATTTATTTTTTTGTGTTCGGTCATGAATCATAACGTGTCACATTCTCTTTGCTCACCCACATCCACCCCTCACCTCTCTCTCTTTTGTTTTACTCCTCCCCTACCTCTCTGTCTCTGTCTCTCTCTGTCTGTCTGTCCCCTTCACACACACACACTCCTCGCACCTCTCCCTCCTGTGGTGTAAAGCAACATTTGTTGAGGTAGTTACTACCTGAGGTGAGGTGAGGTAGTTTGGTGGACTACACCATGGTAGTTAGCATACATCAATCCATCCAATGTTATACCTATCCACCGATGGAGATGTGCACGAGCCTTCATGAGCAAGCATGGTCTTCATGGTACATAAGTACTCATGATGTGTACATGTATAATAATAATAAAAAAAAACATGGATTTTTTTTGAATATTTCTGAAAGGTTTTCATAAGTTTTCAAATAAATTAGAAAATACAAAAAGAATCATGTCTAATTGGGAAACAATATCAACACAAGGCACTTCCAACAATTGAATTTGCTGCGTTGCTGTTACAACTGGGACGAAGGCCACAACAGACCAGTTGAAGATCATTAGTGTAAAATAGTCCCAGTTAAAGATCACTCATTAGATTTTTTTCAAAATCAAAATGAATAGATATGGGAATAAGAGGAACCCAAACCAGCAAACTGGACAATCTCACCTATCTGTATATACAGCAGCAGCATCAGCAATGAAGGTACATATTGGAGTTTCATTCTGCTCGAATAGAGGAGGTGTCACAGAGCTTCCTTCTCCTTCTTTTTGTTCTTGTTGCCGATACAGAATATCTGCTCCTGTAGAATCTGGCTAGCATGTTATCTGTGCTGCCTTTATAAACATTCACACGACATGGGGTGGGACGGGGGCAGTTGGATGAGGGACAGGAGGAATAAGGTGGGAGGGAAGAAACAAAAAGTTCCAGTTTTCCTCAATTCAATGAAACGTGATTTTCTTTTTTTCGAAAGAATGGATCCCCAAAGCCCCGGAAATGACAAATTATGCTTCTGACCACAGTCTGCTCACCTTCCCTCTCCCAACCGATTCCTTCTCCTGTTTCCCTTTCCCTACCCAGAATAGAAATCTACGATATATGACGTCATTTTTGATGCTCACTCATTTGGGGTGTGAATCAACTCAGCCAAATAATTGAATGGCATGCAGGCATGTCTACCTGATAATCATCACAACATTCATTCATTGAATTACTTGTAGCAGGTAAGTATTATCGTGAAAAACTACATTATTATCGTGGAAAATACCATTAATAATGAATTCGACAATAGTATTATTCAAGCGACAGATCAAGTATTGACTTGTGAAACATCTGGCTATACTGCACATGATCGACCACAGTTTTACCAACTTAATTTCCATCATTGTTGTTTAAAACGCAGGAATAACCAAATATCGTTCAACCCCCATGTAGCAACAAAGAGAGAGAGAGTAACAAAAAAAGGCAAAATCCATTTTTAGCTTACCTGGAATATCGTTTTGGTTCTTGTGAGGTTGCGCAGTGCGATGGCACAGAACAAAATCAGAACACAACACAACAAAGGGAACAGCAGGATAAGAGACTGGGGGGGGGGGGACAGCAGGAGAAGAGGGGGAGGGGGGGACACCAACAGCAGGGCAGAGGGAGAAAGTGGATGGAGATGGACAAACAAGGGATGCAGGTAATGACGAGGGCTATAAGGGAGAACGGAAATGGTGCACAATATATGCAACACAAACACATATGCAAAATTTTCAGAGAGCTATGGGTGGTTTCACAGGTGCAGAAAATATGATTTTGGATGGGAGATGACCTGAGATGGTGGTGAACCACTGTCTTGAAGACCTGGAGGGAAGAATGAAATTGAAGAGAGTGTGGAAGGAGGTTCCACAGGTGGAAAAAAGAGGAATAAATGAGTGTAGGTGAGCAGATATTCTGAATTTAGGCAGTTTCACGAGGAGGGAGTTGCCACTTGACTGTGTGAGTCCTGCAGATAAATGGGGATTAAGGTGGGGAAGGATGACAGAGGGTCAGGTCAGGTATGGGAGCATGCGCCAGAGCAGCACGTAGTTTCATCCACTTTCTGCCGGTACTCCAGGGGCCTCCATCTGGCCATCCCCCAGGCAGATGCTTGGCCCATCCCCATCTCCTTGAGGTGCTGATCAACTTGCTGCAACAATGAGGCACGTGGTTGGCACATTGGCCTCCTCCACTCAGGAGATGCCCTCGCTGAGAGAGTGTGGGTCAGCATCAGGAAAATGAGCCACATGTCCATACAGCCGCAGCTGCCGCTCACAGACTATGCGGGTAACAAATCTCATTTGAGTCTCTCTCAGCAACCGCTCTTTGGACACAAAGTCTGACCATTGATAGCCAAGGATTCTCCGAAGAGACCTGGTACCAAAGGAATTAAGTCTCTGTCTCAGATCGTTGGTCAGAGTCCAAGTCTCGCATCCAGAGAGCAAGACTGGAAGTACCAAGGACCTGAAGACTTGGACTTTCGTCCTCCCGCACAGGTACCGGCAGCACCCCACCCCATTATCCAATGCATCCATGACTCCCCAGGCCCGACCCAGACGTCTATTGACCTCTGACCCACAGCCAAAAGAGACATGAATATCACTGCAAAGGAAAGTGAATCTCTCCATGACCTCAACATGCTCACCACAAACAGGCACAGACAAGAAAGCAGCATCCAAGATGTCATTGAAAGCCTGGATCTTAGTTTTGACCCAGGAAACCCGTAAATGCAGCGAATCTGTCTCCTCTTTCAGCACCTTGAGGGCCCCAAAAGGATATCTAAAGTCTCCACAAAGATGACTGCATCATCTGTGAAATCATGGTCAGAGATCTTAATATTCCCAAACTATACACCGCAAATTGATCTCTCCGGCATCCTCCTGAGAACCCACGTCTGGGTCGGGCCTGGGGAGTCATGGATTAATTGGATAATGGGGTGTGGCGCTGCTGGTACATGTGCGGGAGGACGAAAGTCCAAGTCTTCAGGTCCTTGGTGCTTCCAGTCTTGCTCTCTGGATGCGAGACTTGGACTCTGACCAAGGATCTGAGACGGAGTCCATACAAGTGCTGAAAAGTGTGCGGGCCAGTACACACCCCAAGCTTGGTGTTGGCTTTGTGGTTAGGGTGGTGGCTTGGGATCCTAGGGTCCTGAGTTCAAGCTCCGTTGGTTGCTGAATTAAAATACACCAGGAAGTTGACTCAGCCTGTCATCCTTCCTAGGGCGGCAAAATGAGCAGCAGTGTACTGGTAAGGGGGACACTGCATCAGCGGCAGAGCCACGTCCCAACCAATGGAGAGAGAGAGAGAGAGAGAGAGAGAGAGAGAGAGAGAGAGAGAGAGAGAGAGAGAGAGAGAGATGGAGAGATGGAGAGATGGAGAGATAGAGAGAGAGAGAGAGAGAGAGAGAGAGAGAGAGAGAGAGAGAGAGAGAGAGAGAGAGAGAGAGAGAGAGAGAGAGAGAGAGAGAGAGAGAGAGAGAGAGAGAGAGAGAGAGAGAGAGAGAGAGAGAGAGAGAGAGAGAGAGAGAGAGAGAGAGAGAGAGAGAGAGAGAGAGAGAGAGAGAGAGAGAGAGAGAGAGAGAGAGAGAGAGAGAGAGAGAGAGAGAGAGAGTACACACCCCTGACGAACTCCAGTAATAACTGGAAATATGTCAGAGATGGAACCACCACATCTCACAGCACTCTCAGTACCAGAGTAGAGTTCAGGCATCAGATCGATCAGTTTTGGTGGCACCCAATGAAGACCTAGAATCCTCCAGAGGGCATCCCAATTCACTGAATGGAACGCTTTCCAGAGATCAACATAGGCTGCAAGCAGCCCCTGCCGAAACTCTCGTCTGCGTTCGGTGAGGACACGAAGGGCAAGGATACGGTCAATCGTTGACCTCTTTGGTGTAAAGCCTGACTGCTCTGGACGGTGCTCAAGCAGATGGTGGCAAACCCTATGAAGTATTATCTGAGCAAAGACCTTGCCCGGCACTGAGAGCAGCGTCACCCCTCGGTAGTTGTTGCAGTCTTGGCGATCACCCTTCCCTTTCCAGAGAGGAACAACAAAGCCTCTCTTCCAGTCACTTGGGATGATGCCTGTGTTCCAGAGCACAGAACTGCATGCAACGAGACGAGTGCAGCATTTCCATCAGCCTTGAGAAGTTCAGCATGGATGCCACAGATCCCTGGAGCTTTACCCCATTTCAACTGGTTCACCGCAGCCCGTGATTCCACAAACGAAGGTGGACCACAGTTGATTGGAGGGTCAGCAACAGGGATTGTAACACCCTTGACGTCCAACTCGACAGTTGGGGGATCAGCCTGGTACAACCGCTCAAAGTAACCGGCCCAGCGGGCCTTCACTTCGGACTCCTCTGTCAAGAGCCTACCACCCTTTGCTCTAACGGCAGTACACGGAGGTATGGGCTTGGATGAATGCAATGTGTGAATTCCCTTGTAAGCGGGATGAGAATCACTTGACTGCAAGTGATGCTCTACTCCCTCACAGATTCCTCGCACATAGGCCTCCTTGTCCACCCTTAGTGCAGGTACAGTTTTACGCCTCAGCTCCCTGAACAGCTCAGCTCTGCCATTCAGCCTGGCCCTGCGACTCTGGTCAATGGTATCCAGTGTCCCTTGAGAGACAAAATTCTTCTTTGCCCTGCGGTGAGCTCCAAGATATCCACCGGCAACATCAAGGACGGTGGTGTTGAAGGCACCGCACAATTCTTCAGGACCTCCCAAAGCACCAGACCCCCCAAATCTCTACTCAGCATGTTCGCAAACTCTGCAGCTACCCTCTAATCCTTGAGCTTGCCAACATCCAGCCTAGGCTGGGATGGTACCATTCTCCTGGATTTAAGGTGCAACTTCAGAGTTGCTACAACAAGCCTGTGGTCAGTCTTGAGGAACTGGACACTCCGGTAGACCCTGCAGTTGTGGATCATCCTCCAGCGACCATCAACGAGGACATGGTCAATCTCCTTTGCCACACCGCCAGCGTTGGAATACCAAGTCCAGCGATGAGCTTGTGGGCACTGAAACCATGAACCAGCCACTGTAAGTCCATGACTTCTTGCAAGTCAAGGAACTTAGTGCTATTCTGGTTGATAGTTCCTGACCCATGGGGACCAACACACACCTCATAACCGTCCCTATCAGTTCCAGTCGATGTATTGAAATCCCCAAAGATGAGAAGAGTATCTTGCCTGGGGCACTGATCAACCACAGACTCGAGTGTGGCGTAGAATGCATCCTTCACGGTGAGATCACTCGCCTCAGTCGGAGCATAAACAGAGACCAGGGAAATGACACCTAAGGAGTGACGAATCCTTAATCTCATAATATGCTCGTTGACCGGTGTTACCTCAATTATCATTGGGGTCAGCTTATTGGACACAGCTACAGCAACTCCTTGGGTATGGTAACCATCAGAGCGACCAGACCAATAGTAGGTGTAACCACCCACCATTATCTCGCCGCAATCCGGTCTCCGAACCTCAGAGAGAGCTGCAATCCCGATGTCCAAACGCTTGAGCTCAGATGATAACAGAGACAGGTGATCATCCTCTCTTAGGGATAGGACATTCCAGGCACCCACCCAAAGGGTTAACCCAAGTAGACTCTCCGTCTGGTGAACCGCACCTCAGCACCACCCCGACACATGCTACTGCAATCTGACCTGGGAGGGTGAGGTTACCCCGTGGTTTCCCTCCTATCATCAAAGCAAGGGGGTCCCGAAGGCTTTGCCCCAATCCCGTCATCCGGTGAGCTGCCCTGCGAAGGGAAGCTGCACAGAAGGTACTCCCACGGAGTGGGTTTTCAGATTTTTTTGCGTTTGTGTGTTTTGCCGAATGAAGGGTTTTACAGTGGCCAGAGTGCAAATCCTGCCACCAACCTCCTAATCAAAAAGTAACCCAACTGCAGGAGGACGTCCGCAGACACAGTTGGGCACTAGATATGGATGGCCGTTGGCTCACAAGGAGCTCCTCCACCCTTTGACAGGTTTTGTTTTTAATCCTGCTGGGATTTGCACGATGGAGGCTGCCCAATCGTTGTCTGGCTTTGGAGGCCAATTTTGAACCTGGCTTGCCCAAGAGAGATCATGTTTAACAGAGGGTGCAAGTTCAGAAATGAGGCGGAAGAAGACAAAGAGACCACTGACCTGTCGGCGATGGTGAACTGATGGCGTTGGTCGGCGATGGCCCATAGACTCAGCTTCATTCCGAGAAATTCAAATGATACTGAAGGTTTTCGTTTCAACAGCGTCAAGCTGAGCAAGATATGAGGCAGGTGAGCCGGCCCAGAGGGGAGAGCAGTACTCCATCGAGCAGATGAAAGCCTTGTAGGTGGATAGGAGATTAGGTGTGCCAAAGAAAGACTTTGGACGATGGAGGATGCCCAGTCGTTGTCTCGCTTTGGAGGCCAATTAGTCCGGCAGATATGAGAAAAAAATGTGCCTTTAGTGATACAAGCATGAAATTTGGCACACTGCTAGGGCAGTATCTTACAAAGATTTTTGGATATCGGGACATTCCAGATTCTTCCCAGAGCCAAAATGGCGGCCATTTTACAAAATAGCCGATTTTGTGTTGTACAAGGAGGATACATGTGGATACAACTATATTTAAGAAGAATACCAGTGGTTTTATTTAACTAAATATAGATTCTAGCAAATAAGAAATAGCAAATAAAGGTGACAAAGCGTGAGTAAACTATTTATTTGGTCATTCTTTTGGTGCATTTTTGCACTTTTGGACGGTTTTCTTCAACAAACTCTTCAAAAAACTGTTCTCAAGCACCATGGAATGACTGTTGTTCATTAAACACTCTTGAACTCAGAGGAAGTGCTTCTGTTTGATCCTAACATCAACTTACAGAGTCAAAATTATACAGTGGAACCTCTAGATCCAGGTAACAGAGTCTACTATGATGCATGGATACATGTGTACATGTTACATAATTATCATCTGTGATCTCTCTTGTCCCAGTTCTACTCTATTGTACACTCCCCACCACAGTGACATAGAGCTGTGCACTGGAGTGCAGCCTTGACACACTTGCACTGTCCTCTGCATCCCTTTTTGCAGCCACACCTTAGTAGTTGCCGACATGCCTCAGTTGCCTCTGGGAGGGTTGTCCAGTATAGGTCCCAGCCATTATCGGTGTGAACCCACCCCCAGTCACTGGGCGATGGGAGCTCTGGTGTGGACACCATCATCTGGCCCCAACAGTAGCCGGCTTGGTAGGTAGCTCTCTTGATGTGCTGTTTCAGGGCTTCACGAGTTGGTGGGAGAGTATCTATTGATCTGCCATTCTGGGTGAACAGATGCTTGCGACACTCATTGAATTGTTCCTGGCTACTGGTGCGATCATAGAGCACAGCAACAAAATGCTCCAGTGCATCATTGTGGTCATCTACGGCTGAAGGAGTTGGCGTGGCAGCCAAGGCACAGGATGCTGCAGTGACATCAGTGACCTCATCACAGGCTTTCCAGGTCTCCCATGCTTTTTTCTTCCCCCTGCTTCCGAAGCTTGAAACGGTGTCGCATCCAGTGAAGGCATGGAAGAATGGCAAACCTCGACACTTGTTAGGTCCCAGTGCCACAGACATCTTGTGAGCTGCCAAGAACCTGAAGTTCTTTCCTGTGCCAAAAGCAACCCAGAGCTCATCAATGTCCAGAACGTCCAGCTGCTGTCACCGCAAGGACCACGACATCAGTGTCTACTGTACGGATGAACCACTAAAGGCTGTCTTCATCTTCAACATGTCTCTTCAGACTATGTTCGCGGCTCTAGCAAGATGAAGACCATCACTATCAGCATTGTGTTCACAGGCCTTGTGAAGGGCTGATCCGATGTCCTCGTTGAAAGCTCGCAGAACATCTCGGTCAGGCGTGTGCTCCTCCATGTCCGGAAAATATGTCATGATCCGGTGCTTGAGGTTGGTCGAGTGAACACGTTCAGTCAAGACTGTTCCAAGCTGTTTCAGCCGGTTGTTGTACAGACTTGTTAGGTCTGCCAGCTTGAACACTGGTGCCACAAGAGTGTCCATGCGGGCATCATTGATGTAGGACACCAGTTCTCCAAGAGCTATGCCATGATTGATATCATCCTGGTCATCCAAGGTTCTCTTTGTGTCCCTTGCTTTGTTATAAAGGGAAACCAGACACTTCACATGGTACAGGGCATCTTGCGCCATCATATCTCTAGCACTCAGTTTAGCAATAAGTGGCTTGTCTTCTAGTTTCAGAGCACATTTGCTGACTCGTCTGTCCAGGTCAAAGGTAGAAGCTTTGCGCAAAGACTCGTTACCTGCTGGCTTGTCACAAAAGAAACACGTTTCGAGCAGTGACTCTGTGTGGCCCACACTCTGATGGGTATACTTTCGTGTCACGCCTTTGGTATCCCCACTGGTTGTTTTCCTCTTCTCTGCCCGAATCAATTGAGTTTTGTTGTATTGTAGTCTGCACGAATCATGCCACTTAGCCCTGTGGTGCTGGAAGGTGGACTCAATACCCTCACCATCGTCCAAGCGGGACATGTTGAGAGATTTTGGCAAGCAGTCGATCTCACTGAACCTGAGGAGGTTGTCTGCCAGAGTCTGGTATCCAGACCCTCCTGTGCTTCGCTTGGAGTCAGCTGGACAATGAAGAGGCTCAGTGGTGTCCATCTGAAACAGCACACATAGGTTCCAGTCTGTCTGGTTAATTGATGTAACAGATGTACTTGGCCCTCGCTGCTGGGGGTCTAATAGTTTGAAATGCTTGGCCATTGTCTTGAACCACCACCAATCAGTCACTGTAAAATTGGGAAGAACCACCACCAAGCAGGGGATTAGTCTTTGGGTACACTACAGTGGAGTTATCACCTGAAAACAGAATAGCAGAGTTAAAATGTTTTCAACTACGAACCCCAGCCCAGAGGAAATGCATATATACACAATGGCGATCTTGGGTGATTGTCACTCGATGTCCCCAATAGGCCACCATACATTATTTCTTTGCGCTGGACAGGACCATGTTAAACCCAAATCAATATGAACACACCATTGTAGTTTGAACATTTCTATTATACAATCATGAAAATTAATACAGTGAGTACATCAATATCGATTTCGCAAATTTATGCATTTAATCGCGACATTGCCAGCTACCAGTATGTAATTAATAATGGAAATATTCATGGAGTCTAAGTTCCTTTCACCAAATTTGATTTTTTATCTATTTATATATCCAGAAACAATATTCAGGTAACATTCACATGCATGATCATATTGCAGAGCTCTTGTTCCAGCCATGCATTATTGCGATGGTAAACTGTTATCTGTGTCCCCCATAGACCACCGTAGATGACCACCATATTTTTAGTCAAATATGAAGTAGATAATGAAGCATGTGCATACTAGTTGATAATAATCATATTATACTCACTACATTGTGTTTTGCACCAAGCACATATGACTTTGCTGACCTTGTAGGCAGAATTTGTTATTCGTGGCAGACATTTTGTAAAATGGCCACCATTTTGACCCTAGGGGTAATCTGGAATGTCACTATATCCAAAATGTTTCCTAAGGGTATGCTATAACTGTGTACCAAATTTCATGCTTGTATCATCAAAGGCACAAAACTACCAGAATATTTCACATATCTGCCGGACTAAATTTTGAACCTGGCTTGCCCAAGAGAGATCATGTTAGATGCAAAAAAAAAAACTTTCAAACAAACACACAGGCCATTCCTTCGCTCTCATAAACGATGACTGGATTGGGGCATTGTGTTTATCTATAAATGCGGATAAGAAATCGAGAAATTATTAGAATACAGTAAGTCATCACTATCCAAAAGTAGTGCTGCCCGTACGGAATGTTCACGTCATTCCACAAATTATCGCTTGCATTGAAGTAACAACTGCTGTGATACTTACACACAGAGTTAATTAAAATCAAGTTTACCTCCCTATCTTTGCTTGCCATGACATTCGCTGCCATTTACCATTGGCACTCCTACCCCACGGTAACCAAGGCACCGATCGATCCCCATCGCAACCAGCACGGCACGTGACGTCATCGTCGGCCGGCCGTGCACCGGCCTACGCAGCCACGCCCACGCAACAATGTGTCCTGTGATTAGTAACTAAATGGCGCATCGGCCACGCCGACGCAGCACGTGTCCTGTCATTGGTTGGTAAATAAATGGCCATAACTTGGGAAGCACTTGTCCGATTAATATCAAACCTTGAAAAGGCACATCCTCAGGTCCCCAGCAATATACCTGGCAAGTTTCAATTAGATCGGACCAGCGGTTGTCGAGAAACAGCGGTCACAGACACACACACACACACACACAGACACAGACACAGACACAGACACAGACACAGACACAGACACAGACACACACACACACACACACACACACACACACACACACACACACACACAGACACAGACACAGACACAGGCACAGACACAGACACAGACACAGACACAGACACAGACACAGACACAGACACACACACAGACACAGACACAGACACAGACACAGACACAGACACACACACACACACACACACACACACACACACACACACACACACACACAGATTGCTGGAATTATAGATAGATAAGCAATTTATTAAACAGTTAAACAAAAAAAGGCTATTTTCATAAGCAGGTAAAAAGGTATGCAAATATCTGCAAAGAGGTAAGGCAGGACACAGAGCACACTTACCCCGATAATAAACTTCTATAATCTTATCATTAATCTAACATACCAGGTGCCATCAGAAACACAACTGAGGAAATTAGCACAAAAAGATGAGAGGCAGTTTGAGGTGTTTACAACCTCTTTCAATACCTGGCATGGCTGATGGGCCCACGCTTTCCAGTGACTTCGGAGGGAAAAAAACTGGGGGTGTCTGTGGTGCGTGGGTAGGAGGTGCAAATGAGGTGTAAATGAGATACAAATGTAATGCAGAGAGGAAGAATGAAGGATTGCGTGTCTGTGGTTGCTCTTTCAGTATTTGTGCATCCACAGCAGAGGAGACAAGATTGGAGAAGAAGAACGTGGGATGAGATAACTCATATGGTGTGTGAGAAAGTAGGTAAATGTAAATACTAATTGAGAGTGAGCAGAACGAAGAATGGCTGAGAAAGGAAGCTGGCGAAGAGGAACGAGGACGAAGCAGAGCACAGATGACTTGGTAATGACTCGGCAATGACCCGGGACTCATCGACGATAACCCGGCATCTGCTCGCTAATGTCTTGGTGACTGCTTGGCAATGACTCGGCGCCTCGCCTCTCAGCTCTTTGCAGTTAGTTTATAGAGTCTGGGCGAAGTAGGAGTCAAAAATTGGATCAAAACGCCCTGTAGGCGTATCGAAGCACTCCGATGGGCTTCGCCAAGAAGGAACCCTGCCTCGGAACCCAAGAACACCCTATGTGTTGGGTGCCATTGCCTTGGGGGAGTGCTGGCTTCACAGAACCACAACACTGTCATCCCAGTGTTCCATCGACAAGATGATTCATCAATGTGTGCACTCTCCCTTGGATGGACATTAAACTGGGCATCCTGTCTGCTAGCATTAGCTGATGTTAAAGATCCCATGGTGTCCTTCGTGAGGAGTAGGTGAGCTATCATCGGCACCATTCCCGTATTCAAGCACTCCTATTGGCTGCCGAAGCAGCCAAATTCCAAAACCCTGTGCTAACTTCCTATGTCAGAGTGGAGACCCATCTAGTATTGTAACCCTAGTGAAAGAAACTGCTTCGGCAGCATTGGCGCTTGGTGTAGACTGTAGGGCATGGTTCATGTTGGACAGTGAATGAGCATGTTCTTCATTAGTGTCAGGTCAGTCAGGTTTCTTGACTGCCAACTGGTGACGTGTAACCCAGTGCTACCTGCCGCATGGTCGGGTAGTCGGCGACTAAACCGAAACCCCTCTAGCTTTGCCAATGGAGAGGGTGACTGTGACACCCTGCCAGGACAACAAACAACACCTGATAAAGGGTGGATCAGCTCCTTTAGGGAGCCAACGGCCATCCAGTAAGGAGATGGTGTCTCCAAAAAAACACCCATCCGGTTAGACCGGTTTTTTAGGTAGTAGGTTTTAGACAGCAACCGCTCTGGGTGGTCCTACCGTTCTGACTTAGGAGTGTTAAAGTGGTACCCGGAACCATCTTACACTTTCCATGTCAGGACTGCTGGTCTTACTTTCTGTCTCACTCAAACTATAGCTACCGGGCCAGCTTTAATATCTCTTTCTTGCAAACAAACATCATATACTTTTCATCATACATTTTTCTTTCTCACTCATTTTCCCTCCTCACTTTACTTTCTCTCTCTTATATTTCTCTCTCCAATCATTTCCCTCTGACAGCCTCCAATGAAATATAAATATGATAAAGTCCGAAAAGTTAATGGCCCCCAAGTTCCCGGCATTATGAGGTGCGAAGCATTTCCGGTGATCTGCCTGTCTCTGCTGCCAACGGAGGGGGTCTCAGGCAGAAATAGTATCGGTCCCTCCCAAGACCCTTGCCTTTTGAACTAACGTGACCCTTTCAATTCATTTCACCAACATTCATGGTCTTTCTTCAATTCTTTCCTGTGATTAACATCATCGAGCAAGCTCCTCTCCTCATATCTTGCCTCTCTCAGAGACCCAATTATCACATGATGCTCATGTTAATTCTGACATTTCAAATTGCAATCTTCACTCACGATTCCCCTTCAAAGGAGGGGTCTGTATCGACTCCAACATCGACACGCCTGCTGTTCGCCTCGTGGCCCTCGAATCTCCAAACTTTGATGTCTTTTGGCTTAAGATTCTTTTCCCAACCATCACTATCTTTCTCTGTTTCACTTAATGCTCTCCCAATTCTACAAACTTTATAGCTTTCTTTGGCTATCTTGACTCTTGCCATGAGGCCATGACATCCGAACACCCTCAAGCAGAATTTCTCTATCTCGGAGACTTCAATGTACACCGCAGGGAGTGGCTGAAATCTTCCCACATGGATGTTGAGGAAGTTGAAGCTTTTACATTTCCCATTATTAATGATTTAGAACAAACTATCACCCATCCTACCCATATCCCAGATCATCATGACCACACAACCAATACTTTGGATTTATTCTTCACTTCCAATCCGTTGCATTACAACTTCACAATTTCACCTCCAATTGGTTCTTCTGACCACAATCTTGTGAACATCACTTTACTTACCACCACTTCTTCTCCTCCGACTGCTCCGACGAAACACCAGTATTGGCATTTCAATAATGCTGACTGGGCTGGTTTACGAAAATTATTTCTGACTTTCCCTGGAAAGACTATCTTCTCTTCTCGGGCGATGCCTCCATCTCTGCTGAACGTCTAGCTGAGGTTATTGTTGCAGGAATGGAGGCTTTATATCCCCTTCTCTTTCAAATCTATCTCTCCGACCAATTCTTGGTTCAATAATTCCTGTTCTGCGGCCATTCATACAAGGGATGCCACATATCGGACATGGAGCAACTCTTCTTCCTCCGACTCGCATTCAGCTTTCACATATGCCAGAAATCATTGCAAACATGTTATTCGTGAGGCGAAGCATTTCCTTTATTCAAAAGAAATGTGACAACCTCTCATCTCCTTCCACTAATAGATCTTTCTGGTCCTTAGCTAAAAGTATCTCCAACGACTTCTGTCGCTCTACCTTTCCCTTGCTTTTCCATTCCGATGATTCTGTCGCTATCTCTCCGACTGATAAAGCAACTCTTTTTGGTTCTTTTTCTCTTCTAACTCCACACTGGATGACTCTAACATTCTATATCTCTCTGATATCCCCCTCACCAATCCTATGTCCTTCCCTATAATCTCTTTTCATGCAGTCAAAAAAATACTCCTCTCTCTGGACATAAGCAAGGCCTACGGGCAAGAATGCATCCCTCCCCGTGTCTTGAAGGAATGTGCTTCAGAACATGCACCCATGCTTGCTCGTTTGTTTCGTTTTTGTTTAAAAACCCAAACTTTTCCTCTTACCTGGAAACATGCCTTCGTACAGCCAATTCTAAAGAAGGGTGATCGTTCAAACCCTTCTAACTACCGTCCCATTGCTCTGACTTCAACTGTGTCCAAAGTTTTTGAATGTCTTCTCAATTCCAATTGTCTCAAGCATCTTGAATCTCACAGTTTTCAATCTGACCACCAATATGGCTTTCACAAGGCAAGATCTACAGGTGACATCCTTTCTTACATTACGAATGTCGGGCCTCTTCTTTGAGAGACTTTGGGGAATCTTTTGTTGGAGGCCTTGATATCTCAAAAGCCTTTGACAGAGTTTGGCATCAGGGTCTGATATCCAAGCTTCCCTCTTTCGGCTTTCCTCCTTCACTCTGCTCTCTCGTATCGATCTTTCTCTCTGACCGCTCTATCTCCATAATTGTTGATGGTTCAACATCAACAGCGGTGTACCTCAGGGTTCCGTTCTGTCCCCAACACTCTTCCTTCTTTTTATCAATGACCTTCTTTCTTCCACAAATAACCAAATGCACTCTTGTGCTGACGACTCAACATTACATTCCTCTATGTCTTTCCCATCTGCTTCATCTTCCCTCACTCAATCTACATCTCATTTCATCACAGTCACCTCTTTAAATTTGGATTTCGACAAGATCTCCCAGTGAGGAAAATGTAATCAAGTTAAGTTTATTGCTTCTAAAACTCAATGTCTTCTCATCTCTCTCTCTATAAAACTCCTCTCAACTCTCCAATCTCCTTTGAAAGCTCTATAATTACACCATGTGATACAATAAATTTACCTGGTATTACTCTAACATCAAATTTATCCTGGAATCCACATATTACACAAATAGCTTAGTCTGCCTCGAAGAAATTAGGAGTCCTGCTCAGATGTCAAAGATTCTTCTCCTCTGAACAGTTTCTCCAACTATATAAAGGATTGATTCATCCTTGTATAGAGTACTGCTCTCATCTGGGAGGTTCCAGCTCCACATACTTTCTTGACAGAATTGAATCCAAAGTTATTCGACTTGTCAACTCTACCAATGTGACCTCAAAACTTGACCCGCTCAAATTACGCCGCATAGTAGGCTCTCTTTCTCTTTTCCACAGATATTACTTCGGTTTCTGCTTGCAAGAACTTGCTGCTTGTGTACCTCTACCATTGGCGAGACCAAGGAATACTCGACAAGCCTGCATCACATGATTATTGTGTGGCCATTGGCAACTCAAGGGTGAGCCATTACGATGTTTATTTCTTCCCCTCCACTGCCAAACTCTGGAACTCTTTACCTTCTCAAGTCTTCCCAAACACTTCTGACCTTCCCCTTTTCAAAAAGCAGATTTTTTACTTTCTCAAAACTCTGAGACTATTCTCTTTCCTTACTTTTCGATTCATGCAGTTCATTTATTTAAGGCTTGGCCTCGATGAGGACTATTCAGCCCATGCCTGGAGCCTTCAACATAAAATTGAAAAAAAAAATGTGATTTTCACATTTGACAGTGAATGAGCATCTGATTTTCATGTTTGACTTCAATAACTTTTCATTCTGTTTTTCAAATATTTTGTCGCTTTTTGATGTTGGTGTGATGCCAACGTATGTCAGATTCAGCCCTACAGTTTTGTTGATGCTTCAGGGTTTTGTTGATGCCTCATGAGTGACGTAAGTTGGAACAGAAGAGGGTTTTCATTTACATTAGCAGGAACCGCACATCGTTCCACTGTGGTGCTCCCATTATCAGAGTTCTGTTTTACAAAATGTATCCAAAGCTTCATTTATTTTACTTCTGCAAGTATTTCAGGAAAACTTGTGTTACCAGCTCCATTCTACTGAAATCTGAAAATTACAGCAAATACTGAAACGTTTTAATCCTTTTAGATGCTTGTGACCACTCTAGCTATTTATGATTTTATGATTATAACTCTATTTTTATGATTCTTCACTGAAAGAAAAATCCTTCAGGCTCACTGATTAATGCAAACTATGACATGATCATCAACTTGACAAACAGACATGGACAGTGACTGGCACAAATATGGACTCATATGGGCACAAGTTTACTGATTCAGACAAACTTGTCAACAGAGGTAAGCTACTTCCCATGCTAAAACTTGTTGAAACTGAACATGCAATCTTAGCTAATTTTGTCATTGGTTAATACAAAAAGAAAACAATAGTGCAGTTGCTACAACATTTTTATTGACACATTTGAATAAAATCCTCAGAAAATAGTTTTAAATGAGTAAGAATAAAATTTTAAATGTGTGTAAGAATAAAATTTTAAATGTGTAAGAAGTACAAATATAGGTTTAGAAGGTCCTAGACATGATATAGTAAACTTTCATAAACACATGCAAACACCCTTTACTGACCAATAACATGAGTGGACAATGTAAGGTTGATCAATTTCACATTATTTTACTTTACAGGGTCTGTCGGGTTTTACAAATGACAATGAAACAAAAGTGTTATGGTAAAGTGAGTTATGTATATAAATGAAATAAACCAAACAAAGCAAGTGAAGCTCGAGGTTAAATAGTCAAATATTATGGCCAGATTTTCAATCACAGTGTGGCAAAAAGAGTGCCAGTGGATACAGTAAAGATCACAGGCCTGCACATCCACATTACTGAAACAAACTAGATGAGGGCAGTTTCAGGGTCATGTGTGGATTGTTAATTGTAGAATATTTAAAAAAAATAGTTGAACATTGAAATTTAGTGCAGCCGATTAGCTGTGTGCATATAAATGGCCATTTATCCTGTGAAACGCCACAATCTTTCCAGCATCCAATTGAAAACATGAACTTGCTTAGAATCTCAGCACCACAGACCATTGTTGGAGGGGATTCAGCACATCGTCCCTCATCATACATTGATCCAGGTCATTTTGCACTAGATTCGGCAAACAACGAAATTATTCCTTAGAGATTCTGCATCTCCGGACAAATTTGATATTGTCATTCTTCTCCAGAGAATTGCATCTCTCCGACAAGATTCTCAATACACGTTGATGAACTGCCCTCTTCTTGTCCACTTCTGCCTCCTCTTGAGCGAATTAAAGCACTCCTAACACATCCATATTCACCATCCCATGTGAACTACCTCTTATTATCCCCGTGCAGTGCTTGTTTCAAACCCTTAAACACACTCACAAACATGCCCTCGTTAGCATGTGGAAGTTTCTTTGTTATTTAAACATGTATGATTGGGTTTGCATTAGATAATCACTCTTCAGCGATTGGCGATTAACATTGAATGGGTGATCATTGCACAATTAGCAATTTGACATGAGTCTAACTTTTAAACACCTTTCATAAATTCAGCCCTTAGTGTTATATGTGGGTACCAAAGGATTTCAATCCCACCAGACTAACAAAAAAACAAACAAAAAAGGACTTGGACACTCAAGCAGAGATTGAATGGTTAGTTCTAAATCAACCTTCCTTCAGTCCAGAATTATCATATTGTGATTTTTCACTTCTTTGGACAATGCAAAGAACAAGTTGCGAAATACATCAAAGCACTTGTCCAGAAATGGCAATGTACCCATCAAAAACATTTCTAGTAGAAAGCATCATCACATTCCTACATCAATGGGACAATCGTGTGTAACCAAATACCTTGAGAAAGATGTGACATTTTATTACCTTCCGTGAAATTTGTAATTTTTAATAAAAAATTAACTTCAACCTTGAAATTCCTCATAGAAATAATAACATGCATTTGTATTGTGCAATAAATCCATTAACCCATTTTTGGATGATAAATAATTATAAACCAACAGTGTTATGAAGGGTACATTCCTTAAAATGTGTGCTCCATATTAATTAATGCACGTTTAAAAAAAAATCTGGCTAATTATGGCATTATCGCAACTGTCACATAATTAAGAGGACAGAAGGTGATCTTAAGATTATTGGACAGACTTGGAAGTGTCAGTTGTGGCTGTGACTGTGCAATTTCTTTCCATGATTCATGAACCATGAACCTGAACGAATGTGGTGATAATAGGAATAGGAATTGAAACTGTCATCAACAACGTCCTCGATCCAAGATTTTGCACCGTACACTTTGGCATAAACTCCTGGTTTGCTTTCCCTCCCACATCCTTTCCCCCAAGAAACGATGCCCTGAAGCTGCCCATGGCATACCAGTGGGCCACCAGAATCACCCTGGGTACAAAGGATACAAGGATAGGGGTATGAGGAAGACAGCACAGTGAGAGGAGGATGTTACACATTCTTGCTACATCAGAACTATTCAGCAGAAGATGAAATAATAAGATTTGAGTAAGGACATCAGCAATGAAACTTTTAAATTCCTTGTTTGAAAAAAAAGAGTCAAGTGAACAAGAGAAGAAAAGGTGTCATGTACGTTTTTCTTTAAAGGACACATTGGCTGTGAAACACATATGGCATTGCAAATGGATTTCCCCAAAATCATAGAGAAGACATGGCTTCCACAGCGATTGATAGATACATCATACAGAAGTAGGTAAATCAATCAGTATGCTGTGAGTGTACATACCTTACAAGAGTCCCTCTTTCCATCCAAGTACCCGGCACACAACATGTTGTAGGAAAATTCTTTTGGACCATAAGCGTTTATGCATTTTTGTTCCTCCAACACAGGAACATTGAGGCACTGCAACTTATTTGGGAAACCATCTGTTCATGGCAGGAATGTGGATGCAAAGGGAAATCAGAGAGTTGGTGTCAAAGCCACCCAATGCTCGCCTGTTTACACATTTTTCGGACTAGTCTAATAATATTTTTTTTTTATAAAGCATTACAGTGAAGTCTGATCCAAATAATTTTAAAGCAATATATGTATTTGTATATTGTAATCAGTAAAAAAAATAGTGTGGTAGATAAAAACATTAGAAAGTAAATAATATTTTCACGCTGACGCTCACGCCGGGGTATCGCTATAGCTCTCTGTTCTTTAAACCGGCGAGCTAATAAAAGAGTTAATTGAGTCAAAAGCAAAGAATGAACATCGAGAAAACTCCAACTAGCAAGATGTAGATCTCTGGTTTATTCAAGCCCAGAACTGTAGAGAGATTAAAATTGAGAGGAGTGTACATGACAACAACCCTGCTTTGGGTGGGACAGTCGAACATTTTGAACACCTGTCTCACGTCCCTACAGGGTTATGTAATATCTCTTTTTAATGATCTAAAACAAGAGAAAACGATTTGACATTGAAGCTTTTAAATTGACATTCAACCAAAAATAGTTTGTTTGAGATTTAATTGGTCCTGGCAAATCCATGAGTTGCATTGTTAATCGCACAACCAGAAAGCTCATGGGATCATGTTTTATTTACTCGTATACCCACTTGAACAAAACTTTAAAATGCAGAGGCAAACTCTGCAATCGGTGTTCACCTACCAATGTTAGTTTGAAGTCTCGAGGTTTGTGTTTCAATTCCCTTTTACCAGTGGTGTAATTACTCTGTGCATGCAAGCCAAAAAGCGGGGTTAAGCATTTGGTTCGCTTTGTTACTTTTTGGTGGGATTGTGATGGAAGAACGTCAAAAGATGTCGTGATTGTAAACGATAAGAGGATTGTGGTTTCGTGTTGTGGAATCGTAATGTGGTGTCATTCATACCTTGCCTGGTTGCTTTTTTTGAGATTTCATCCCTCTATGCTTGGTGTTGGCTTAATGGTTTGGGTGGTGGGCTTGGGATCCAAGGGTCCTGAGTTCAAATCCCACTCAGTTGTTGAATTAATACCAGGTGGGGTTGACTCTGCCTGTCAACCTTCCGAGGTCGGAAAAATGAGTGCCAACTTGCTGGTATCCTGTGGCGGAGTGGCGACTCGTCGAGGATTGTGTCCAACAGTCAAGGAGACTGATTAGGCAGCTCCAACACTCTGCACAGAGTATGGTTCCAATGGATGGATGGATCCCTCCTGGTTTTTACATTTTTGAATTTTTTTTTCTTGTTTCTGCAATTTTTTAAAGTAAGAAAATTCTTCATGTTTTATATATTTTGTTATTTTGCTATGGTGTTTGTTTGTGTGTTTGTTTGTCACGCTACTCCTCCTCCAGTTCTGGGCTGATTACATTCAGACTTGCTACATCGGATCAGCATGACACCAATTAGTGTATTGGGGTGTTTATATCTTTGCTGGTGGTCTTGAGGGGGGAGGGAGGAGGAGAGGGAGGGAGGGACACAAATTCTCGATGTCAATGTGTATCGTGCACCGCCTCCAGGTGGGGGTATTACAAGTCTTCACCATTTACAGTACAGTATTCCTGTCCCCACATTTTCCTCTGCAGTGAGGTGTTTAAAATTATAGGCAGTAGGTATATTTGTGCTTCATGCACATGATGGGTTGTTTTTTTTTGCCTACTCAGGGCTGTCAATTGCCTATACAGTGCACCATCCAAATAATGATGTGCATCAGAAGAACGTGTTGCATGCTTGGAACAAGATTGCCCTTTGGGCGGGCACTCTTCTCGTGTTATTAAATTTGGCTTTGGGTACATTCTAACCCCCTCCCCTCAATCCTGGCTTTTGGTTCAGTTCACTATGTGGATCACCACATTTGTGGAAATGTCAATGCGAATGTCATTTCAAAAAAAATAATAAAATGCTTAATGTTTGATATATTTTGTTATTTTGGTTTGGATTAAATCCATCAATGTTATTAAATTGTTTTAATACTTGTTTCATTTGATTTGTGGGATGGGTTGAATATGTATCACTTTTGGAATGATTCTCTCCAGTGTCCATTTCCCCCCTCCCCCAATCCTGGCCTGGTTTGCTTGAGTCCATCCATATTTATGTTTGATTTTTTTTTCCCGTAATTAAACGATTAATGTTTTGTATATTTTAAAATTCTGGGTTGCATGCACTCAACCAGAGACAAAGTAACTTCCTTGCGTTGGAATCACCATCATGGCCTCAGCAGTTATTGAGTTAGGTCGGGCTACAGTTTTACGTTGTTTTTGGTGGGCAGCAGAAGAAGAAGTACAAATATGCGTTTTAGCCATCTCTCGTTTGGAACTTTAGCAATGTAGTCTGACGTCTTTTTAAGTCTTGGTCATTCAGAAAATAATGCTCGAGAATAAAAGTTATGGCTTTTAAATGATTATGACTTCACTCGACAGTCGTTTATGAGCGCATCATTGTGTACACATTTGAATGGGTGGCCATTTTTTCCCCGTATCATCCCTCGAAATGGAGTACTACTTTACTCCATGATATCAACATCCTTTATTAAGTTATACATTGGTAGTCAGTAAATTGTTGAATCACCATTAGTTTGTCATCTGTTGGAGAGAAACAAATGACACTCGGAAATAAGTGATTTGCCATTTTAGCATTTGGAGCAGTCCCTTTAAATATCTCCAGCAGGCAGCAAGACTTACCCTCAGTAAGACCCCATCCCGAGATAGTGCAGGGCTGGTTGGGATATGCTGGGTGACCAGGAAGTGCGATTGGTTGAATGTATTGAGAAAGGCGTGCAGGTTTTGCCAGACGAAGCAAAGCGAGGTCATGGTCCAGAGTTTCTGGGTCATACTTGGGATGTTCAATACGTCGATTCACGAGCACCTTCTGCTCGGTTACCTCGGATGAGCGTATGTGGTACTTTCCAAGCAGTAAGGTGACTGAACGCCATGGAGGGATGCTGGGAGAAAGGAAAGAAATTGAGAAGTGGTCAGGGGGAGCAAAGGGGTTGGCATTGTTCACCCTTACACTGACTCCAGTTTTTAAACTGAATCCTATGCAGGAGACAAGTATGTGAAATAGAAACAGCTATTCAACATTCATTTTGGTTGTGTTTCACTTAAGATATTCAATTTCCCTCAAGCACATCACTCCTGGCATGAGGTGACTGCTTTGTCAAATTTCACCTTTTTGGCTGAAATAATTTGGGAAGCAAAATTGACAGGTCTCGACTATTTCCACTGATATTATAGAAACAATACATTGATGTCATACTTGTTGCTATTTAAACTAAAGACTCTGGGCATCACCAGTGTTCTCTTCCTCCAAATAATGCCGTATCTTATCATGGAATACAGTAACACTCCGTATGTATCGATGGCATTGGAAGAAATTGGCCACTCCATCAATTGTGTACAAAATGATATGCTGATATGAAAAGTGACCATAGAGTGAAGACCTTAGCCTTTAAAAGCCATACCTTTTATTCTGGAACATTTTCATAACTAACAAGAATGAAAAATGTGCTAGAATACATTGCTAAAGTACCAAATTGAGAGATCGCAAAATCGTCGAATTGATCTTCCACTGAATTATTGATAAATGTCATCCAGCCGAGCACAATAATTGCTGAAGCATTCACAATGATTCCAACTGAAGGAAGCGACATTTTCTCTTGGCTATTGTATCATTTGCGTACTAAAAATTGTTTTAATCGAATGTTAAGAAAAATAACAACCACAATACATCACAACCTGTTGAACACCATTTACGCATGAGCAAAGTGAGAAATTCTCCCGTAAAACTCAATGTCTGCAGTAAAGTCTCTGTCATGGATTACGTGGCCATTGGATTGTAAGGTATGACAAAATGCATCATTTATGAAGGAAAATGGCACAGAATAGTCTGCTGATGCTTTCATTGAGGTTCACAGGTGGTCATACAGGTTATTGAAAAGTGAAATCTAAATTCACCTTTCCATAGAATGTCTGCACACTCTGGTTCATGCAAATCGTGCCATACCTGCCTCCTTGTGTGAATAGATGTGATCATCTGACCCCTTCATAAGGCATCTATTTATTGAACATACACAGAGTAGGAAATTGGAAATGCCAACATTGAGAAAAGGAACAGAAGGGAATTGGATAGGAATGGAGGTATCTATTTATTGAGTTCATATGGCTAGGGAGTAAATTGAGGAAAATAAGAAAATGTAGGATTGTAGGAGAACTAAAGGAGCTGAGCAAAGTTTGGGAGAGAAGGGGAGGAAGATTTGTGGGACATAGGAGTATGGGAATGGAATAGAAGGGATGGGGCAGAGACATGAGAGAGCTTAAAGAAATAATCCGCCATGTTGGCATACAAAATAAATAGATGACTCCAAAAGTGAGGAACAATAGGGTATCAGAATGCTTGAGTTAAAACAGAAGGGACAAGAATATTGGATGGGACATTAAGGGAACCAAGGAAGGGACTTGCATGAGATATGTCGTTGAGAGGGGTGGGATCGGGGGTTTCCACATGTAAAATAATGCCCTCAAAATAATGCACTGGATGATGACGTCATTGACATGCAGATCATGAAAAACGGTTTTTTTTTTTGAATGAAAAAACATGTAGGGATGGAATCTCCAAAAAAAAACAAGGTAGGAAGGAAACAACAAGGTAGGATTGACACCACAATACACACCATATTCCTTTTACAGATTGCCATCATGACATCTTTTCACATTTTTCCATCTCAATCCCACAACAAATAAAATACATAATCACACCAAACCTACATTGCAAATCTACAACGACCTCTAACAGACATCTTCATAGAGTTGTTACAATTGTCACCAATAATGACAAAAATTTCAAAACGATGTCATGGTGGCAATCCGTAAAAGGATTGTGGTGTCATTCAGACCTTATCATTCCTTCCTTCCACGTTTGGTTGCTTTTGGGGAATTCCATCCCGACATGTTTTTTCATTGAAAAAAAAAAATGTTTCTTTCGGATTTGTAATCTACGAGTTCCCTTCCAAGGAAGTTCAACAAAGGAAGACGCAATTAGGCCAATCAAAGCCCATGCTATGGTTGCCAACCTATGGTTGTTTGTCTGTGCTGTATCCTTTTAAACGCTCAGCACCAAGCAAGGAAGCAGCATTTCCTATTTTTAAAGTCTTTGGTGGGACTCGACCAGGGTTCGAACCACCAACGTCCTCGACTCAGAGCAAACACTCAAACTATTACATCACCAATTCTGGTTCTTTAACAGATGCTCAAAACATCATGCCACCATGTCATGGATTTGTTCACTGCAGCACTACTAAAGGGCCTGTTTTCTTTTCTATCCCTCTTCTCTTGCTTCATTTAACCAAGATGAGTGTAACTCTCATAATCACATTTTGCGCTCGCTCATTCGCACGCTCTCTCTCTCTCTCTCCCTCAGTCTTTTCCACAACTTATAAAACACATTTCCTGATTCTGCATGTTTCAGCTTGTCACTCCAGGCTTTGAAGACAACAGTCAAACAAGAAAGCATGCCACACCCTTTTGCCTAATTATATAATGTTCTACTCCCTGTAGGTCATCTTTGAGGCATGTGTTCAGCATTGTATTCATACCTACTGTATGTTTAAAAACATGCATGTACATTATATATCGAAGCAATATGGCAAGCAACTATTGAGGCAAATGCAATGGAAGCTCCCTCTAAAGGTAGTCGTAATCTATGAGTTCCCTTCCAAGGAACTTCAACATAGGAAGAAGCCATTAGGCCCAGACTGTGGTTGTCAACCTATGGTTGTTTGTCTGTGCTTTGTCCTTTTAAATACTGAGCGCAAAAATAGAATAAATACCTACAATATGTCGACAATGTGTAATGATAAAAATGAATTACCTTTTTAGACAGTGTGCAGCTGTAAGAGCCCATTTCTCACTGATGAGGACTGCACCACACTGGTGTATCCCCTTTTGGTTTATCAAGGATGCCTGCCATGGCTGAGAATGAGGGACACACGACTGACCACCAAGCACCTTGTAAACTCTATTTGCTGTATGCCCTGCAAGGGGTGCTTGGAGGAAAATAAAATGAAAGATCATCAAGCTGGATAGATACCATGATTAAGCACAACTTTAATGGACTACACCATGGTAGTTAGCATACATCGATCCATGCAATGTTATACCTGTCCACCGACGGAGACGTACACAAGCCTTCATGAGCAAACATGGTCTTCACGGTACATAAGTATTCATGATGTGTACATGTATAATAAAAAACCCCATTTGTTTTATTGAATATTTCGGAAAGGTTTTCATTAGTTTTCAAATAAATTAGAAAATATAAAATAATCATGTCTAATTGGGGGGGGGGGAAATCTACAGAATGCACTCCCAAGCAAATGAATTTGCTGCGTTGCTCTTACAACTGGGACGAAGGCCACAACAGACCAGTTGAAGATCATTAGTGTAAAATAGTCCCAGTTAAAGATCACTCATTAGATTTTTTTCGAAATCAAAATGAATAGATATGGGAATAAGAGGAACCCAAACCAGCAAACTGGACAATCTCACCTATCTGTATATACAGCAGCAGCATCAGCAATGAAGGTACATATTGGAGTTTCATTCTGCTCGAATAGAGGAGGTGTCACAGAGCTTCCTTCTCCTTCTTCTTGTTGCCGATACAGAATATCTGCTCCTGCAGAATCTGGCTAGCATGTTCTCTGTGCTGCCTTTATAAACATTCACACGACATGGGGTGGGACGGGGGCAGTTGGATGAGGGACAGGAGGAATAAGGTGGGAGGGAAGAAACAAAAAGTTCTACTTTTCCTCAATTCAATGAACCGTGATTTTTTTTTTCTTCAAAAGAATGGATCCCCAAAGCCGCGGAAATGACAAATTATGCTTCTTACCACAGTCTGCTCATCATCGCCCTCCCAACCGATTCCTTCTCCTGTTTCCCTTACCCTACCAAGAATAGAAATCTACGATATATGACGTCATTTTTGATGCTCACTCATTTGGGGTGTGAATCAACTCAGCCAAATAATTGAATGGCATGCAGGCATGTCTACCTGATAATCATCACAACATTCATTCATTGAATTACTTGTAGCAGGTAAGTATTATCGTGAAAAACAAACAAACAAACAAACAAAATATATATATATATATATATATATATATATATATATATATATATATATATATATATATATATATATATATATATATATATATATATATTTGTGCCTGTAACTTGACCCTGGGTACTACCAACACATATGCAAAACAAGGTGGAGATCGATCCAGCCCTGTTATTTTCTATGATTTTCAAACGTACACACATTACAGAGAATTGCCTTATATAGAACAATCAGGGGTACCCAGTGTTGTCCGGTGCTGTTCTAATCCTGTTGGCATTTTGAAAAAAAAATCAAATTGTTATTTCTTAGGAGGCCTGAACGACTTCCCTACACCCACAAACTAATGTGGTCGGGTATCATTTAATACACTAGTAATAGACATCCACAACCATCCTTGACAATGTTGTAGAACATCAGCCGAGGTCCTCACTTTTTTGTCTGCTTCTGCCCTCACTTTTTCACCGTTATTTCCCTTAAAATTCGTTTTCTCCACAACCGCTTGAGCAATTGACGCAAAACTTTTAAATAGGAGCGCCTACTCACCCACCGATAATTTTTATAACAAAGTTACATTATGATTGGATGGAAAACACTGAATGACTTGCAAAGAGAAGTGACCTCTCCAGAATGACAGCCTTTTATAGTTATCGATAGAAGTACGGTAGATCACAGCATTACCAACTTACTTTCTATGGTAGTTGTTTAATTTGCAGTCAAAACCAAATCTCCTTCAATCCCACGAAGCAAGAAAAGAGGGGGGGGGGGAGAGAGAGAGAGAGAGAGAGAGAGAGAGAGAGAGAGAGAGAGAGAGAGAGAGAGAGAGAGAGAGAGAGAGAGACAGAGACAGAGACAGAGACAGAGACAGAGACAGAGACAGAGACAGAGACAGAGACAGAGAGAGACAGAGACAGAGACAGAGACACAGATAGTGGGGCAACTTAGCTAAATATAGCATAACAATTGTGCATTTTGTGAGGAAAGCACCAAATTTGGCACACTCGTAGCCTATCATATCATGAACAGATTTGGATATTGGGCCATCTCAAATTTTTGATGGCAGAGGAAAATGGCTGCCACAGCCATCAGCGGCTGAATTTGAGATGGCCCAATATCCAAATCTGTTCATAATAAGTTAGGCTACTAGTGTGCCAAATTTGGTGCTTTCCTCACAAAATGCACAATTGTTATGCTAAGTTGCCCCACTAAGAGACAAAATCCTTTTTTTGGGGGGGGGGGGGGAATCAGAATCAAATGTATTTAAGAGGTTCTGAAAACATGGCGATGAATCTATATACATATTTGAGGTGTGTGTGTGTGTGTGTGTGTGTGTGTGTGTGTGTGTGTGTGTGTGTGTGTGTGTGTTAGTGTGTGTGTGTTCCGATTTTCCGGCCACACCTTTTGACACACGGGGCTCAAACTTGCCATAATGACTGTTCACTCTCCCAGGGTGATTTTGCATGAGAAATCTCCTCCTCACCAAGTCACCCCCCCCCCCCACACACTCACACACCAGGACCCAGCCCCCACCATGTATATTTGCTTTCATGTACACCCTTTCACCCATGGGGCAAATTCTCACTTGGCATAAAGGGTGTCCGCTTCCCCAGGATGGTTTTGCACTTTGCCCCACCTCCTGTCACAACTCCTACTACCATCAACCACCACCACCACCCCCATTCCCCTCCTCTGTGTGTTTATTCAGATTCACCAGCCTCAACTTTTGACCCATGGGGCTCAAACTTGCTATGAAGTCTATTCACTCTCCCAGGGCAGTTTGCACTCCAAACAACCACTCACAACCCCCCCAACACCATGTGTGTTTACTTACATATACTGGGTTCCCACTTTCAACCATGGGGCTCACTCACACTTGGTGTGAAGTGTCCACTCTCCCAGGATAGCTAATACCCCAACCCCCACTACCCCCTTAATACGTGTGTTTCTTCTGATTTACGAATCACATCCTTAGAAACATGGTGCACAAACTTCGTGTCAAGAGTGTGCACTCTCCCAAAGATGGTTTTGCACTATAACCTGCTTCTCCAACAGCAACAATGCCCAACTACCCCCTCCCTTCTCTGCAGTCCCACCCCTCTCTGCACCCTCTCCCCTCACCCACCAAAATATGTGTCGACTACATAAATCTATTCAGACGAGCAGAAAAATGCGATATTTTCACACCATTTAGCCGTGAACAACACTGCATTTATTTCCCGGATGTCGCGAACAATATGTGCGTGCCATGGAATTGGCCATGCATGATGCCAACAGTGTAATCCTCACTGGCTTCAGAGCCACGTTCATTAATCTACATTCTACATATGGGGTCCGTCTAAAAAGTAATGGGACTGACCACAGAAATTATATTCCAAAAAATATATTGAAATCACAGCTGGTCCCCTTAAAAATAGTTTCCCTCCAGTCTCACACACTTGTCGTTCCTCTTCTACCACGCTTCGATGCACCCATGGAAGGCTTCTTCTGGAATCCTCTGGAGCTCCATTGACACGGCCCTTTTGATGGCCTCCACATCAGAAAATCTGGTCCCCTTGATCATCCCTTGAGCTTGGGGAATAGGACAAAATCACAAGGGGCCAAGTCTGGCGAATACGGGGGTTACTCCAGAGTTGGCATACTCAGATTTCCCTGGGAGTAGAATGGGTATTTCAGTTAGTTGTACATACGTCAGTGCTTGATAAAATCTGGTGTTGTGTTCGTGAGGGACATGCAGACTGCATCTGTTGAAAACTCTGGCTGCAAAGACTTTGTAGGGGCTGTGGATGAAATATGACCTCCCAAGTTGTCGCAGTGTAGTGTATCGAAAAACCAGTTTAAAGCTTGTTAGGATGATTCATGCTGCTACTGTGCGTCCATTGCCCTCACAACAAACATCTGCACATCTTGTCAAACCCAGGCGTATGTCAATATCACGGCCCACTTCTTTGACAGCGATTCAAATTTGAATGCTGTTGTTCTTGGGATGTTGCAGAACAAATCTAACTCGCCCCACCCCTGAAAACCAAATAAAAAGAAAACGAAAAAAGTACTCAGTTTCCATCTCAGATGAAGAACTTTATATTCCCAATTTTTTTTCCTTCCAGTATCTACAGGGAATATATACATTTTGAAATGTTTCACTGATCGATTGATGCATCTGATAGCACAGCATCCTGTCATTTCAAAAAGAATGGTGACCTACCGTGTGCTCATTTAATGAGCTCGAGGGATACAAAATGCTGCCCGTGACCCACATGACCAGAAATTTTTGGGACGCATAATGTCGCTACTCGTAGTTTATAGGGACTCTACTGGTTTACCCCCCACCCCTCACCATGGGTTCCCAATGTGGAGCCAATGCCTCTTGACGTAAAGTGTACCATGTAGAATGGCCCATGGTGCTGGTGGGAGAGGGTATTACGAGTGACGCTTCAGAGGCCTTCCTTGTCTCATGATTCACGAGAAAACAGCAATCACCATCTTTTCAGTCAGTGAACCTAAATGTTGCTTTAGAAACTTTGGATTCTACTGAAAAAATTCTGAAGGGATTCCTATGTTTTATTGCCCTTTTCAGCTTGGGAAAACGCCATGTTAAGGCATATATACAGTCGCTTGAGTGTTGTTCAATCTTGTCATGGCATTTTTTTCCAAGGGCAATTGCAATAACAAGAGCAACAAGAAAGAGCAATCAGAGATTGCAGACCATTGCCAGGACTTGTTTTGTGTGGTGTATTTTGTGTGGCAAATAAATGGAAGGATGTACTAAATTAAAGTTCTGAATGGTCTAGCTAGTAGTAAATGTATAAAGATCAAAGGTCTGAAAGTTGTAAAGAAAGGTCAAATGGTCTGAAGGTCTAAATGTCTGAAAAGGTCTAAATGTATCAAAAGGGTCTAAGTGTCTCAAGGGTCTTAAAAGATCGAATGGGTCTAAATTGTCTGAAGGGGTCTAAAGGGTGTTAAAATGTCAAAAAGTCAAAGGGGTCTACATGGTATTAAAATGCCTGAAAGGTGTGAAGGCCTAAATGTCTAAACAGTAAAAAGGGGCCAAAGGGTCTTCATAGTTCTAAAGGGTCTAGGAGGATCTTAAATGGTGTTAGGGTTCTCAAGGGTCTTAAGGTTATAAAGTGTCAAAAGGCTCTTCAGAGTCTCAAGTGGTTTTAGGGTTTTTAAGGTTCTTAAGGGTTTGAGGATTCTTAAATGGCTTAGGGGTCTCAAGAGTTTTAAGGGTCATAGGGTTGTAAATGGTCTGAGGTGTCCAAAGGGTCTTACAGTTCAAAATTATTACACATACTTACGTTCTGCATGGACAAATGGACAACAACTAAATGGACAACAACTAAATGGACCCAAATGCGAAACGGGTCTAAGTGTCTCAAAAGGTCGAAGGGGTCTAAATTGTCTAAAGGGGTCGAAAGGGTGTTAAAATGTCAAATTGTCCTCACCTCTGGCGAGGGTAATAACGACAACAATAATGACAATAGCATTATATTCACAAAAATGACGGTAATAATTGGCAATAATAATAAGCAGAATAAAAGCTCCCGCCACACAGTGTAAAGGGTCTTAAAGGTGTTAGTGGGTCTAAAGGATCCCATTGGAAGTGGGTGTTTCTAGTTAAAGCAAATATGATGATAAAACCCAAATCCCAATTGTTTATAAAATCCCTAATATGAGGAAGATAAAGGCCATGACAACAAAAGCGGGATTGTTGGATAGGAAAGCAAAAGAGGAATAACACGCAACAATAAATGCTTTTGGAGGATTGTCCAATGCACATCTGTTCGTGTTCGATGAAAAACAAAACAAGCAATTGTACTCTGTGTGACGGATACACAGTCACGATAATATTTATCAGCAACTGGTCAATGTGATTTTTTTTCGTTGGGGGAATCAGCGCCATACTTGAAGCTAGGTGTTCGATCTTTTACAGAACATCCTTTGAATGGTCGATTGTGAAGTTGCAGACTTTGGTTTGTTTGATTTCAAATTTTAACCATCACTAATTGGTATTCAGACTGGTGCTTGGTTTTCAAATGCTTTAGCATATCGGATGTATTGTGGTGATGAGTAGTCACTGTTGAATAAAGAAAAGTTTTGGATGTCTTGCTCAACTTTCCTGAAATAGTTACAAACGATGCGTCTGGAAACCTCTTGGCCGACTGGTTGTTAAACTTTGGAATACTTACATGCTTATAAGTTGATTTGTTCTCCCTCCCATTCCATTAGCGTACCTTTCCAGAAGGTATATTAATTTTTTTTTTTTCGATAAAAAGCACTTTTTTGTTGGAAGTAGTGAGTACTTGGAATCGACGTCGATTCTTGTTCACTACTTAGGAATCGATTCCACCCACCATTAATTGCAGTTAACATTGGTTAACAACAGGTTATGGTCTGTGCCATGGTAAATCATCAAATAATTCGGGATCTTTTTACCTTCAGCCTCACCTTGTAGCAAAACAGCATATTGTGTTGAAGGTTTGTTGCCTATAAACAACTTCGTAGAGGAATCAGAAGAATGAGAGAGAAAGAGAGAAAACAAGAAGTGAGTAATAGAGCGTATTAACGAACTGTAGGTAAAAGGGAAACAATGCAAGAGGACAGATTTAATGGAACTATAAAGGAATGAAGGATTGTATGCACTGTACCGTATGCATGTTGTCAGTGGCACAGTACTTATGTTAAAAGAAATGAAGAGTTGGAAAAAAAAATAATCCCTTTACTTATGGCTCGTCTCAATTTTAATGCAGCCCGGCCTCTTTTATTCCTACTTTGTTCTTTGTAAAATTCTTCTTTCCTTTTCCATTTGATTGCAAACTTAATATCCCTATACTATGCATATCTTCTGATCAAGAGGAAAGATGGCCAAGAGGTACGCACACTCATCCCTTGGCTGCTTCGCCTGGATTCGAATCTTGACCCAATTATAAATTGTCATCTCAGTGTTTCGCAGGCAGGGTGATTCATCAGTGTGTATGTGTCATCCCTCCGATGGACGCTAAGCCTGGTGTCCTGTCTGCTAGCATTAGTTGGTGGACGTTAAATATCCCACGGTGTCCTTCGCGAAGCACCATGAACAAATCACCAATTCCTGCTTTAACTAACTTCAGGAAATGCAATAGCAATCTACCCAGTATCACCATTGTCGAGAAACTGTTTTGGCAGCCAAGGACCTGCCTTCAGGAGGAGCAATCAATCAATCTCAAGCTCTTTCTCTCTTTTTTAACTCACAATTTTTTATATTTCCTAATCCCAACTCTCCTCCATTTCTGTCGTTCACTTTCCTTCTTACACCTCTTTCAAATTTCTCCATTCTGTCACTACCTATGTGTTCCATCTACTCCCTTGCTCTGTGGACCTCTAATCAGACACTCATCAGTGTGAACCTTTACCAGTGCATTACACTTCATTTTGCCATGGTTTCTGCGATATGTTTTCAGGTTGAATCAATCCTGTGTGATGGTATGCTTATTCTGACACATTGGAAGAATGAAAAAAAAACAAAAAAACAGCATTATGTTATACAATCTTCCGTTTGGATGCAGAGAAAAGCAGGTTGGTTAAAAAACTGGCACCTTACGCTTCACACATAATAGGAACAGGTTTGGTGCACCATGCTCAATGCAAATGAAATGGCGTCAAATTGCAAGTTGGCACTATTCCTTGTATATGTAGGGACTCCAGAACTAAGTAGCTACAATCCTTGTTTTATGACCCTGGGTTCCCCTGGAAATTTTGGTTGAGATTACATGAGTAATGACTGAATGCATCGGCCACAGACATGCAGACGGACAGACATTAATTGTGTATTTTAGTATGATTTTGTCTATTTCTACAAAGTTGTGTTTAAAAGTAATGCCTCCTATTCTTTTTCGCCAAAACAGGTAAAATATTCGTATATTTGAATGAAATAAAGATCAGTCTGCACATTAGTTCTTCCTGCCACTGTGTGCAAAGTTTCTTGATTCTGACACTGGATGTCTCAGTGCTATGTTCGTCAACATGGAGGATGTAATGTGTGTGCTCAAACTGTAATGCAATTGACTTTAGTCTGGTTTACATGAAAATAAAATGACGCAACCATTTGCAGTGAACATGATGTTGCCATTGTTATGTACTGCATGGCTGTTTTGATATATTTGTTCTTATACAGCCTGTGGCTGCTGGTTGTATCATTTTCTGGGTGCACAGCTGTGCCGCTGATGCAATGCCCAATTAGCAGTCAGCTGCTACTCATTTTTCTGACATCAGAAGGACGACAGGCTGAGGCAACCCATCTTGTGCTAATTCAATGACTCAACAGGGCTTGAACTCAAGACCCTAAGATCTTAAGCCAGCCACCTTAACTGTGAAGCGAACACCAGGCTTTGCATGGCTGTAATAAACATATTGGATCATTTGTAATCCATGTCATCATTCAATCGAAACCTGACATGGTGGCAGCGGGTAAATATTTTGTCATTCCTTGGACTGTCAAATTGCTGCTCTGACTGACGTCTTTCCGGCATTTTTTTTTCTTCTTAAAATTGACATGATAACCATCATGAAAACCCCTCCTGTGCCATCCCTGAACTGGGATGTTCGAAACTTGACCAGTACTTTTTGATTGTTCCATCAACGTTCGGAGTTGTACTTCATTGTGAAGAGCATTTCTGCTGAGAACAAAGTCTCACACATTCTTCTCCAAGCCAGGGAACGTGGCCTTCAAAAGTACAACTCGTGGACCCTGACTGATGCACATAAAAAGGATCCAGACTACATACTGTCTTTAAAGGTCCCATGACACCCAAAAGTACTGAAACTGCATATATATATATATATATATATATATATATATATATATATATATATATATGTCCTATTGGAGTTTTTCATCGTGATTTCAGATCTGTCTGACAATGTTTTTTCACAATACTCGTTTATTGTAAAACTCGTAAAATGTAAAATTAAAAAAGCAAACCACTTCGGGAACGCCCCTAAAATTTCTGCCGAAATCTACTGAAGTACCCACATGACGTCATCTCCAGAACAACAAAGGCTGCACGTAAATTACTCTGGTGGGTAGTCTACCTGATTCTATTGGCTTCCTGTGTGTTTTCACATTCGATTGATCGACTCAAACGCTTCGTTCATTTCTGCTTTAAAAAAAATAAAACATTTGCCCGAAGCCCGAAAAAAAAAAAATCGAGCCCGAAGCAGGACAAGTAGAGGAAAATGGCGATGAAATTCCCAGCATCAATGATGATCGGGAGGACATCGAAGGAAGACTTGGCAATATAACAACTGGTTGGACTAAATCCTATTCGTAATTAAATAGTGTAAATTCGACTTACATACTGCTCAATATCAGAAATATTTTAGTGAGGTGACGTGACCAGTGTAGCGCAGTGCAGCGGACTTGCACCATGGCGAATGAATCGCAAGTAAGGCCGGCGCATGTCATCGGCCGTGTCTCTCCGCGCATAAAACGAAGCAATCTCGCTGTCCGGATACGATGAAAACTTGTGTGCAGAACACACTTTGTGACACAATTGTCTCGAGTAGTCCGATAAATCTGACATTCTGTTGCATTTTTATTTATTTTATTCCTACTGTCGTCATGTCGCGCCAGTAGAAAACAATGAAGAAAAGAGAATAATAAAAGAAAGCTACAGCACGCCAGATTTATTGGACTAGTTGGACGGACGACGGATTTATCGGACTAATCGAGACCCCAGAGTTGACAAGTAACTTGTATTAACATGCACACAATGTATAAGTCAATGCGTAAGAGTCCCGAGGGTATGAGGCCGTGTAATAGGACAGATAAACGTCTTTCATAGTTGTGCCAACATATTTTTCCCTGTTCATTTATTACAGCATTTTGGCTAAATGTTAATGAATAGCAAGCCAATGGAAGCAGTACCTTCACTTTAGAATAAACCCATGTATATCGAGTGCAGCCATACCTGGCTTGCATGTACGTGGAATCGTACCTATCCCAGCAGGCTGGTTTCAACGAACAATTCAATAAGCTGCAAAATGTGGGTGCAGATTTTTCATATCGTTTGATTTTAAAATTATCTCCTTGCGCCTTGAAATGATGCAATATTAATCTTTAGTATTTACCTTGTATGTCCCTGTAAGTTAATTTTTTTAATGGAAAGGTTCAACAGTCACATTTTATATTTTGTGGACATGGTATAGCCATTTATTGTGCATACATGGATTGGATTTGTCCACAACTACGACAAGGTAGTAAAGGGATAAATAATTGCCTCGTGATTGTTGTGCATACACGGCTCAGAAGCAGAATTTCTTGTCCGCAAAACAATCACAGGAATTAAGACGATCAGTGAGATAGCAAACACATGTGCACAATGCATTTGTACGTACTTTATACGGCGTGCGACATCGAGTCAACCCACTCTGTGCGAGTCGCGTTCTGGAGATGACGTCAACGGTCACGTGACCTGCAATTCGCTGAAGTCACCTTTTTTAAGGGGCGGGGCATAGCAAGTTGTGAAAAGCAATAGAAATGTTCGAAATATTGGTCTAATTATCCCATTGTTGATTTTAAAAAAGAAACATCGGTGATTTCTTCACTAGGAAGGTCAAGTTAATATACAGGGTGCCCCACAGAAAACCAGGAAAATTGGTACAGTTTATTTGTCGAGTTTATTTCAGTTTATTTCTTCAGTCCCCAAGTTGGATGTTCTTTCTTAAAGAGAACAATCACCTCACGTTGAAAATTTGATAACTGCTGCATTCTGAAATAAATTAAAAAAAACGGTTAGAAAATGTATATGTTAGTTTATTGATATGGTAAAATACGGCAAAATAAATCTCAAAATCTCAAATTTCCTGGTTTTCTGTGGGGCACCCTGTAGAAATAACCAGAAAGTTTTGAGTGTCATGGGACTTTTAACCACTTTATCAAAGAATTGGAACTTGTGGAAAACCTTTGTGTGTTATGGCTGAAACAACACTGTTATAAACAGGAACCGGGTGACATATTGGATTCCTTCGTCAGTTGCTGTTGCCTGTTAGCAAAGAATTGTGACATTACAAGTGAAAAGAATGAATGGATCATAGAACAAATCATTGTAACTACTTCCACCCCAGGGTTTCAAAACAAAACTACTTTCCAAGGATAAGCAGTTCACTGCAGCTAAAGCTTTGGAGCTTGGCCGAGCCCCTGAAGCTACGTCTGTGTACCTTGCTCGGCTCCACACGATTAACACTTTTGGTACCCCTCCCAGTGGCAGTGTGATGCATACAAGCAAGGAATGTACCAATGTCTCTGCTTACGGCAGAAAACTGGCACTTTATCAGAATTGTGTAAACCTTCACCCGATTGGAACGGACCATTCCCTCACTTGAAATGATACATGCATGGCATGTGGAAAATTAGGTCACTGGATGAAGCTGTGCTTGTCCATAATTTTCAGGCAAGCATCACAACAATGACGACAACAACAAAAAAGCAACAATTATATATATATATATATATATATATATATATATATATATATATATATATATATATTGGAGATACCAGACAGAGAGATGCAGGGCCCCACCTCGTGAAATGCATTTGATTGAACAAGATGAGCCTCAGCACTATGAGCAGTCACAGTCTCAGGACATGTGTAGCAACATGGACAATGCTGACCATAATTGTTTGCTTTTAATGCGAAAAACGCACCAAATATGCCATGAGATGAAGTATTCACTCGAGTCAACATACATCTTCACACCAAACGAGAAACTCATCTATTGTCTCTAAAGGAAGACACGGTTGCCCACGGGAATACCCTCCCATTGCGCATATTCCATTAGATGTTCCCACAGGAATTCAGCAAACATCGTTCCCGTATGAAAGTTCTTCACCCAATCGCTAATGTTAAGCTTACTACTTACAACGGAACTCCCATCAACTGTCCCTATTGTTCACATCCAATGCAAGTTCAAGGAGTGACTTTGGATGGACACTCATTTCTTTGTTGTTGATGTTCCTGGCCCAGCCATCCTAAGACTTCCATCATGTGAAACCAAGAATGTTGTCACCCCGCACTGTGGCATAGAACAAGAACCTGTGTACAAGTGTAGAGGACAGACTTGCTGCACATCCACAACAGTTTGACCACAGTGGTGAGTTTCATGTTGAATATTGTAATGTAATAAAAACATATTGGATAGTTCGGAATATTTGTCATCTTTCAACCGAAACAAAGAAACTTGACAGAGTAGAGCAGCACGACATCATTGCTGTGTAACATGAAGCACTGGCGTTGAAAGTTGGGATAACTGACTGCAGAAGAGATGAGAGTTGGAATGACTAACCAGAGATGAGAGTTGGGATGACTAACCGGAGATGAGAGTTGGGATGACTAACCGGAGATGAGAGTTGGGATGACTAACCGGAGATGAGAGTTGGGACAACTAACCGGAGATGGGAGTTGGGACGACCAACCGGAGATGGAACGACTAACCGGAGATGAGAGCTGGGATGACGAACTGGAGATGAGAGCTGGGATGACTAACCGGAGATGAGAGCTGGGAAAACTAACCCGAGATGGGGGTTGGGATGACTAACCAGAGATGAGAGTTGGGATGATTAAAGGCAGATGAGAGTCGGGATCATTAACTGGAGAAGAGAGTTGGGATGAAAAACTGGAGATTAGATGATTCGAGATGACTGGAGATGAGAGTTGGGTGCACCATTGCAATCCTGAGAGTAAAAGACGGTCAATGAGTAAAAGTAAAAGACGGTACCGTCACAAGGATCACCAACCCTGACTTAGATCTGTCAGATTTCAATCTCTTCCTCAAATTTAAGGAACACCTTCTTTCTCCTTATGCCTGGTGTTGGCTCAATGGTTAGGGTGGTGGGCTTTGGATCCTAGGGTCCTGAGTTGAAATCCCGCTTAGCTGTTGAATTAATACCGGGTGGGGTTAACTTGACCTGTCATCCTTCCGAGGTCGGCAAAATGAGTGCCAGCAAGCTGGTATACTGTGTCGGAGTGGTGACCCATCCAGGATTGTGCTCAATAGCCAAGGAGACTGCTTAAGCAGCACCAATGCTCTGCAAAGAGTATAGTCCCAATCTCATCCTCCTCCTTCTTGAAAAGCCTTCATCCTTCCAATGATGTCAATGATGCTGTAAAGTGCTGGTGAAATCAACAGGATGCACAGTTCTAGCATTACAAAACTGCTTGAACGTCAGCAGAAATGTGTGGACTGCAGTGGTGATTATGTTGAGAAATAAAGATCGATTTTAATATTTGTCTGTTTCATTCGAATATCTTTACCTGTTTTGGAGAAAAAGAAAAGGAGGCATGACGCTACAACATGCCCTCGTAATCATAATTCCAGAGGAATGGCTGAGCCTGCGAGGTTGTGTCTGCACTTGCCTGAAATTATCCCTCTGTTTCTCCAAAAATCTGTCATTTATAATGCAGATCAACGCTTAATTTGTGACAATGATAGGATTGCTGGGTTTTTTTAAATGATAAACAAAGTCAAGTCACGTTGAACATATTTACTTGGACGTGATTTTTGTAAAAAGCATTCTCCATAATTGACATTCAAGATGAAGAAATGTAAGGTGAAGAGGATGGGTGAGAAGAGTGAAAATAGAGATTACATAATGCAAGGGGAAATATATGTCCACCTTTTATAAGCCCTGGAGTATGAAAAAAAAAATGGAGTCATGGAGATATTAGGAGTGTGACACAAAGATATATGTATGTATGTATATATATATATATATATATATATATATATATATATATATATATATATATATATATATACATATACATATATATATATACATATACATATATATATATATACATATACATATACATATATACATACATACATATACATACATATATACATATACATACATATATATATATATATATATATATATATATATATATATATATATATATATATATATATATATATATATATATATATAGTTGTGTCCACGCCAGTTAAGGCCGACCTGGACAGATAGCCGGACAAGTATACCTTAAATGTGAATACGTGATCCTTAGAGATTATAGCACGCGCTGGATAGAGGATGCCAAGGATGTCGAGTAGACGGAGACACACGACTAACTCGTGGGTTTATACTCAAACCCCCAACGAATAGACAGACACAAACAACTTCAATAAATAAGGATTTAATGAACATAAATCAAATGTTTGTAATGGAAATAAATGAAAACGTGATAATAAATACACGAGGTAACTTAAACAAATTTTGAGATGCCTCCACACAGATACAGAAACAGAGAAGGGGAAAGGTAAAATAAAAGAAAATCCCTCCCCCTATTCTTGCACTCAGCTTTGTCCAGAGGTGATCCTTTATGAGCCTGGCGTCGACGAAACCGTGTAGTCACTGCATGGGAAATCGCACCCAAAATGACGCGAGCCGCTCTTTGGCTGGTAAGCGTACGTGGTAATTCGAGTAGGTGGTCCTCCTTCGTTAAGGGCCAACAAACGACCACTCTCCACTGTGCAGACCACTCTCCTCTCTTACATCAGATACGCTCGCCGCAAATGGTCGCCACCTTTCTCCTTGACCATATGATGGGACGACTTCTGAGGCCCTGACATAAGGCCATGAGGCGCTCTCTAATTCTCTTCTCTCCTCAGAAATGTATAACTTCCCGACTCAGCCGAACAGTAATGGCTAGAGTCTTACTCCAACACATGCACAGATTCACACAGCATAAACACGAGAATCACACAACCTTCTTCGGTGTGTCGAGAAGCCAGCAAGCGAAAGCCCTCAGTCTTCACCACATAACTATCTCCTCTCTGATCATGTTCCCCTTCCTCTCGCGTTACATCAACCAATCATAAGCCTCGGGGCGTGGCCTGCCAGCAAGAAGCCGAGAAGGCGGGGGCCTCCCACCTGCTCAGAAATGTTTGGGTCCTCTGTTGTTGTCGAAAGCATGATTCTTTTATTTCCGGGTTGGTAAATGCAAAAACATAGGAAAAGGTCACTGGGGGAAATCACATACTGAGAGAAATTAGTTTAAAACCCAACCCAATTAACACAGCACCAGCCCCTTGTGGTGACATGTAACAACTTGAGCTGACAGTTTTCCAACAAATTAAATTGAGATGTCTCCTGCTTACAATACAATCCTACCTTTACTCTGAAGTTCCTCCATCCACCCCACAAACATAAAAATATTTATTGTCGTGAATTTGCGCCCGCCGGCGTGCGATCGGCCGCTCGACTCGAATGGCGGCCGCCTCGCCCACCGCAATGGACAATTCTGTCGTGTCCCTCTCGGAACAACGCCGGGAGCTAGTCACGGGTGGGGGTTTAACCCCACCACGACCGTGCCAATTGCCCACCCGCGCAGGATAGGGTTGCTCGCCAAATTCAATCTACCTCAGTACCCGCGTGGATGGTCGACCGGGCGATCGTACCTCGCCGCAGGCAGACTCCGAACACGAACCGCTTAAGCGGTCCGTTCCGTGCTATCGGGATAACCGAGCGGTGTTATCGTCGGCCTCGATGGTTCCGATTAATTATCGGGCGTCTTAAGCCCACTACAAACCCTTTACGTGAAGCAGGATGGAGGGTCAATAAAGAAAAGACGAAGCGAAACGGGAAAACAGTTCACACAATGCACATTTATTACGCGACACACAGAAACCACACATATACAGCCAAACAGTCACAATGCACCTATATCAGTAAAACAAAAGAGACAATGACGCAGAGTTACTACCGACTACGCGAACACACGGCAACACTTATACAGTTCTACTTTACAGACGGCGCCAACACACATTTACTCAAAAGCAAAGGAAAGAAGCCACCCTCATAGACAAGGGGGCAGACGGGCCTGTAGGCCAATATGTGCGCGGGACCTGAAGGAGTGGCCAGGTCCACGAGACCGGGTGGGTCCTACCCGCGTCCTAGTGACGCGTTGGCGGACGAGCCGCAGATGTGGCCGCGTGGCTGTGCCCCGACTCCGTGCTCCTTCGCGGGTTTCGTTGGCACGATGCTTGGAGTGGGGTGGGAGCGGGGCCCCCTTTGTTGCACTATCTCAGCGCGGGGGAAAAAGGGGGAATTGTAGATGCCCTGGGGGAGGAATAATAGCTGGCTGGCTTGGGTCCCGCGATGAGCGATCTCCCACCGTGACCTCGTCGCCGACCTTCTCGCCTCGGACCCGAGCTCCTTGGCCTCTTCCCACAACTCTCTTCAGCCGACTGCAGAACCCAACTCGATGCCTTCGCCACCCGACTCCACCCTCTGCCACACTCTGCCGCTGCCACACTCTGCTCTCCAACAAAAAACTGACTCTGCCACCAAAACTGACTTCCACCATTCGCCTGGTGCTCGCCGTTTTATAGGCCGGCAGGAGAAACAATATGCAAATTTCCGGATCAGAATGAGGAGCCACGCTCGCCAATTGGATGGAGGAAAAGTGGGCGTGAACCTCCACTGATCCTAGAATTTGCATATATGGATTTCACACAGACACGCCTGGAGGCGGGGCCAAGCCGCTCCGCGCTTGCTGATTGGACGGATCAGAAGTGGGCGTGTAGCATTCTTGATCCGAATTCTCCCTCGGAAAGGCCGCTATTTGCACTCGCGGCTCGGTGCGTATCTTGAACGAGCCCAAGATAGCCCGACGCTCAGTGTTCACAGGTGGTGCGGGAATGGCCGTAGAAGGAGAGAGGTGAGGGTGGTGGAGGGTTTATCGGTGGTGGTTTGATGGTTATGGCGGTTGAGACATGGTTGGTTCAAAATAAATATAGAACAGAAAAACGGCTATCTCAAAGCGTCGCAGCCCGAATGAATCACATAAATTCCCTCTAGACAACGGATTTGGGGCTAATACACATGTACTTCGAGATATCTCACCTACGGTCCCTTCATGGTGTAATGCGAATTTCCACAGCCGTAACAATATATATATATATATATATATATATATATATATATATATATATATATATATATATATATATATATATATATATATATATACATATACATATACATATATATATGTATATATATGCAGATATACATACACACACACACACACGTATAAATACTGTATATACATATTGTTGTAGATTTCCCACCCGCTGGCGTGCGAGCGACCGCGTTGAGCCAATCGCGGCCGCTTCGCCAACCGCACGGACAATCAAGTCGCGGCTTTCCAGATCAACGCCGGACACCAGCCACGGGTGTGTTTTTAAACAAACCACAACCTTGTCCGCACTCTACCCGCGCTACAGGGTCCGATCGCCAAATCTTTGATTTTCCTAATTATTCGCACGGGTTGGTTACCGAGAGATTGTACCTCAACGGGACCGCTTGGAAACGAGCCGCTTAAGCAGCTCGCTTCCTTTTGGGATAACCGAGCAGGGTATTATCACGCAGTCCGGTTGGACCCGATCACTTTACCGGCTATTTAAAAACCAACTATATTCCGAGTGCAAGATGGGGCAGTTCAATGAGGGAATGGACGCAACGAACAGGTTTACATTCACACAAGGAAATTTATTATAATAAAGCACGTATGCAATTAAACAAGGCAAAACACGTATGCAATTATACAAGCAACAAAAGCACGACAAAAGAACTACAACCGTCTACTTTATATGTACAGTCACTTGCACTTAACAGCAGTTCCTACTTATTAGACGGGCCCTCGGACACACGTACGCACACACACACACCAAAGAAATGGTGGCAGAGGCCTTTAATAACTAGCTCCAGCTCGGAGGACAGGCGAGCTGAAACCCAGAGCCTATCTTGAACCTCTCCACCTCGTGTGGTCTTCAAGTTGTTCGGACCCGGCCTCCAGCGAGAGCGAGCTGGATCCAATCACCGTGAGCCACGATCCTTCCCGAGCTCTGGCGAATCCTCCCACGCTTAACACGTGCTGGTGAGACGAGGCGCCGATCCTTCCGTCGATGCGTTGCTTCCCCAAGGAACCACCTCCAAGAAGAGGCCGATGACTCGCACAAAGCCAGGAACCAAATGGAGAACAAAGAGCTCCACGAACCAAGAAGAAGAAGAAGCCACCATTCGCAGCTCGAGCCAAGCAACCAGCTCAACTCTCTTCCAAACAAAGCAGCTTGAAGCAAAAAGCTCCCCCGAGCCAAACAGAAGCTGAAGGCCCACTGAACCACCAGAGCAAAAAGCCTCCTCCCGAGCCAGGCCGCAGCCGAAGCTCACTGAGCCAGCCGAAGCAAAAAGCTTCCGAAGGCCTCAACCCTAACGCAAGCCAAGCAGGACCCGACGGTCTGCTGAGCGACTACTCTCTGCCAAAGCAAAAAGCTTACTCCTCCAACTCCCAAACACGAACAAAGAAAAGATCTCCTCTTATCCTTCTCCCGCCATTCCCCCGCTCCCGGCGTGACTCATGACTCATGCCCTCATGCTCCATCCCCCGCTCAGCCACGGGTGGGAGGGAGTTGTAGACTTCATCAGTCACGGGACAGCAGGGTTCTTCTTGCTCTTCGCAGAAGAGGGGGAGGGATGTCTCCATTGTTCGTCCCCTAACTATTAAATCGATCCGCAGCGTATCTAATTGATTTCTGAACATTTAAACAATGGAAGGTGAGCTATCTCGGCAACAAGCACTTATCCACATAGCTGACTAAAGGAACCTGTATGTTGTGTGCAATCGAATTCCAAATTCGTAACAATATATATATATATATAAATATATATATATATATATATATATATATATATATATATATATATATATATATATATATGTACAAGCTGGTAAGCGGCCTTGGGTCGCCGAGCATCCGATGACCTTTGACCCCTGATCTGAGTTAATCTATTACTAAGTACTTACGAAATTGCAATTGAATCGGTTAACCCGTTTTTGAGCAAGGGGGCTTTGAATGGTCATTTTGCCCGAACAATGCACTCATTGACCGTTGACCAGGGCCGGATTTAGGGTAGGGCCCACAGGGCCACGGCCCGGGGCCCCGCGCAAACGCAAAGATTACAAGAAAATCTGCTATTTTCCCCCTTTTGTTTGTTTGTGAAAAAAATGTAGTTCGTTTGTGGAAATGGTCAGTGAATCACGAAACAAATACTCAATATCCCTGTTAATTTGGCATCTGTTTGCTTATGTTTATCATTTATTTTACATCTTTGAACTTACTTTTTTTCCTTTCCACTGATCATAAGAGCACAATGTTAAGGTCTACCACAGAAATAGGTCACACGAAAAAAGTGAGGGTTTTCCCAATCCCAGCAAGCTATGGCCATCTCGATTTCATTTTTGCAAAATTACACGCCCGCCCTGAATCTATGTTTGCGATGTACTGCGCAGGCGTACTGCTGGGGTGGTTATACTATAATTGTGTAATTTACACACTTTACAAGTTTACACACTGGATAATATTTTATTATATTTGTAAGGTGTGTCTCGGTGGCAGAGTAGTAAAGTTGCTGGCTGGTCACCTTTATGTGTATTCGGCGGAGTGGGTTTACCTGTCAATGTTTGTCACGAACTGTACGGGGGAACGATCATTCTCAAAATTGAAAAGGATCAAGAACTATCTGTGTAGTACGATCGGCCAAGATCGTTTGGCATCGCTTGCCACACTGAGTGCTGAACACGAACTATTCAGGAGAGTAAGCACACGCGAAACAATCGAGGACTTTGTGCGAATCAAAGCCAGGAACAATACACTCATTGACCTTTGACCAGGGCCGAATCATAAAATATTCTATAGGTTTTTAACATCTCGCAAATAATTGCAGCAATTACCCCAAAGTGTGCAATAATGCAATCATATCTGCAAAAACGACAAAAAAAAACTTTCTACATTGAGATTTGAGATGATACCATCACGTTTTGGTTTTGCGATTATTTTCTCTGTTCCGTTGTTTTCATCCATAATGTTTGAAGGTTTTGTAAAAAAATATTTGTCACTTGATCGCACGCGATCACAAGCGAGTCTGTGAGACGCAATGTTCGTGAGTGTGCATGTTGAAGCCATGACAGAGTAATTCCAAACTGGGGTTTTGCCTGTCTTAGACTATTTTTCTCCCCACCGGATGTGGAGAGAACTTCCTGTTCTTTGTTGCTTGGTGTTTGTGGCGCACCTTCTCTACTGAATCTGTTTAAAGTGAAGTCCATTTTGGGAAAAAGTGTTAAAGTTTTATTTAAATGCCATGGGGATTTTGGATAAATTGTGAAATAACAATTGTGAATGTGGAATATATTCGGAAGGTGAAGTCCAAGGGAGGTGAGCTCTCAATGGTATTGTGAGGAAATTGTAATTACTCAACCTGGCAGGTTTGAGTGCTGGGCAAGCTGTTAGGACGTGTCAGAAATGTTTCGAAGATTTTGATCTGAGTTGTAACCATTGTACTTAAAAGATGCGATTTAAATGTAGAAACGTGATTTGAAATGATTTTTAAAAAGATTTGATGATGTTGAGCACGTGGGGCGATTCACAGATAATAGATGATGCCCTCGGATGGACGTTGAACTCGGCGTATTGTTTTTATTCGTCTGTAAATGTTAAAGTTGCCTGAACTAGTGTTGGGAAGGCAATGGCAAACAACCCAGTGTAACCCTTTGATCGATTCAGTTAAGGTAAATTAATAGGATTTAATTGGATAGATGCTGAAGATTTTATTTTTGATTTATTGATTTTAAAAGAAAATATTTTATTGTTTAGACCAAAAATATGTTTAAGATAGATTGGATGTTTTATTAGTCTGAAGTTTAAGATGCCTTCCCCAAGACTGTGATAAAGTTTGGGAAGGTTCTAGCTACATGTGTGGATGGAGTGTTTGAGCTGCAATTTAAATGATATTTGCCTGATGACAAATTTGACAAATGATTTGACAATTTTTGTTCAACTGTTTAAACTGTATTTTATTGTTTTGATAAAGGAAATAGATTAGTATATTGAGAAGGTCAGATGAAGTGATAGATGGTTTGTGTATGTGAGTTTGAAAATGGCAGCATATTGCTGTTTTGGTGAGAGAGAAGTGGATAGATGGAAAATGTCAGAGATTTAAAATGTCAATGGAATTCAGATTGGTGATAATAGAGATTGGTTAAACATTATTTTTGAGATATTTTAGTTCCATTTCAACATGAAAGAAATGGATGCTCACCAGGTTAATGAAACTATGTTAGCTTTTGGTGTTGTTTAAACTGTTTGGAGAAATTTTGTAACAATGTTATCAAAGTTCTTGTTTCGAAGATGTCATGTCATGGCCGAGCAGAGTGGAACCCTCAAATGGGGGTTGTGCGGTAACTGTGTTAGTTACTTTCAGACTAAGCTCATAAAAAAACCTTGTTAATCTGTTAATTGAGGATAGGGAAAAGTTACTGAGAATTGAATCAAGATAATATAATGGCAGTTGCTCTGGAACTATTTGTGAATGAAACTGTAAATTGTTTAGCAGATATGAATGTTAAAATGGTAACTGTGCAAAATCGAATCGATTTGGATTCGGTTCTTGAAAGTAGATAACTTTCATATTTTTGTATAGATGATGGAATATTTTTGTGAAAACAATTATTGATCGCAAATTGGAACCCTGATAAAGACTGTTTGCTTTGACATGGAAATATCAAATGAGAGGAATGTTTTGACTATACATACAAATGAGATTTCTGTATTTTTAGCATGTTGTTTGGAGAAAAATAATAATAAGGAAAGAGATAAAATATTGATAATGCAAGTTGAATGCTTCTACAAGAACCTTTGTCAGTCTTGTTGAGATACATGAGCCCATGACGTTTATTGATGGCATGTTTAATCGATGCTTAACTTTGATTTTGTTTGTTTCGGAGTGTTGAGCACAGTTAAACCATGCAATGTACGATTTCGTTGAAATGAAGCTTTGAAAGAACTTCCACCGAAAGATTGGACGATGGGGAGAACCCAGATTTGGGTGATTGGGCATTCAACACGTGATCATGAAACTACCCCTTTCATGAGGAGACAAGATCAGCAATGTGAAAAAAAGTAAGAAAGAAAAGAAAAACCCACTGAGGAGAAGGTTGAGCAAAGTCCTAACATCGCCGTTGTGTGGTGCCTGCCTGGAGGAATGCCTGCTCTGCAAATACATCGTGAACTTGCTGTGGTTGCTTCAATGCATGACAAAGGCCTGGAGGTCCACACGGCGAGTCCTCTGCAACATGTGTTCAATGATGCAAATGGGGGCTCGTGCTGCCACCGCGACTGCCTCCAACTGCACAGCTCACTTGGTGAAATCAGGTCTGATTGCACAAACTGCTGCTGCGAGGCCCCAGGCTCTGTTGGGGCTGGATCTCTGTTCACCTCTCGAGTCCTTTTCGTCTCCTTCAACCCAGTGTCATGCCCAAGCGCGTACTTGCCAATATCTACCTTCTCCTCAGCTCAAGGAGTGCTTCGACTGTGTTTCCCGTTGGGCGCTGCTCTATCTACACCCTGACCTGTTTATCTTCTGACTTCGGGTAGCATGTTTTCAATGTGCGACACATGCTGATGAATAGCCCATAAATTAAATGGAAACACTCACTTTTATGGGACTGAGCACTCGCTGCCATTGTTGATTGAACTTGAGTAATGAATATCTTTTCTCCTTCAGGAGCGGGATATGGTAATCATGTGCAATATAATTATTCAAATTTTCCTTAGAACAAAAAACGGGGGACTGTGGAGGAAATAATTATTTTAATGTATTCTAAATTGTTATTGTGCTGGTGTTTTACAAATTTAAGTTTTATGCTCCAAGTCAAATTGGCTGTCAGTGCCCCCCTTCCCTTTTGGCCAAGAGTCCTTTGCCCTAAATGTTGATAAAATGTCTTGTTGTGGAGCGGTGTGACCTGGGCTGATAAGAGCAAACTTTTGCCTTGAAATGTTTGTCGTGTGCTTCTCACCTAGAAGGCACGTACTGCAGTTAGAGTTAACAACCCCCACCACTCTCCCATGAAAGTATAAATGCCTTGAAATGTAATCTTGTTTTCGTGCAAGCACGTGAGGATGTATACCATCTCAGTGGCTTGTACTCCTTGGGACTGACCAAGTACCAAGTAAGAATAAAACTCTGATGTAATGTACTTTCACGTTGTGGAAATGAATTAAATCGGGTTGGTTTAACGGTTAACTAAAAAGTAGGAATAAATAAAATAGAAGCAAATAATATTGCAACAAATGGGGGTTTCTCAAGTTCATTGTTTGAAGTGTACGGTGGATGGAATTAGAAAAAAATTGTTCTCAAAAGAAAAGACTTGTCTGTGGACATTGGTTATCGGTGTCTGATTTTATACAGGATTTTAAAAACCGAATTGGCTAAACGTTTAAACCCTAGAGAAGTCAAATAGGATTCCACAATCAACCAGGAAGAATCCTACAATGATCACTACGAGGTTGTGTGAAAAATCCACATCACACCCATACTGTGCGCTCCTAGCACCTACACTGTGCTCTCCTGGCACTGAACCCTACGGTGCTCTCCTGGCACCTCTGACAGCCTTCACCTGCCAGGAACCCCCAAAGCCCTGCTGCCCTATTTCCTGACTCACCAACTTCCCATACCATGTCACACTACCAACCAGTATCCCCATACCTTGGCCTGCACCTACCCCTCGCAGTCCGCGTGCACAATGGAACAGCAGCCAGAATCCATGTCAAATCCTCCAAGTCCCCATAACCTACACTAACTTGGTTAGGAGACTCCTACCGACAGGGTACGTTGTTCGCACTCACTCTCCTTATCTGCACAATCATGCCATTCACCCAAACACTTTAGTCATTCATTTCACAGTACCGCACACTCCGTCCACAACACCATCCAACACCTTTCACGTTTATGTGAAAACAACACACCAGTCCCTCGGATACCACTTGGTCATCAAATTTAACCAGTAGACTTTTTCATCTAACCCCAATTAATTTGTCACTACGTCCGTCGTCCGCTGGCCTCCTCCATACTGCCCTAATCGTTTATTTCCAACCATGTAAATGAAACATCAAAATCTCTTTACCAGCCTCATGAACCTCTGCACGGTTCTATTAAACCAGGCATTTCAATCCTTCCTCAAACAAGCCACCCTTTGTCATCCACTTGTTTCAGGTGTGTTTAATGCTCTGCCTGTAAAGTTTCCACCACTATTTTTTTCAACAATCACCCAAATCCACTCGTGCCACTCATGCCTTCTGTCATCTCTCAATCTTGCAAGCACTTTCGGTACAACTCTCAATCAAGATTTTCACATCCCCATATGGCCTACTTCTTTGGCTCATTGGAAGGGGAGTGAGGGAACGAATCCCTCATTTCCCATTTCATGACCCTGCCGCCTTTCCGCCATGGCTCAAAGGGGTCACGCCTCAATGGGGGCTGTGATCTACCCCCTCCTTTTCTCCAGGGTTCGCGGAAGTCAGGCAAACCCCAATCGGTGGAATGGCCTCCCCCTCTTCTCCAGGGTTCACGGAAGTCAGGTAAACCCCAATCGGTGGAACAGCCTTCCCCTCTTCTTCATAACTCTCTGAAGACAGAAAACAGCACTCAGCTAGCCAAACCACTCATGTGCTCAGAAAGGTCTGAAGACCAAGTGACACATGCCAGTGCCGCCTGCCACTCATCTGCACTCCACTCCAAAGTTCCTGTGAGGCTGATAGAGAAATTAAAATCCAACTTCTAAATTTGATTTATAAAATCCAATCTAAAACTGCTCCTGGATGCAGCACCTCCAAATCTGTGAGAACCCATGCGGAGCTGTCCATTATGGTTTCCGTCCTGGGCCCAAGTTCTGTCTTGGTGGCATTTCTATTTCCCCTTGCACCTCAAACCTATTTCCGATGTCACCACTCATTCCATGCTCAGGACTCCCACACACAGCAGGTTGCACACATTCCAAGGTTAAGGCCCTGTCACACCTTGACGATTTAGCCAGCGTATGACAAATTTGTCTAAAACGCTGGCACACGTTGAATACGTTATGGGTAAGTTTTGTATATGTTAAGTGCACGCTGGCATACGTCGTAGTACGCTGGCATACGTCATAGTATGCCGAGCTCGTCGACAAATTTTAACATGCTTGAAATTTTTCGACGTATGCCAGCGTATGATTCACACGTTCCGCATACGCTGGCCATAAGTTGTAGGCACGTTACGCGATCGTTGACACACGTCGACACACGTTACTTGTAAGTTACTCATAAGTCGAAACACGTCGAGGTAATGTTTCGCATCCCCGAAACTTATTTCTAACCTATGAGTAACATGTTGTAGGCACGTTACGCGATCGTTGACACACGTCGACACACGTTACTTGTAAGTTACTCATAAGTCAAAAGACATCGAGGTAATGTTTAGCGTCAGTGTTCCAGACTCCGTTTTTTTTTTTTCTTCTTCGGTATGACGGTGATGTTGACACTTCGATTTCTAGTGCGGTTATAATATAATATAATATAATTAACAGACTGCCACTCAACGATTTAAATCATAACCGCACTAGAAATCGAAGTGTCAACATCACCGTCATACCGAAGAAAAAAAACAAAAACAAAAACAAAAAAAACGGAGTCTGGAACACTGACGCAAAACAATACCTCGACGTCTTTCGACTTATGAATAACTTACAAGTAACGTGTGTCTACGTGTGTCAACGATCGCGTAACGTGCCTACAACTTATGGCCAGCGTATGCGGAACGTGTGAATCATACGCTGGCATACGTCGAAAAATTTTCAACATGCTGAAAATTTGTCGATGTACTCGGCGTACTACGACGTATGCCAGCGTGCTATTAACGTATACAAAACTTACCCATAACGTATTCGACGTGTGTCAGCGTATTCGGCAATCTTTTCATATGTCAGCATACGCTGGCTAAAACGTCAAGGTGTGACAGCGGCTTGACACTTCGATGTCTAGTGCAGTTACGATTTGAATCGTCGAGCCGCAGCCTTTTAATAGGCTACGCCACGTGATCGTCGGCGATACGCTGCCGCGCTATGCATAAGTTAGACTATCGTTGGGCATAGGTTGTGAACGCCGACAACACGCTCAGCATTCGTTGATATAAGTTATCCATATGTTATCGAAACGTTCTGTGTACGTTACTAATACGTTATGCATACGTCCAACTCGTTATTAATACGTCCAAAACTGGAGAAAAACATCAGTAGTTCAGCGTACGCCAGCGTTTTACATACATTTTGATACCTTGCCATACGCTGGCTAAAACGTCAAGGTGTGACAGAGCCTTTATGTGTTGACATTCCACACCTTCAACCTTGCCTGTGTACTGACCAACTGCCTCGCACTCCAGGGCTACATTCTCGACCACCAGGTGAATACCCACACACACTTCAGTCTCGGCAACACATACCGGTGCTGTAGTCTTGAGTGTGGGCTCACAGCATTCATTCACAAGCACTCCACACACACATCCAGGGGTCACGCATACGAGCACCCCATCGGACAGTCTCTTCGTAAACATAAAATTCAATTTCTACCTTAAGCTCCTCGTCCGCACCATGTATGCATGTTCCCATGTACCTGCTTTGTTTCAGAGTCACCTCGGTCCGGTTGCTTCTCTCCAGCTGGTTGCTCATCATTGATTCGCCACACTCCTCTGAGGCTGTCAGCTCCAGATGCTGGACCTGCTCAAAATGTATCTCACTCGTCAACAACCCCGTATGCTCCCTTAATGTCTCCATCACCATGGTTTGCTCTAATTGTGGTGTCATCCGACGAGTGATGTCAATCAATTTCCGCATCACGAGCATTACTCCCTGTGGTGATGTCACACATCCCACATTATTGTGCTGTTCTACTTCCTGGCTCCATTTTCCTTCCCATTTGAGTCGTTCATCCTCTCCGAGCCTTTTTAGTTGTTCGTTATCTTTCCGGAGTTTTTCCATCTCCGTGGACTCCAACTTTGCTCTCTTCTTTAATTGGTTAGTTTCAAATTCCTTTTCTTTTTGTTTTCTATCCCACCGTCTCTCATGTTCTTCATTCTCCAATCTCATCGTTTCCTTCATTTTGTTGATTTCCTTTTCCTGTTTCATTCCCTGTTCTTTTTTTTTTTCTTATCCCACTGTCTCTCTTGTTCTTCCTTCTCCAATCTCATCGTTTCTCTCAATTGGTTGATCTCCCTTTCCTGTTTCATTCCTTGTTCTTTTTGTTTCTTATCCCACTGTCTCTCTTGTTCTTCCTTCTCCAATCTCATCGTTTCCTTCAATTGGTTGATTTCCTTTTCCTGTTTCATTCCTTGTTCTTTCACCATCTCCGCATACTCCAACCTTGCTCTCTCCTTTAGCTGGTCAACCTCAAATTCATTTTCTTTTTGTTTTCTATCCCACTGTCTCTCTTATTCTTCTTTCTCCAATCTCGTCGCTTCCTTCAATTCATTGATTTCCTTTTCCTGTTTCACTCCTTGTTCTTTTTGTTTCTTATCCCAGTGTCTCTCTTGTTCTTCCTTCTCCAATCTCGTTGCTTTCTTCAATTGGCTGATTTCCCTTTCCTGTTTCATTCGTTGTTCTTTCACCATCTCCTCGTACTCCAACCTTGCTTCCTACTTTAATTGTTCAATTTCAAATCCATGTTCTTTTTGTTTCCTCTCCCACTGTCTCTCTTGTTCTTCCTTCTCCAATCTCGACATTTCCTTCAATTGGTTGATCTCTCTTTCCTGCTTCATTCCTTGTTCTTTCACCATCTCCGCATACTCCAACCTTGCTTTGGCTTCTAATTGTTCGATCTGCAAAGTGTGGTTATTTAACACTTCATTCTCCGTTCTCTTTCTTTCCTCACTTAACATCATCAGCTCGTTTTGTAATTCCCTCTCTTTATTTTGGTGTTTTTGTAACTCAGAAGCTTTTTTTTTTAATTCCTCTCATCTCTGCACCTCTTTTGCAGTCTACCCTCCTCATTTCCTCCAATTTCTTACAGTATTCCCTTCATCGTTCCAGATATTCTTCCTCTTTCTTTCTGTCGCCCGTTTCAGGCGCTCCCTTATCTGATCTTACCTCTTCCTTCAGTAGTTCCAATTCCCGTTTTTCCTTTTCCAGCTTTGTTTTCCATTCTTCTTCCAAGTTCTTTCTATCCCGGGAATTACTAATTAGCTCTTCCTCTAATCTTTCGTTCAGTTCGCTCTTCTCTTGTTCCAACTCATGGGTACTCCACTCTACTTTCCTCATTTATTCCTGAAGTTCCTTGAACTGTCTCGACTTTTCCAACAATTCTTCCTTCCTTTGCTCCCAAATTCGTTCCTGTGCATCGGCCAATTGTTGTGACACCCCGTGCACACAATCCTCCTGAACCTCATCTGTGTGCCGCCGTGCCTCGTCCAATTAAATGGCAAACGAATGCAATTCCTCTATACAGTCATCACCACACCTCCACCGCTCCAAGGCCTCCGACAATTGTGTCTGAAGCTTGCCAATGTATGCGCTGGCATCCTGATTTGTGTGCCCCGGCGTATACCGTGTCCACGTGGCCTGAACTGGTGGTCGGAAGTGTTTCCTTCGTGCCTTGCGGCGAGTTGCGCTACAATTAGCCCACTCCCGCTTCGTGTCGCGCCAAGGTGGGGCCGCGCTGCCATTTTGCGACTCCATTTTCTTTATAATTTGCAAGTTTTTCCTCCGATCCGCTCAAGCATAAAATCAAATTTCGACCATTTTTTTTCGTAACCAATGCCCGGGGTGCGAAATGCACCACTGGTCCAAATATCCCGCTCTCGACACCAAAATGCTGCGGATCCGGGGTGGCGGGATTCTCACCCGGTCCTAGGTGCCACCCTCACCACCACCGTCTCTGGGGTTTATAACGCCGGCCGGCTCAGCACAGGCCTCGGGTCACGCGCCTTCAATCACGATACCAACGTAATCCTTGTACCTTGCCAGTTGGGGAAATAGAACCCCTGGTTACAGACTGGTTGTGTCAGATGCCGAGCGTTTTCTGCCAGTCTGTAACTATTTTGGTTTAATATGCCAATCGAACGGATCGTTCCTCGACGCGACACAAATTAATCCATAGTGGCAACTTCATACGAACCTACCAGATTTATTGGGGAACATCGGGGATCACAACACAAGCAAAATTCACGACAATGGTTTTATTAACAATCCTCAACCCGTTCTTAACTAGGGAACCACAGTATACAGGTTTTGAGGGGGTCGCTACCGAAATATGCCTCATACAACATGTGCAGACAAAGACAAACAGCATGCATGCAAGACAAGACAGAATACTTGGTGAGGCTTCATGGACGAGAGGACAGTGTCAAGAGCACGAATGTCGCTCGCAACAGGCGGATGTCCACGGATTCGAGCTCCCAGCTCGAACCACGCCGCGTGGCAAAATGGCGCTTGTCCTTTTGTCGCAGACCTCAAGCACGCGGTCTCCGCGCAATGTCGACGGCACAAGTCCGCCGGATCAACGATGGGCCTCAGCCGATCTCTCTCCAGGGTTCAGCATACAAATCCAGGCCTAGCCCGTTCACCAGACAAGGCCCAAATCGAGGTGCCGAGCTCTGCAGGCGGATCGACAATGTGTCCAGCCGTGAGGTGAGCAAGGACCGTCAGACGCTCCGGTGTCTCCTCTCCTGCCTTCCCGCCTCGAAGCCCGACTTCTGCTTCATCCTCTCAGTTCCTCTCTCTGTCGAATCACCTTTTCTTTCTCTGCCGATGACAGACTCGACCCTCAGGTTCAGCGTTCTCTCCCGGCCGATTCACCACTGCCTTTCCTTTTCTTTCTCGCCTCGAAGCCGGCTGCCGTCCCT